>NW_019154105.1:2665039-2848863 GCF_002288905.1 Enhydra lutris kenyoni
TATATATATATATATATATATATATATATATATATATAGTATCTTATTCAGCCTTAAAAAAGAATGAAATTTTGCCATCTGTGATAACATGGAAGGACCCTATGGGCATTATGCAAAGTGAAAGACAAATACCATGTGGTCTTACTCACACGTGGAACCTGAAAAAACAGACACCAGCTCATAGACACAGACAACAGGACTGGCGGTTGCCAAAGTGAGAGTTGGGGAGTGGGTGAAATGCATGAAGGGAATCAAAAGATAAATTCTCAGTTATAAAATAAAAGTGATGATAATATAATGTACAGCATGGCAAATATAGTTAATTCCGTTGTAATGCAAATTTGAAAGTTGTTAAGAGAGAGTAAATCTTAGAAGTTCTCATCATAAGGAAAAATTCTGAAACTATATATAGTGACAGATGATAATTAGACTTATTACAGTGATCATTTTGCAATATATGCAAATATTGAATCATTATATTGTACACATGAAACCAATATGTCAATTGCACTTCAATTTAAAAATGAGATAGTGGGGCGCCTGGGTGGCTCAGTGGGTTAAAGCCTCTGCCTTCGGCTCAGGTCATGATCCCAGGGTCCTGGGATCGAGCCCCGCATCGGGCTCTCTGCTCAGTGGGGAGCCTGCTTCCACCTCTCTCTGCCTGCCTCTCAGCCTACTTGTGATCTCTGTCTGTCAAATAAATAAATAAAAAAAAAAAATGAGATAGAACTAAAATGGCCAAAGTAGCTCAAGTAACTAAATTCATTCATGAGAGGCACCCACTAAAATTAATACTAATTAAGCAAAAATATTGAAAATGGGCTAAATTCTCTTCTCAAACTATGAGAGATTTTCCAAGTAGATGGATATGCAAAAAAATATATATATATATATACTATTTTTTTAAAGACTTTATTTATTTATTTGACACAGAGAGATAGCAAGAGTGGGAACACAAGCAGAGGAAGCGGGAAAAGGAGAAGCAGGCCTCCCCCAGAGCAGGGAGCCCGATGCGGGGCTTGATCCCAGGACCCTAAGATCGTGACCTGAGCCAAAGGCAGATGCTTAATGACTGAGCCCCCCCAGGTGCCCCAAATACATATACTATTAATAAGAGACACACATAAATCAAAATGCAAAAGGTAAAAATTAAAGGCATAAAAAATACACGGAATAAATGCTAGTGATATGTTCAGTAATATAGGAATGTAAATGTTAGAAACATGAGATTCAAGATTTAATCATTACATGGTAAAAATAATACCTATCAGTGGTCTAGAAGGCAAACTCAAATCTGAAGCATATCATCATTATTATACTATATCAGAAGAAGAAAATAATGTCCCTAATGAAATATAAACTGCAGTAAAAATCCCAGGGGTGACGGGGTGGCTCAGTTAGCTGAGCGTCCAAAACTTGATTTTGGCTCAGGTCATGATCTTATGGTCATGAGATCAAGCCCCACATCAGGCTTCACACTCAAGAGGAAGTCTGCTTGAGAGTCTCTCCCTCTGAGCCTCTTGCCACTCATGTTCTCTCTCTCTCTAATAAATAATTTTTTTTAAAAAAACTATGTTCCATGAAATCACTATCTTAAAGAGTTATCTGTACTCCTATGTTCACTGATGCATTATTCACAATAGCCAAGGTATGGGAACAACCTAAGTGTCCTTTGATAGATAAA
The DNA here is from genome assembly GCF_002288905.1 of Enhydra lutris kenyoni. Classification (NCBI taxonomy): domain Eukaryota; kingdom Metazoa; phylum Chordata; class Mammalia; order Carnivora; family Mustelidae; genus Enhydra; species Enhydra lutris. The sequence continues at coordinate 2,666,724 of NW_019154105.1, forward strand.
TGGATAAAAGATTATGTGGTTCATATATACAATAAAATGCTATCCAGTATTAAAAAAAAAAAAAGAGGGAAATCCCGACATTGGCAACAGCATGAATGAACCCAAAAGCCATCATACTAAGTGAAATAAGTCAGAAAGACAAAACATATACTATACAGAGTTACTCATATGTGGTATCTCCAAAAAAAAAAAAAAAAAAAAAAAAAAGTCAGTCAAACTCATAGAAACAAAGAGAAGAATTCGTGGTTGCCAGGGCCTGGCATGTGGGAAAAACACAAAGAGTATGGTAAAAGGGTAAAAACTTTTTGTTATAACATAAATGCATAACATAGTGACATGGTAGATATTGTATTGTATAATGGAAATTTACTAATAGAGTAAAATTTAAGTATTCTTACAAAAAGAAGGTATATGTGTGAGATGATGGACATGTTAATTAACTCAACAGTGGGAGTATTTTTACACATACATGTACATAAAATCATCATGTTGTTCACCTTAAATATATTACAATTTTTATTAAAAATGTTTTATAACACTGGAAAAATAAAATAATTTAAAAAATAAAATAAAAAATTAAAAAATGTTTTATAAACAAGTCATAGAAAAGTATTCAATGACTTTGAACACTATCTATAATATAACTTTCGCTAGGTTAAAAAGCAAGTTTCAAAATTAAATAAATGATATGATATTAAATGGCCCAAATTTTAAATAGTACGTAAAATACAGATTCACGTATATGGAAAAAAATGGAGAGAAAGAAGTATATCAAAATATCAAAACTAGTTGATAGAACTACAGGCTATCTTTATTACTTTCACTTATTTTTTACTTTCCATAATGAATGTACATTACTTTTATAAAAGGGCTACTTTTAGAATAATGAGCACTGACTTTGCCCTATAAACTAGCATACTTCTAAAAAAATAAATAAAATAATATTTCTTTTGATGGCTGCATAGTATTCCATTGTGTATATATACCACATACTATGCAGCCATCAAAAGAAATGAAATCTTGCCATTTGCGACAACGTGGATGGAACTAGAGGGTATCATGCTTAGCGAAATAAGTCAATCGGAGAAAGACAACTATCATATGATCTCCCTGATATGAGGGAGAGGAGATGCAACATGGGGGGTTAAGGGGGTAGGAGAAGAGTAAATGAAACAAGATGGGATTGGGAGGGAGACAAACCATAAGTGACTCTTAATCTCACAAAACAAACTGAGGGTTGATGGGGGGAGGGGGGTTTGAGGGGGGGGGGTGGGAAAAAAATAAATAAATAAATAAATAAAAGCACCATCCTGCTGTTTTATTTCAAGTCCAGTGAGGAAACCGACATCAAAAGAAATAACAAAAGGTGCTCCTTGTTCGGCAGCCTGGGTGGCGCAGCCTGTGAAGCCTCCAGCTTCAGAGTCTGCCTAAGATTCTCGTCTCCCAGACACCTGGATGGCTCAGTGGATTGGGCATCTGACTCTTGACTCCAGCTCAGGTCCTGATCTCAGGGTCTTGAGTTCAAGCTCCACATTGGGCTCTACACTCCGAAGGGAGTCTGCTTGAGAGTTTCTCTCTCCCTCTACCTCTCCCCAACCAAATAAAAAAAAAAAAAAGTTCTCGTCTCCCTTTGTTACTCCCTACTGCGTGCTCTCTCTTACAAATAAATCTTTTTTAAAAAGTCACTTGTACACTGAAAAAATAATATAAGATAATAAGTTTAAAAAGTCACTTGTTATTAACAAAAATTACATTATTACTTTAAGAAAATTTAACAAAGGGAAAAATTGATATGAACTGTATAATTACTTGAATAGAAAATAAAGAAATTTTCTTCTAAATGAAAAGAAACTGGCTATAATTTGGGGGTTTTTTTTACCCACATTAAAAATTTCACAATGACCAAGAATTGGCAGCAAAATGTGTCTGTAATGTTTCTTTATATCATTTTCTAAAATGTTATTTATTTTAAATAGGTAAAATTTGTTCTTGCTGCAGATCCTTTCTTGCTAGAAAAGCAAGCTATATAACTATACATTTCAGGAAGAAAATCAGAGTTTCAGCCAAATTAAATAGTTGTTTCTTCTCCTTCCTTTCCTCCTGCATTGTAAAACATATATTAACACTGAATTTTACCACAATGGAGAAACACCAAATCCATAAAATCTAGTCTACCTTTATATGCCTTAACAAAATGTAATAAAATGTAGCATATAAACTGTGATCATTTTCTTTTAAAACTTATGAGGTGGGGGTGCCTGGGTGGCTCAATGGGTTAAAGCCTCAGCCTTCGGCTCGGGTCGTGATCATCGAGCCCTGCATCGGGTTCTCTGCTCAACAGGGAGCCTGCTTCCCTTCCTTTCTCTGTGCCTGCCTCTCTGCCTACCTGTGATCTCTGTCTGTCAAATAAATAAATAAAACTCTTAAAAAAGATAAAAATAAAAACTTATGAGGTAAAGCAGATACACATCTCTCTTTAGATCATACCAGAGAAAGTGCTAGACTTAGAATCAGATATACTGGAATAAAGACTCTTCATTGCCATAGATGATCACTTTGATTCTTCTCAGTCTACCACATACATTGATATATTTATTTATTCCATAAATATCAACCACGTATATATTCTAGTCACGAGAACATAGGGGTGGAATCAGAACAATAGGAAAGCGAGAGAGGCTATGTCCCAACCCTCTTGTGGATTTCATTTCAACGTAATGAAATTCGGTGACAAATACATGAATAATTAAACATAATTATAAATTGTGGTTAAAAAAAAAAGCTCTGAAGGAAATTAAATTGACAGATGGTCAAGGAGCAGTGGGTGGCTTAGTTAACTCGAGTGGTCAGGGAACACTGATCAACACAAGTGACATTTGAACTGAGACCAGAAGGATGAGGAGTCACATATGCAGAACTAGTAGCACAATCCAAGCAAAGGGAAAATAAAGTAAGGAATATGAAAACGGTCTTGGGGTGTGAGGAGTGGAAAGGAGGCTAGGACGGCCAGAGGGTTGTGAGCTCCGCAGCATAGGTAGACAGCTGTGAGATACAGATGGAAACCTAAACAACTGTCAGATTATGAGAGACTGATAAACTACAGTAAAAAGTTTAGGTTTTGCTCTACATGTAAGGGAAAGCCAAGCGGGGTGTGCTTTTGTTGTTGTTGTTGTTTTTCATTTCTTTTCAGTGTTCCAGAATTCATTGTTTATGCACCACACCCAGTGCTCCATGTAATACGTGCCCTCCATAATACCCACCACCAGGCTCACCAGCCCCCCAAAACCCTCAGTTTGTTTCTCAGAGTCCACAGTCTCTCATGGTTCATCTCCCCCTCCAATTTCCCCCAACTCACTTCTCCTCTCCATCTCCCCATGTCCTCCGTGTTATTCCTTATGCTCCACAAGTAAGTGAAGCCATATGATAATTGACTCTCTCTGCTTGACTTATTTCACTCAGCATAATCTCTTCCAGTCCCGTCTATGTTGATACAAAAGTTGGGTATTCATCCTTTCTGATGGAGGCATCATACTCCATTGTATGTATGGACCACATCTTCCTTATCCATTTGTTCGTTGAAGGGCATCTTGTTTTTTTCCAGTTTGGCAGCTGTGGCCATTGCTGCTATGAACATTGGGGTACAGATGGCCCTTCTTTTCACTACATCCCAAGCAGGGGTTTTAAACAGGGAAGTCCACCTGGTCAGATATAGATATATATATAGATATATATATATTAATATATATATTATTATATTATATTATATATATCTATATATATATAGATAGATCTATCTATCTATATATATATATATATAGATATATATATATATATTTTTTTTTTACAATGCACTGCCAATTAAGTGAAATTCTAGAGGAGAGCAAAAAGTGTGAGTAGGTTGATGGTGACTTGGTCTAGAACAGTGGAGGTGGGGAAAACAGAAAGAGCGGCAGATATGGATAAAGAATGGGGCTAGAATCAAGCAAACTGTTAACTTCAAGAATGAGATGCTCTTAAGCTTACCATGAGGAGCTCTATAATGCATAGAATTTCTGAACCATTATTTTGCATACCTGAACTAATAGAACTCTGTATGTTAATTCCATTTGAATTTTTTAAGAAGCCAAAAACCAAACAAACAAACAAAGAAAAAGACTACAATGCTCTTGATCCCAGACATGAGATGCAGAAGGGCCAATAGATGTAAGACCCGACTCAAGCTGAGAGAGCAGCCGGAGTTGGATATAAATTTGTCGTCAGCATATAAATCGTTTTAAAGCCATGGGCGTGTATGATGTGTGCATTCAGAGAAGACAATTACAAATACTATACCCACCTTAAGGGTTGGTGAGAGTATATTAAGCATGTCTTTATCCTGACCCTGGGAGGCTACCCCTCCTCAGGCTAGCCAGTTCCTAGGGATGATAAAGCACTCCCCTAAGAGTACACACACTTTCATGAGCAAATCAGTATATTCAAAGCCCTTACTCTCCACCATCTCTTTTAAAATCAGACTCTCAAAAGGCTCAGACCCTCTGGCTACTATCCTCCTGCCCCAATCAACCCAGCATGGGTACCAAATAACTGCAGACAGACCTTTACTCCAGAGCCCAGTGAAATGATTCAAACTAGCAACAACTGTTAATACTACACCAAGCTGTAATGCTCCCTGTCTCCTTACACATACTTCCAAGTCCCTCCACTTTCTCCTACATAAAACTCTCTACCTTTGACTTCCTATTGGTTGTAATTATTTCCCTGGATATCCCAAAGAATTAGTTTATCATGAGGCACTATATGCTTATGCACTTTTCACAAACATCCTTATCACTAATTCTTCTTGACAATGGATTGTCAAAGATATTAACCCATGAAATTTGGTGAGAATGAACAGAAAAGTAAAAGTTCCTCAAAGTAATCATACAAATGAATGGGCTGTATAATATTCTGTTTATCTGAATATAATAAGACATTTCCTTAAATACAGAAAGAAAATGGGTTTATTAACTTTATGTCCTATTTATGGATGCTATTATACTTGCATGCATATTATAAGTTGTCCTAGAACATACATTCCAGATGAGTTCTTTCTTAAAAACTGAGCAAAGATTTTTATCATTTAAATGTTTTTATCAAATAGTAATGAGGACTCTAAGTCCAACTTACTATCTTTATTTTTATGAACATATTAAATGTACAGGAAACCTGGTATCCAACCTATATTAATTCTATTTTTAAACCATGAAATTGGGCGCCTGGGTGGCTCAGTGAATTAAGCCTCTGCCTTCAGCTCAGGTCATGATCTCAGGGTCCTGGGATGGAGCCACACACCAGGCTCTCTGCTCAGCAGGGATCCTGCTTCCTCCTCTCTCTCTGTCTGACTCTCTGCCAACTTGTGTGACCTCTTTCCCTGTCAAATAAATAAATAAAATCTTTATAGAAAAAAAAACATGAAATTATCCTTAGAATTTTTTTTTAAATTCTTGCTTTTTTTTTTAAAGATTTTATTTATTTATTTATTTATTTATTTATTTATTTGAGAGAGAGAGAGCATGTGAGGAAAAAGGTCAGAGGGAGAAACAGACTCCCTGCCGAGCAGGGAGCCTGATGTGGGACTTGATCCTGGGACTCCAGGATCATGACCTGAGCCGAAGGCAGTCGCTTAACCAACTGAGCCACCCAGGCATGCAAATTCTTGCTTTTTTAATCACTACATAAAATATGTGGTCCTTCCTGAAAAGCATATTGCAATTATTTTTATTATAGTTAAATAATTTTGATCTACAGCTTAATGACTTCCATATTAAACAAAATTAAACATATTAAACAAAGCATTTCCTGTCTGAATATTTTTACTCTTGGCAAACATTGTAAATTGCTAAATTGAAATTTTTGCTAAGCTACTCAGGCACTACTGAAACTCAAAACTTATCTTTCCTAAAATGGAGGCATAAGCAAAATTGATTAAAGAAAAACATCCTCTTTCTAGAAATACTAAAGAAAATGAAATTTACATAATAGAAAAGTTATAAATGAAAGGATGTCATTATGAAGGCAGTTATCTCTTGTATAGAACATTTTACTGAGTCACTGGATAGTTATAATAATTTAAATATCATGTATAATGACTATTTAACATATTGGATTTATTTAAGCTATGGGGCTACAAAGGAAATGTATTTTAAGTACTAATTTAAATCGTCCCCAAAAAAGTCCTGAAAATTTTTGGAAAATGTGAAGAAGAAATTAGGAATTCTCAGGATATATAAATAAACTATTTCTAGAAAAAGAACAGAATAAGACTCTACTGGGTTCAGACTTTATTCAACATCTAATTTCTGCTATTACCCAGGAACTATTCTGAGTACTAGAGATTCACAGTGAAAAAGAAAAAAAAAAAACATGCCCCCATGGATTTCGTTCTCTATGGGATAAAGACTGATAAAATAGAGCAAAAATGGATGGTGACTTTTACATTCAAAGTCAGGAAACTCTATGAAGGGACAGTATAGATGGACAGAGAAAACCCAACTGCCAAAGAAGCTAAGGTGTATAAGAGCCAAAATTAGGAGAAATCGGTTAGGTTTATGAAACCCTCTGAGTTACAGAGCCTGTGATCTACCTGAAACAGAAAGATATCCATATTTTCACAGGTAAGAAAGAGCATGAGAAAACCCTTATAAATTTCTCCAGAAACCCCTGAACTGGGAAGACCATATTTAAATTTCACAAAGGGATATGAAGTAGAACATGAAGAGAATGTCACAAAAAATGAAATAGAATTTATATTACTTTTTTAATCTCAGTTGTCATAATTCACAAAGATCATTGCTTATAAAGTAATTTTTTATTGAATGTATCTTCCATTATTGCTAAAATAATGTACGAAATAATAACGTGAAATCACAAAATTGATTATTTTTTTAAATTTCTTTTCAGTGTAACAGAATTCATTGTTTATGCACCACACCCAGTGCTCCATGCAATCCGTGCCCTCCATAATACCCACCACCAGCCTCCCCCACCCTCCCACCCCCCGCCCCTTCAAAACCCTCAGATTGTTTTTCAGAGTCCATAGTCTCTCATGGTTCATCTCCCCCACCAATTTCCCCCAACTCACTTCTCCTCTCCATCTCCCTATGTCCTCCATGGTATTTGTTATGCTCCACAAATAAGTGAAACCATATGATAATTGACTCTCTCTGCTTGACTTATTTCACTCAGCATAATCTCTTCCAGTCCCGTCCATGTTGCTACAAAAGTTGGGTATTCATCCTTTCTGATGGAGGCATAATACTCCATAGTGTATATGGACCACATCTTCCTTATCCATTCGTCCGTTGAAGGGCATCTTGGTTCTTTCCACAGTTTGGCAGCTGTGGCCATTGCTGCTATGAACATTGGGGTACAGATGGCCCTTCTTTTCACTACATCTGTATCTTTGGGGTAAATACCCAGTAGTGCAATTGCAGGGTCATAGGGAAACTCTATTTTTAATTTCTTGAGGAATCTCCACACTGTTCTCCAAATTGGCTGCACCAACTTGCATTCCCACCAACAGTGTTTCTCCACATCCCCTCCAACACATGTTGTTTCCTGTCTTGCTAATTTTGGCCATTCTCACTGGTGTAAGGTGGTATCTCAATGTGGTTTTAATTTGAATCTCCCTGATGGCTAGTGATGATGAACATTTTTCATGGTCTGTTAGCCATTTGTACGTCTTCATTGGAGAAGTGTCTGTTAATGTCTTCTGCCCATTTTTTGACGTGATTATCTGTTTTGTGTGTGTTGAGTTTGAGAAGTTCTTTATAGATCCTGGATATCATCCTTTTGTCTGTACTGTCATTTGTATTCTTTGGAGACAGAAGTTCTGTAAATTTTTCCAAAATATTTGACATAATTAAAGTAATATGCTACAGGAGCACCAAGAAATGGGGAGAAAAGAAGCCAACCCATATAAATGAACTTGGCATATATGGGAGATAATATAGATCTAGATAAATATAAATTTGAAATTAGGACTACTAATGTCTGAAGTCACACAGGAAGGCTGTCACAGGTTATCAGGCTCAAGAGATACTAATTTCTGCTAGAAACAAAGAAACTTAATGTATAACCAGATAGCTAATTTGCAATGGGAACTATAAGTAGAGGAAACCAGTAAGGTTGCACCAGCAAATAATCACCTTATTTCCTCAGAAGAGAAAATTCTACAAAGAAAGCAAGTTTAAAATCAGAACGTTGCTTTGATGGCCATGAATTCTCACAAGAACAGACAGTTAAATAACTGGAATGGTCAAAAATAAATAAATAAAGTCACAATTAGTAGCTCAACAGATCATAACTTGAGCTTTAAGAATTTGCCAAGTATAGTAGCAAAGTTTGATTGGGATGGAAGTCGTCAGAGGAACTTGTTTCAAAACTTCCAGTACAAAAGTAGTACCCTGTGACAGGCAGGTCAAGAGGCAGAGAGATGAACTCTGACTCCCAGAACCAGAGCTAACAAGGCGGCCAGATGTCAGAAATAAATATGCAACCCTAGCTGTTCATACATCTCCAACTAGATGAATATCCCAATGCCTTTTGCGATGTAGCCCAGCTAGATGAGGAGCTCTGTTTGCTTTCTACATTTGCTTTCCTTTTGTTCCATATTATCTCTTGTCTTCTTGTGACACTGAATAAAGTTGAAACTTTATCCTATAACAGACTCTGAATTTCCATGCTGCCCTCTGGCTAATTAGTAGTACATTCACCCCTACCTCCCTCTTTGGTCAGCAGTTGAAGAGAAATGCCTACTTCAGGACTTACTTAGATCAGCCAAAGAGTGAGCAGCAGCCATATGAACAGCAGCTCCCTATTCAGTGGAAACTGTACATGAAATTGTTTTTAAAATAATAGTAAAAATATCTTTAAATGTATCTTGTTAGAGAATTAGGTCTATGTTGTCCAACTAACAGGGACCAAACCCCTGGACTCATCTCCAAGAAGAACACAGAAAAAGTAAAGGAGAAACATTCAAGAAGGCACAACATACTCAGCTCCACTGACTCTTTCTATTAAATCTAAATAAATGTCATTGCTCTTTAAGGACAATGAAAATGAAGTAATGAATGTTTGTCTCAGGCAACCATAAAAGTGAATCCTGTCAGTACCAAGAGACACATTAACATTATCTTGCAATCTGACTCAGAGGCCATGCTGAACATCTCCTTTGCTTTCAACAGTTTTTTCCTTTGGAAAAGATATGATATATTCAGTCAGTTTGAGAGCAATGATCATGCTATTTCCTTTGTTGCCGTACCTCCCACCTAGTACAGAGTGTCTAGCACATAGCAAGGCACACTCAATGAACATCAGTGAATAAAAGAATAAATTGTGTTTGAAATTTCTCAATTCCAATCAGTCTAGCTCCATCTTTCTGAGCAATGTTCCAGTACCCTTGACTAGGATTTCTGAGTGGTTCCTGAACTCTTCAGGAATCATTTACACTCACTCTCCTTCTGCAGGAAGTTGTTGCAGGGAAGCATTCATTTTACTGCTTAAACTTACAAATGCTTAACCTTATTTTCACAGGCTGAGATCACCATACAGATTCATCTATATACCAATTGGTAATAGTATTTTGTCTACAAGTATTATTTTATATTTTATAAATGCTGATACATTATATTAGTACTTTGTCCAAAATTATTAACAACTTATTGGCATCAAGCTTATTTGAAGTCATTATATTTTAAAAAATTAAGATGATTAAGATTTTAGAGGTGATATATGCTATATCACTTCCAACACAGAGACAGAAAACAGAAAAGGTACTAAACCATCATCACTTTACCCACTATCACACTTTCCCATGGTGAATTATTAGGCAAGACAATGGGAGAGGGGAACGGAATCGTGACCCTATAGATCTATGTTGGGCACCCCCCTTGTGTCAATATAAAAATTTTAAGGTCTTGATTGTTTAAACATAGGAAAAATACATATGAGTATCAATTATAAATGAAATAGTAAATCTGCATTCAATACCCTGAGCTTCCACACTAGTTTCCCTTTTATCATCTCTGCTATGCACACAGCTTTATCTCCCTAAACTTCTAATCCTCTACTATACTTGAAAATCCTTTCTGATATTAATAACCAAGATGTTTAGCTAAAAAGGACTTAGATGGGGACCCTGCTCAACCTTCTAGATGCAAAGGAAGAAAACTAAGGACACTTGGGTCGGCAGCCATCCCTTTCCTCCTCAACCATCTTCTTTGAAGAGTCAAAAAATGGCACAAGATACTAGAAAGAGATTGATGTTCCTCAATCTTGTTTAATAGTCAAAACTGGTAGTCCCATATTTAAGCAAGATCTCAAAAATAACATAATTTTTAAAAGAATTAAAAATACCTCTTGAATAGTAAGATAGGCTTCTATACTTGAGGAATAAAACCCCATTCTGCATTTTTTATTCTCCAGCAAATTAAGTAAGGTAATTTCAATGACCTGAGGACAGTTCTCATTAGAATCAAGGTATTTAAAACTTCCAGATGGGAATTCTCATTATAAGGAGCTAAATTAATTAATTGCAAGTTTTTGAAAAGGTTAAAGAAGGAGTTGAATCCATTTTAAAAAAATACTTAATTGTAAAGTATTTTAAATATATAACTTAGATTGCAGCTAACTATCTCAGTGGCCTCCAAGGGAGGAGTGGCTATAAACTCAGGCACTACTATCAGAGAGACTAACACAAAAGCCTCCTTCTACTTGGGGTCCTGCCTCTGTGCAAGCCTGATATCTTATCTCATGACCATTTAGGAGACTGGAGAAAAAAAGAAACAGCAACAACAAAACCAACAACTAATAAATGCCCCAGCCAATGATTGCCAATGAACAAAATGCAGGTGGGTGTTTTTAATGGACCAATAGATCCGAGTTGCCCCCTACGGAGGCTATATAACCTGGGGCTCAAAATCTATTAGGGTAAGGCACTGGGTGGCTCAGTCAGGTAAGTGTCTTTTCCATAGGTATCATAGAAAAAGACATTTTCTTGCATAATTATAATGACCACATCTAACAAAATAAACAAAATTTGATTAATTGTTTAATATTAAGTCCATATTCAAATTTCTCCCAATTATCTTCAAAAATGTCTTTTAATAGTTGACTTATTAAAGTAGGGATACAAACAAAATCCACACATTTAGTTTTCAAATTCTATTTCTTTTTAAGATTTATTTTTTGAGAGAGAGAGTGCATGCGCACTCGCCAGCAGGGGGAGGGGCAGAAGGAGAAGGAGAGACAAAGTCTCAGACAGACTGTCCTAAGCATGGGGCCTAACACAAGGCTCAATCTCATAACCCTGAGATTATGACCTAATCTGAAATAAAGAGTTGGGTGTTTAATTGACTGAACCACCCAGGTGCCCCTCAAATTCTATTTTTAATCAAGAACCACCCAATTCTCATCCACCCATCCATGCCATTGACTTGGAGAAACTGGTTGGTTGTCCTGAGAATATTTCACATTCTGAAGTTTTCTGATTGGCTGCTATCTCTTATAGTTCAAAATGTGCCTTGATCCCATACATATCATAAAAACTAGAGTTAAAGGCTCTGTCAGAGTCAGATGTCACTTCTTTAGTGAGACTACTTCATAGGTGGTGCTAGGAAATACACAGAGTATCCTAGAGGAGACACATCATGCCTAGTTATCTTAATCTAGTGATGCTAAGCTTAGGTGATTATAGCCTGGTCTTTCCATTATAAAGCTACCTTTCATTCATTCTTCATTGCTACTACTAGTTCATTAAATTTTTCCAATATGTGGAAATATTGAAAAAAAAAATTGAAAAAATTTCCAATATTTTTACAAATGTGACTTGCTAATGTTTTCATTCCTTCTATATTTCTTAGCCGGGATTTTTGTATAAAGTATGTTCTCCCATAAATTGAAAACATTTCTACCCTGAAGTCTAATTTTCATAGGCTAAACAAGCTAAATATTCTTTTTCCTTTATGTCAGCTAACAAAAATACATGCCCTTAAAAAAAAGCAGGAATACTTAACAGTGACTGAATCAGCAGATGCTGAAATTAATAATTTTTCTTTTTATTTAAATTTTTCTATAATAAAATTGCGTTCATAATGGAAAGTTAAAAATAAAATTTGTTACACAAATTTTTCTGACAGAGGAAAGAAAATCTTATAAGGAAAAATATTCAGCTTATAGTACTGAGTTTAAACAATTTCTGCCATCAGTATTCATTTCAATTATATTCCAATAAAAGTATTAAATTTATAAAATGCATTAACACAACTGCATCTTATTAGGTACCTCCAGTGAATATTATTTAGATGTTTTTAGCAGAAATCAATTTTATATATGATCTCTTTAATTACTCACGTTATTGGGGCGTTACCATTACAGAGAAACCAAAATTAATAAACTTAGCAATTAAAATTTGTAAAAGAAGCTCCATTTCACTAACTCTTTAGGAAAAAAAGATAAATAAACACAGCAAGTTGAAACCAAGTCATTTATTATTTTAAAAATCACTATACTATTTTAGAGAGATACCATATGACCCAGTAATTCCATTATTGGGTATTCATCCAAAGCAAATGAAAACATTAATTTGAAAAAATACATGCATCCCTATCTTTATTGCAATGTTATTTGTAATAGCCAGGATATAGAAGTAACCCAAATGCCCATCAACAGATGAACTGATAGAGAAGATGTGGTGTGTGTGTGTGTGTGTGTGTGTGTGTGTGTGTGTAATGGAATATTACTCAGCCATAAAAAAGGATGAGCTCTTACTACTTGTTGACAACATGGGTGGAGCTAGAGAGTAATATGCTAGGTGAAATACATCAGACAGAGAAAGACAAATACCATGTGATCTCACTTATATGTAGAATAAAAAATAAAACAAGTGAATAACACACAAACAAAAAGCAGAAACAGACTTGTAAATGCAGAGAACTGATGGTTGCGAAAGGGAAGGGGATATGTGGATGGGCAAAATGGGTGAAGGGGAGTGGGAGACAGAGGTTTCAAATTACAGAATGAATAAGTCACAGGAATAAAAGGCACAGCACAGGGAGTATCGTCAATGATATTGTAGTAACAGCGTATGGCGACAGATGGCAGTAACACTTGTAGCAAACAGCGTAACACATAGCCTTGTCAAATCACTGTTGTATACTCAAAACTAATGCAACTTTATGTTTCAACAATACTTCAATAAAAAAAAATCACTATACTATTTTAATACCTCTTCCAAACTTGAATAAAATGATCCTTTCTCTACTATGTTTAGCATGAAGAATTTGTTCCTTTAAACTTTTAAGAATGTTACAAAATCTAAAGCTTTCAGTGCTATGGCCAAAAAAACAGATATTACAAATGTTACTGAACAAAACAGCAATTTGAACATTCAAGTGTCCTAATTAAGTATAAAAGAAAATGGTTTCACAAGAGATTCAAAGTTTATTTAAACAATTAACCACAATAACAAGGGTCTTTGATCACAAAAGTCTATGTTTGGTACAAAAGGAACAAAGAAGGGGGAAACTTTTAATAATACTATTTTTTAAATACTGACAACATTCAATGTATATTTTTTAGAACTGATTACTACAAGTGACTCCTGAAGTTTTGTTAATATTTTCATTCATATTTTTAAAAACTGACCCCATGGGGTACCTGGGTGGCTCTGTGGGTTAAGCCTCTGCCTTTGTCTGGGGCCATGATCTCAGGGTCCTGGGATCCATTCCCGCTTCAGGCTCTCTGCTCAGCGGGGAGCCTGCTTCCTCCCTCTCTCTGCCTGCCTCTGCCTACTTGTGATCTCTCTCTCTCTCTGTGTCAAATAAATAAAATCTTTAAAAAAAACTGACCCCATACTTCATCTAGTTATAAGCTACACTTTCATCTTGCTTAAAGACACATCATAAAAGATGATGGAAAAACTCAGTATATAATAAAGATAAAATTAAGAAAGACAAAAAGATTTTCTTAATATTTTTACCCATAATCCAGCAATGAGAATGAAAAGTAAAAATCATCAATGCAACTCACCTAATACATAATTAGAAAGAGAGAGTATGCTAAAATCACACCTGCTGTATTAATTTGCTATTGTTGCTATAACAAATTACCACAAACTCTGTGATGTAAAATAACATAAATTTATCATCTCACGTTCTGTAAATTAGGGTTTTAGGAGAGAACCAAACCTTTTCCACATTCTAGATGACCGTCATTCCTAGGCTCCAATATTCAAAGCTGAAAGGGCAGGATGAATCCTTCACAAATAATAGCATAGCACATACAGCATCACCAGGACCTCAGTCTTCTGCCTCTCTCCCAGTTTCCAAAACCCCTGTGATAACACTGGTCCCAAAGGGATAATGCAGGATAATCTCCCTATTTTAATGCCAGTGATTAGCAATCTTACTCCCATCTACAGTTTTATTTCCTCTTCGCCATTTGGGAACATATTTGCAAGGTTCCAGGGACTGGGACATGGACGTCTTTGAAGCCCCTGGTTTGGACTTTACATACATGCTACTAAATATATTTAAAGGGCAAAAGTTAAAGTGACATTATCATTCACCGAGAGCTAGCGTTTGGAGAGAAACCTTGGTTCACATTTCAGCTTTGGCATTTATAGCCTATTTGATTTAGCTTATTTTTTATATTATCTGAACAATGCTTTCCTCATAAAGGGGGACAAAAATACCTCACAGGACTGTTGTGAAAATAAAGGTAAATTAGGTCAAAGAGCAGACCCAATGCCTGACTTAGTGTAAGCCCTTCAAAGAAAACACTAGTTAATATAATTAGATTATTTTAAAAGCGTATATATACTATTAGATTATTAAAAACAATACACCATTTGCTACCTCTTTGAATTTCTGCCCAGGGTTAAGACTCTTTTCCTTCATTTGTTTTCTACGGCTTTGTTCCTTATTGTTCTACTAACTTGAACAATGCTAAAATGCATCTTTCACTATAGCCTGCAACCAAGACATTTTATTAACTTTATGAGCTACGACGTTCTCATTTCTTGGATGACTTGGTAAGAGATTTCTTAGGAGTACTGTAATCTTGTATGGTATTTAATCTTTCCCAAAAGAACACTTTATGGGTAATATAATCATTACACAGATGATAGAAATATCATCTAGACAAAAGTGACAGTCCCTGGGATTTTACTCTGAAATACCTCTTATCCTCCGATTTCTGTTCATGGTCAGAAAAAGAGAAAAGGCGGTTAGAACCAGTATGGATATTACTGAGTTTAATATGTACTTATTTATTGATTTAGTACACATTTCTGGTAAAAGAATTTCAAGCACCATAAAATCTTTCTTCAAAATCTGTATTTCCAGATAGTTGCCACCTGTGCAGTTACAGACCCTTTTACAAGATTCTCTGACTCTTCCACTTCTTTTATGACTGTCCAGTTTTAGACAGTAATCCTGTCTCACATAATCACTCAGAACATGTGTGTTCCCATATTTTCAAATAATGCCATATAACATAACACAAATACTCTGTCTGTTCTCTTCCTGGTATGAGAACCCTCAATTAAATGTTTGGTATTGAGTATCAGCCATGTACTGGGTCCTACTGGAAAATTCTTAGATGAACAGAAAAAAGGGGGAAATACATGGTAGCAGCATTATCACTGTATATGAACTGGCAACAATAAATATATATTCCTTCAGATATATTTTATATTTTCAGGTTTCGAAGTAGGAACACCTGCACTCTGCCACTAATTAGCATGTAGCTTTTAAACAAGTCACTGTTAAGCTCTCCTGGTCCTGCCTGGTTTCCTCAATCTGTAAAACAAGGTGATAAAGACTAGGTCTCCAAGTTTCCCTCCAGTTTTAAATTTTTACCCACATTGAATAGCTGCAGTCAGTAATCAAAACTCTTAAGAAAAAGGATTCATATTAACAAGATTATTTCCTGTGTATTCTGAAAAGCCAGCAAAACAGATGAATTTGCTCTTTCAACAGTTTTTTAAAAATCCCTTGGACGCCCTGGGTGACTCAGTCAGTTAAGTGTTTGCCTTCAGCTCAGGTCATGATCCCAGGGTCCTGGGATCAAGCCCCACGTCTGGCTCCCTGCTCAGCAGAGAGTCAGTCTGCTTCTCCCTCTCCCTCTGCCCGCTGCTCCTCTTGCTTGTGCTCTCTCTCTCGGTCAAATAAATAAAATTTTTAAATCTTTAAAAAAAAAATGCCTTGAACAGAGTATAACATCTGCAGTGAGTTCAAACTGTGTTAGTTAAAAATTCAACAGCCACTAACCTATATATGTATTGATAGGTATATAGACCAGTCTTAAAATATTATGTCATTGCTATGAGTTTTGGGGGATTCATCTGATAGTAATCTACAAATTTAGGACATTACTTTGTTTTTGTGGCATACAGAGATTTTCCAGAAACAATGAGACATGAAAATCACGAGAGCATCCTCATTTCCGTGAGTTACTGACATCCGTGTCTGAACTATTTGCCTTAACAGGTCAAACTTAAAATCCCCGGAACATCTAATGCCTCTGCTGACAAACTTTTTCAACAAAGTGTTGCCTCTTCTAGGGGCACCTGGGTGGCTCAGCTCTTAAGCGTCTGCCTTCGGCTCAGGTCCTACTCCCAGGGTCCGGAGATGGAGCCCCACATCAGGCTTCCTGCTCAGCAGGAAGCCTGCTTCTTCCTCTCACACACCCCTTGCTTGTGTTCCCTCTCTTCCTATCTCTTTCTCTGTCAATTAAATAAATAAAATCTTTAAAAAAAAAAAAAAAAGTGTTGCCTCTTCTTATTAGTATCAATGACTGTGCTTTCCTAGCTGCCATACATGACCAAGCCATTATCTTAGAAATGCCATTTCTGCTTACATGGCTTAAAAAGACCAATAGTCTAATTATGTCTCTTGGGCATGTTGATACTTTTCCAGGGATGATGAACACATTTCGGGCCACCA
This sequence comes from Enhydra lutris kenyoni, assembly GCF_002288905.1. Taxonomy (NCBI): domain Eukaryota; kingdom Metazoa; phylum Chordata; class Mammalia; order Carnivora; family Mustelidae; genus Enhydra; species Enhydra lutris. Next base: position 2,683,709 of record NW_019154105.1, read on the forward strand.
ATTAGTTGATCTTTAACAACAGCACTTCCTTGTTTAGAAGAATTATGAAGTAAGTTGATATAGAAAAACTTTTTAAAATACTTCATGAACAAATGATTTTGATACTGCAGTCTTTGTAGGTTGAGCTGAGCTATAATTAATGAGAATAAACCCAACACCAGAATTACACAAGTCTTTCTACATACACTGTAATTGGAAATTCATTTTAGTAGGAATATAGCCTCTTGGAATGTAATTTTTTGAAACAATCAGTTCAATAAACTACAACCAGCAAAATCTTTACTCATCTACTAAACATCCTTTATCCTTGGAGTACTATCCATAAGAAAGCATGGGGATAATTTTGTAGAAAGAATGCTATTAAAAGCTTTGCATTATTTTTTCTTTTTTAAGGAAAATACCCTAGTACATAAGGAAAAGAAAAGATCAACTAGTATTGCCCAGGCCCACATTAAGTTGCTACAGCTGGGTATAACCATTAAAAAAAAAAAAAAAATGGAGCTGGCTATTAGCAGATACTTGGCCGGCATAAATCTGAACATACGTTTTAGCTTTATAGCAATGGGCTGCTAGCTTTTTGTCACTTGGCTCTCTTAAGGATTCCCAAAATGTGTTAATGTTCCAGGTGTCCACTTAACTCAGTTAGTACCAATATAAAGATTTTTCAAGATGCAGTCTAACTTTATTGAGCTAAACAAGTTTATTGGCCTAAAATGATGTAGCTTGCTATCATGTTACAAGTTCTCCATGACTACTTACCGTTAAAATATCTAGTTTGAATTTATTTACCTAATGGATTAGTTTACAGTGTTCTCTATTATTCAAAAGAGAACAATTTTCAAAACAAATAACTCATTACTTTACCAACCTGTGGCAAACGTTTGGACTTTTGACCAGAAATATGTCTTAATTTTACCTAAAAGTTGATAAGACCAATTAATGACAGAAACATTTACTTAAAATCTAATTTGGTATTTTCCTACAGTATGTTCCACAGACTATAAAGTATTTTATCTGCTTTTCTTAGGCACGTTAGCATACTAAATCATCTGAGAAATCTTGCAAAAAAGAAATTTGTTTTTCTTTAACTCAGCATTTCCCAAATTTACTGGACTATGGAATCCTTATATCCCAGAAAAGATATTAACCTCATGCAGAAAGTACTTACCTTGGGATGACAAAGATACCTCTAAGTCTTCCTTGTATGCTTCATTTCTAATTCTTAAATAATTTGTTTTCAAATTTTTCAAATCTATATTTTTTCACTTTAAGTTTTCCTGTGTCTCATTCTTTTTTTTTTATTTGTTTTTCCTTTAACAGAGGCTGTTCATAAACTGATAACTTTAAGTTCAACTTTTATAGAATCCAACTCAATGCAATATTCACCAAGGTACTATGCTTGGCATTACAATATTGTTATATCCATCCCTTAGTTTTCACTTTGGTAGACTAAGTAGACCAAAGCCCCACAATTTTTTTTTCCTTTATAAATCACATTTATACTCATCTAATTATCTTTCTGGAATCCAACCTTTTCAAAAGTATGTATAATCATTTTGAATTCTCATAATCAGCAGTGGGCATATTATTCCAATCATCGTAGCTTACTCCATGAATCAGGAGCCATCTTAATCAACAGGACTTGTCTGACATTATTGCTGTACACTCTCTTGCTAGAGTGGAATTCTTTGAAAATTTTATGTAAAGTCACTGTATCAACACCCTCCACACCTTCCCAAAAAACTACGTTATTTTTAGTCAGGGCACTCGACCAGAGCAAGTGTCTTTCTAAGCCAAGTACTTCTAAACTTCATAAATAAATAAATAACAATAAATTTAATGATAATAAATAAAGACAAAGAATTAAACTTGAATCTGAGGAACGAACATACAAGGAAACAGAATCAACTCATATGCCGCTATTGCATTTAAAAACAAAGTGGGTTCATTTAGTATACATATTTATCAGAATTTTTAAAAATTAGGTCAGTCTCTTCGACACTGAATTTCTAGTAATTTTTCTTTTTTTTTTAGGTTTAATGTTGTTTTTCAAAATATGTAACAGAGAGGTGCCTGGGTGGCTCAGTCAGCCATGCGTCTGCCTTCAGCTCAGGTCATGATCTCGGGCTCCTGGGATCTAGTCCCACATCGGGCTCCCTGCTCCGCAGTGAGTCCATTTCTCCCTCTCCTCCTGCCCCTGCCCTCCACTTGTGCTCTCTCCTCTCTCTCAAATAAATAAAGTCTTAAAAAAATATATGTAACAGATTTTTATTTGATCAAATGCTTACTAGAAATATTTGTACTGATAATAATTCATTATTTAACTGCTAGAGGATTATGCACTCAGAAATTAAGAATTTTTACATTTTGATCTGGTGTGCATTTTTATTCCAAATAAGTATGACAGAGTAATAATGGAAAGACTATCAAACACACAAAAAAAAAATTACATTAGAATAAAATTCCATGGGTGAGTGGACTGGATATAGAGTCAAGAAGAAAAATGAATGATAAGCATTTTCAGTCCTTACAGAACAGCCTGTCCAGGTTTTGTTGTTGTTGTTGTTGTTGTTTTAAATTGTATTTATTTAAATTGTATAATTGATCACAAGTAGGCAGAGAGGCAGGCAGAGAGAGGGGGGAAGCAGGCTCCCTGCTGAGCAGAGAGCCCAATGTGGGGCTGGATCCCAGGACCCTGAGATCATGACCTGGGCCGAAGGCAGAGGCTTAACCCACTAAGCCACACAGGTGCCCCTGTCCGGGGTTTTAAATGGAAAACAGCGGATGTGACCTGCTACAATACTTAGTTTCCACTGCCTACATTTTAAAAGGTGACACACAGTATACCAGGTACGACATCCTTTATAATAATTAAAAGTATGGTGAAAATATTAAGCATAAACTTTAAAAATGTACGAAGAAGTATATAGTTTTTTTCAAAATTCGTCTAGGAAATAAATGAGCAGTATGTTTGAAAATCACCAATTTAGAAAAGTGGTAAATAAATGTACTAGAGAAACATAGCAGCATTTCTGGGGTGCTCAGGGTCTGCAGAGTCGAGTTCAAAATGAAGTCAGTCACTTTTGCAGGCTTCCTCCAGCCACATTCAGGTCTACAAGTGCAGGTGTGGAGGGAGAAGGAAGTTGGATTTAACCAGATTGGAGTTTTGCCAGCCAACAATAATAAAGCAAAAGTATGAAAGCAAGTGAGTTGATCACATGGGCGAGGGAGTGATTATAATGATGGACAGAAAATCTAAACTAAGTAGGGAGGGAAATGGGAGGAGGGAGACTGAGAGGATAGTTTAAAAAGGTGGTGGGAGCAGTGGGCTCTCAGGCTCTTGGAAGTCCGAGAATAAATCTAGAGAAAGTAGGAGAGAGCTGGAAAGCTCAGGGCAGTGCCAGGACAGTGGCTTGCTTGAAGGTGAGATTATGGAGAGTTTGCCAATACCACTAATGCAGGATCTAGGGTCTGAGGATGGAACGAGATGGAGGCGGTTGGTGGGTGGACAAGATCGTGGGAGGAGAGCAGGGCCACACGCTTGATTCCTGGACTGGTTTTGAAAGCAAAAGCAGCACTGTGGTTGTATTAGGTACATTATTAACTTAGCTCCGTGTTCTCAATTATGTTTTCAGCACCCGTAAAGCCCTATGCACAAGTAACCATTAACTTTGCCCTTTTCCCTCCACCCGTTGTTTGAAAGCTCTCTGATGTACCGGGACCCAGATTAGCATCTCACTGTCCAGAAGAATGCAGACCCCTAGAGTGTCTGAAGGCTTTCCCTCCACAGGGTTTCAAGAAACTCATCGTCCTCCTTTCATGGATTCACCTTCTTCCCCAATCATACAGAGGCTGTTCCCAGGCTCAACAGGGATGACTCCTACCTTCTCACTGGACTTCTGATAATAAAGCTTTCTTTGCTTCAAAACTGGTGTCTCAGACATTGGCTTACCATGCATCAGGTACACAGACAAGTTTGAGTTTGGTAAGAAGAGGAGGGCTAGGACTGGAAGGTTTATCTCCATGCTTACTGAAGCCCTAAGAGTTATAAAAGGCATAGGGATTGTTAAATTAATTAAGCTGCAGCCCATCAGACTGAGATGACTCTAACGCTATGAAGACCTAAGTAAATAAGTAAGTAAGCAAACCAAAATCTAAGCTCTAAGTGGCTTGTTACAAAATCTGGGGGACAACGAATCACAAATAGCCAAGAAGTCTTTAAGCTACAGGAGTCAGGAATTTCCTTCAAGGTGCAGCAGTCCCTTTGGTGTAGTACTTCTAATCACTTCCAACGTGGCACTGCTCAATTAGAATTGATCTGTGCCCAGAAACTTGAAAATTTAAACCTGCCTCAGTTTAAACTTTCAACAATAGGAAGAGACTGACAGATCCAGGAGCCTAAACCGAAGTCTACAGATAGTATCGAGAAGCAGGTATAGCCTGAAGACATGACCTTCGACCTTCAACACGGGGAGACTGAGGGAGACAGAGCAAAAGTGGTCAGGAACAGCAGTCCCAGGGGTATGAAGGTGGAAAACTCACCCACACAGGAGAGGAGGAGGTAATGTCCTTGATAGAGAGCCAGCTGGCAGTGAAGAGAGAGATCAGAAAAGCGTTCCAGAGAGCACAGTGGATGGGACCCAGAACTCGGAAAGAGATAGGAAATAGAGTCAGAAAGGGGATGCACAAATGGAATGAAATTCCAGGGGATAAGGAATCCTGGAAATCCTGAGTTTCTGTATAACTGACACCAACAGTGAAACAGAATATAAGGAGATTAATCCTGGTATTATTATGGGGAACTACTTGGACCTCCAGAGTTGGTATAAAGATTATTTTAAAGTGAAAACATTTGAACTAAGGAAGACACTGAAAGAAATCTTACCTGAAATTAATTTATATGATTAAAGTGCAACCCTCCTCGGGGCACCTGGGTGGCTCAGTCGTTAAGTATCTGCCTTTGGCTCAGTCATGATCCCAGGGTCCTGGGATTGAGTCCTGCATTGGACTTCCTGTTCTCCCTCTGCCTCTGCCTCCCTCCCTCTCTATCACAAATAAAGAAAATTTTTAAAAAATAGTAACAATAATAAGGAGTATTATTTGTCATTATTTGTCATGTCACTAACCTCACTTTCAGCATTTTAAAAAAATTCATAAGTCAACAAGTTAAAAGATATAAAATCATACCTATCAGAAAAAATATGTAACAAAACATTACTGTTCAAATAAACACATCATTTTTCTTATTGTTCAGCATGTCCCTTTGCTAAGATGTGGGACAGTCCCCCTCCCTAAAAGAATTACATGTTGAATTATTTTTTTAAAGCATGGATCATTTATATATATCAAAAACTATAAAATTTGAAGCTAAACTTCAAAACCACTCTGGAAGGATTAGTGATACTTGTCCTCAGTTTCATCTTACTCAGTGTGTTTTACAGAAATGTTTCTGGTTTGGGGAATACACAAGGTTTTAGATCTTCTGTCTAAAACATTCTTTACCCTGACCCTTACCTGGCTGGCCCCTGCTCACCTATCAGGTCTCAGCTTGGCTGACTCGGGCCCTCTGTGCAAGCTTTCCTGGCCCCACAGCACCTGGGCTGGGCTCCCTCCTCACATTTATTTATGAGGTCTTCCCCCTCATATTTATTTCATATTACAAGGATCTAGTTGCTTGTCTCTGACTCTTCATCAATTTTAAGCTCCTTTGGGGGTGGGAGCTGATTTTCTTCTTCAACAACATAGGTGTTGCAAAGCATAGTAGTTTTTTCATGAATCAGTGAATTGAGTACCGATTAATCACCTGAGTCACCCTCACTGTACTTGAAAATATCCACAGGACCCATTATTTCCCAAGAAGTCAAGAGGTGAATGTAATCCCCTAGTCGTTCATCAGCAATGCCATAAACTTCACTGAACAGAGTAATTTTGCATCAAATTTTTCATTTAAAAGGTACCATCCAAAAACGATCACTGCAACGGTGCATTATTATAGATCTCTCCTGCTTCAATTTATTGCACATGAAACCCAAGAAGCCTCAGAAAAACCATCCTCCCCTCCTCACTTGCTATCTGCTTCACTAAATGACTCATTCTCAGTCCGTGCCTCCTGTTTTCCAAGAGACGAAAATGGGAGGAAATACCTTAAGCCCGTATAAAAGCAAAAAGTTACATGAAAACAACTCCCCCTCCACTACGTTTTTAAAGTTCAACGGTATTTACAAGCCACAATCGATTCCAGTTTAGGATTTAAGAAAATGTCTGTGTAACATTCTAAAATGAGTGAGATTCAACAAACTGATTTATAGTAAATTCCAAGCTCGGGACTCCTGAGTCAACATTCTAACAGTGCGAGCTAGTGAAAGTGCAGGGACAGCGCGGCTCGCCGTGGCTGAGAGCAAACCGAAAGCTGTGAGTGAAGGACGGCTGCGGGCCGTGCACTGCCAAGGCCTCAGTGTAAACACAGGTGTGCGGGAAGCGGCGCGAGGTCCTCCCGGCCAGCAGCTAAGGAAACACGGGCAGTCACGCTGTGGAGTCTGAATGCTACATTTTGAAAACAGATCATTTCTGTAAAATGGATACCTCTTATTTCACATGTTAATACATTCTCAACTCAAATGGTTCATGAAGCACACCTGAGCCTCATATCACGGCTTCCTATTGAAAAATTAAGAGACTGGAAAGCAGATCTCTTTTTTCCCCTGCTGGGCATCTCCCTGCCGAGTGAAGTAGTTGGAAGTTATTACCACCTCATTTGCTGGCATTTTGCAAGGATTCTTTGTATGGTTGCGTGGAATTAATGCCTCGAGAGGATTTTTCCTGCCAAAGTCTGTTAAATGGCATACAGTGCTTTTTAAAGATATTTTATGAATATACCACTCATTATCAGTAAGTTTACAAATAATAATAATACTTGTTAACAGGTTTGGGTTTGGGGGCACTTGTTTTCATTTTTAGGGTTTTATTTTTTTTTTTTTTGCAGTTTTTGTTTTTTTCTGGAGGGGGAAGAGTTTGGTTTTGTTTCTGATATAACTGTTATCAAAACTAGTGTTAAAACAGTGTACAGTAACCTGTAGGGGAGTCCCTTCATTGCCGGCATACATTACGAAGGCAGCCACTCTTGAAGGCAGACATATTTTAGCCGAACAACCCACCACTCTAAGGCTTGAACAGGTTATGTAAATTCTCAATTCTCAGGTATTCCTTTGTAAAATGGAGAGAATTGTGAGATTCCCCATAGGAGGTTATTTTGTGGATTAAGTCAGTCAACGTACAGAAAGCATTTAGTACGGTGCTTGTTAACAGTGTAAAATAACTACTACCATCATTATTACCATTTTGTTATTAGTATCAACTTATTTCATTTAGAATTCCACTTCATTTGATTAGGTTTCCAAACTGATTGGATGAGATGACTAACTACAAAATGCAAATAAATATACTTGTAATTAGTTTATCCACCAATTATATAATTCTCATTAACAAAAATGAATAAGAGCATTTATTTCTTGAGGAAAAATAAGAGATTATTCCTGGCATTAATTTTTTAAAGGAAATGTCTCACCTACTAATCTTTTTGGTTGGAGACTCATGGATGATACATTAAATGATGCCCTTTCCTAACATCCCAACCTTGCGTCCTTCTGCGTATCATCAATGTTACTGTCAATGTTACTGTTATATGGACAACATGCATAAGTTTTGTGTATTTTCACATGCACTATCTTTTAAATTAGATACTTTTTTAAGATTTTATTTATTTGGCAGACAGAGATCACAAGTAGGCAGAGAGGCAGGCAGAGAGAGGAGGAAGCAGCCTCCCTGCTGAGCAGAGAGCCCAATGTGGGGCTCGATCCCAGGACCCTGAGATCATGACCTGAGCTGAAGGCAGAGGCTTTAACCCTCTGAGCCACCCGGGTGCCCCTAAATTAGACACTCTTATTATCCCCACTTAACAGGTGAGAAAATGTTTGTACAAATGAGAAAATAGCAGCTTGCCCTAGGACACATAAATAGCAAACACCTATGCATTGTACTCATAAATACTCATGCACATCTTATTATCCAAATCCCATATTCTTTTTTCAGATAAAAAGATGGCACTGCCCTGGCAGTCAACTCCATGGCCAAGGCCCAGAACAGCGATTCTCAAAATGTGAGCAGGCGTCAGGGTCATCTGGAGGGCTTGTGAAAAAACAAAGATCACAAGGCACCTCTCCCTCAATCAGAGTTTCTGATTTAGTAGACCTGAGTGTAGCCCCAGAATCTGCATTTCTAACAAGTTCCTATGTTAGAAGAGTGCTGCTGGTCAGGGACCACATACCGAGAACCACCAGTCTAGAATTTTAAAGCTTTTAAATACATACCACACTGAATTTGTGAGTGGTTTTTCTCACAAATGTGGCACTGTAGCTGCAGTCACTGAGACGAAGAATAATGGAAGCGGAGCTCCAGGTGATCCCCAGAAATACCATCCCTTCCTAAAGCACAATTACCAATGAGTTTCCTAAAGCTGACAAAGAAACCAATGCTTCCTTTGGTTCTCAGTGCCTTCTCTCATTAAAGACATCTCCAGTCTTCCCAGATTTCCTTTTTTCAGTCTTACAAGTGAGAAATCTGGATTACATATAAGGGGGTAAGGAAAGGCAAGGTAAGGAAAGGGGAGGGCAGGGCAAGGCGAGGCAGGGCACTGCAGGACTCCAACAGGTAACATTATGCCTCTGTGGTCCCAACTTTTTCTTTCTGGAAGTTGGTTCTCATTCACACCTGTATTATACCACTTGGCACTAAGATATGTGTTATTTTGTCTGCATTAGATATTTCAGAGTCGGAAGGCTCAGGAGAAAAACACACTCCCCCATGCAGGTGAATGCAGGTGAAGGGATGCAGGTGCAAAGAGACATCATGGACTTAGAAGCCTGCCAGGGCGACACTAAGCAGGGAATTGGAGAAAGCTTTCTGGAAAGAGATTCAAGAGGCAGATGAGTTTACAATGAAAGTGGAGTGGGAGAAGTTGGAGATGGGGTAGGCAGGTTAGTCTGAAAAGGAAATCTAGAGCAAAATGAAGTTGAGTGAAAAGGAGGGGAAAAAAAGGCAAGATTTGCATTTTAGGAAGTGGTTGAGAGATATCACCAAAGTACTGGCTTAGAATGGCTTTAGCTGCCCTGTTCCAATTACCATCAATATGCCTGAACCTGGCTGGAGGGGAAGGCAGAGGGGAGAGAGGCCTTCATTGTTCTCATTTGCCAGATCCATGGCAGAAGCGTGTTAACACTCCCACCTTGGCCAGTTTCAAGCAATCAACAAATGGCCCATCCGGGAACAGAGGTGTCCCCTAACTCGCTAGCTTGTGACAGCTGGCTCCAACACACCCAAACCCACCTCAACTGAAAACACAACCTAAGAGAAAAACAGTGGACCTGCTATTCAAACACAAGCTTCCAGACAACTCTACTGCCGTCTCCCCAGCTTTCAGCTAGAATGTTGACGTTGAAGTTCTCCTGGGTAGAAAGGAGAGCCAGCTCTTCTCTGTAATTGATAGAAAAGCACAGGGTCACCGTCTTTCAAGTTTCTTTGTTTAGAAAGCCCTAGCATGGTCTTCACAGCATGGTCTTCTGGTCTTGACAGACATCTCTAGCTGCACATACCCTGTCTCCGTGCACATGCCCTGCAGGGCCAGGGCTGACGTGAAACGAAAGTGCAGCGGCCCGGAATGAAAGAGCACTTGATGGGGTGGGAAAGACGACTTGCTGTCGGCCACAGGGGCCAGATCAGTAAAAAGAGAATTCAGGAGCTGAGGGATGAAAAATGTTGCCTTCAGCTGATTCCCCAGGCTTGGCGGTGGGCTGGGGAGCAAGGTAAGCCTCTCTACCACAGTTGGCTGGTTTCAAGGAACTGGTGGGAAAACGACGACGCCAGGCGCAGAAAGCCCTCGCGACCACGTTACCAGGGCGCCAGGGCTGGGAAACGCTCCAGAAAAGGGCCACACCTCAAGACGGAGCCCTCAGCTGAAGCGTCCTGAAATACAGCTCTGGATACCCTGCACCTATTTTAGACAGTTATGGATAACTTCACAAATTCCCTTTCTTGAAATATTTATAAGCAATTCATGTAGAAGCTTTACAACCCTTAAATACTGAGTTCCTTTTGTTTGAAAGAACATAACAACGAATATTTATGGTGGCATTTCCACGACTTAATGCTAGTTATTCTTTCCCACAAAGAAGTTCTAAAAAGATGTTGGCTCAAAGAAAGCTTCTGATTTGTACCCCGCGCCATTGTTTTTACATTGCTCTAGATGCCATTCACGGCTGGCAAAAACTAGATATTTTGTGCACGATTATTAGGTCATATGCATTTTAAATGACTAGAAAATGATTCAGGTTTTTTGAGATACCCTGAATTATTTTCAAGTATCATCATTTACAAGTTAAAAATTACAACTGAGGACTTCAAAATCTGGAAGTTGTGGCGCTCCTCTGGAACTCTGAGAGGATCTGTTTCTTCCCAGAAATTGTGGCTGCTGAATGAAGAGTTTACATTCGTCCGTGTGTGAAATACAGCTTGGGCTGCAATCCTCCGGGCTGTGAATGTTAATCATCTGAAGTGTTTATTCATTAGGCATTCCTTTTTTGTTTTCTTTGGGACTGCCTGTCTCAGAAGCCCTGCTCAGGTATGTTCAAGGAAAGAACAGCTGGGGGGGGGGGGGGCAGGGGGTGTTCCCAAATGTGTGTGGGCAGGCTGTAATTCCTTAGTTTGTGCACTGGCTCGGTTCGTTGTTGTTGTTGTTACTTATCATTCTTTTTCTTCCCTTGATTTTCCTCCTCTTCCACTCTCTCCCAAGAAGGGGGAAGGAGGAGAGGGATATATTTAAATGTCCTCATAATACAGCAAAACTTTTTTCACTGTGGAAGAGATGGAAGGGGTGTGGAAGATATGAGAAGTTGAAGCAACTGACTCCCTCAGCCCCTTCCCTGAGATCTGTAGGACATTTTGGAATTTCTCCCTCTGCAGCCTTCTACCACCTCTGTCCTGACGCAGTAAATTCTGCCCCTTCCCGTCTGTGCCTTCATGGGCAACTACGACCCCTCCACACCATTGCCCTCCTCTCCTGTCAGCTTCATCTGCAGCTCTCACATTTTCTCCTGAGTTATCGGAATCAGGATATCAGATAAGACAGAAGCCTCATATTCTATTTTTGTCTTTTCTTGAATTTTGTCTGCTAGAAAATAAGGCCTAGCGTACAAGTAGTAGTAGTTTGACAAAATAATCTGGATCATTTAGGTTCCACACAGAGTCAGGATTTTAACTTTTATCTGCTCCTGACTGTCCATAAAATTTAATTGGAATTATGAGGGGCGCCTGGGTGGTTCAATGGGTTAAGCCTCTGCCTTCAGCTCAGGTCATGATCTCAGGGTCCTGGGATCGAGTCCTGCCTCAGGCTCTCTGCTCAGCAGGGAGCCTGCCTCCCCCCTCAAACCCCCCATCCCCTGCTGCCTGCCTCTCTGCCTACTTGCGATCTCTATCAAATAAATAAAATCTTAAAAATATATATATTTAATTGGAATTATGAAATAATTTTATTTTACTATTTTTAATAAAAGGATTATGCTCATTATAGAAGGGGAAAAAAAAACTTGTCCCTTTTATCTTGCCTGTGTAAAAAATTAAATAACTGAAAACATAAAAGACATACATATTCTATGCAGTTCACAGGATCTTTGTTTTTCTATTAATCAATAATATTCCAGGCACCTTTTTAAAATGAAGCTCACTAGAAGATGTCAAAATATTATGACAAGGTTGAAGAAACTATAAAATTTCTGGAGTTTACAATTTTTATGTTATTTGGTCCAACTCACAGAAAGCTTAACACTTAGAATTTATTAAAAATGAATTATTTTAGTACTACTAACTTTATCTGCAAGTGGCAAATGCAAGAAAAAGTGTGTTTAAAAGGAAAGGTTAGCAAAATAGCAGAAGTAAAACAAAAACAAAAAGTTTGCTAGTTTGCAGTTTATTTTTTATGTCTTTGAAGTTTGGAATCCTGGACGATATACCTCATCTGTAAAGCTCTGAAATGCTGGGAGCAAAGTTCTAAATATTGGGAAATTGAAAGACACTCACTGTTTTTAAAGTTCTGCATCACACCCTGTGAGTGTAACATTTATAGTATTGCCATGTTTTGAGTGGCTAAAGAATGTCACCTTTTTTTTTTTACTTCTAGGTACAAATCACCCATTTTCTTAGTAAATGCTGAAAAGAGTAAAATGTATAGAAAATACAGCACATGGTTTCACGTGTCTTTAAGTACGCAGCTGCATTCAGTTTCCTTTAGCTTAAGCGCTAGTAATAGAAATAAAATTACAGTAAGCAACAGGCGGCACAGTGATGCTACGGAGCTAGCAACCTCCCGCATTTTAGGGAGCTATAAGTTTGTCTTAACATTGGCTGCAGGCCTAAACTTGGCATAGAAATTCTTGACTGGAGTCTGCGATTTTATTATTATTATTATTATTTTTTTTTTAGTTTACAAAATAGAGTCAAAACTAGTTTTCTTGTAATTTAGTCAAAAGTGGCCAAAAATAACATGATCATTTAAACATTTTCATGCATGTCTAATTTGAAATCAGTTTTAACTTTAAATATGAAATATTGCAGGCATCTGTAGAGAACGACGACCACGTCTGATTGGCAGAGTTTTAATGGATGGACATGTGAGCCAATGCACAGAATACTCTTACTAGCTCGTAGGCAAAACATCACTTCATTGAACCTCTTCTCTGTTTAGTATAATGTTATTTACCAAACTGTGTCTCAGCAAAATTCCTATGTCGAAGCCCTAACGCCCAACATGACTGAATTTGGAGACAGGGCCTTTGGGGAGGTAATGAAGATTAAATAAGGTCATAAGGATGGGGCCCTAATGTGAGAGGACTAGTGTGCCTTTAAAAGGAGAAAAGAACACCAGATCCATCTCTCCCCCTCTCTCTCTGCATGTGCACTGAAAGAGGCCCTGTGAGGACACAGTCAGAAGGCAGCAATATACAAGCCAGGAAGAGAGGCCTTACCAGGAACAACCTGAAGGCACTTTGATCCTGGACTTCTAGATCTAGAACTGGCAGAAAATAAATTTCTGTAGTTTAAGCCACTTAGCCTATGGTACTTTTTTTTTTAATGGCAGCCTGAGTAGACTAACACACAGAAGACATGAAGAACTAGAAAGATGTAGAATTATTTCAACTAAATATCTCTATTTCATCTCTTTAAGGTCATTTCCTTCTCTGTGAAATTCTTCAGAGGGTCTCCTTTCATCACATCTCGTCTCCTTTCTTCAAATAATTTTGTAGCATTCATTCCTAATTGATTCATTCCTCTGACAGTGCTTTTAAAACAGCCATTTGCTATATAGGTGATTTTCAAAGTTTTGCGTTTCTTCTGGGTCTTTCATCTAGTATTTCTTTTCTTCTGTTTTATAAAAGTTATAATAAGTCTTAAGTTAGAAAGATTTTTAAAATTTTTAGTCATTTTATTCTTAGTGTTGCCAAAAGATAGGTTCTGAAGATCGTTCCTGTCCCACTCCCTGTTTGGGGGAGGGCAGGTGGTTTCTTTTCTCAGATCTACAACTTGAAAATTACCTGACATGCTTAGGTCCTACTCTGCTTCGGGTTTGGCTCAGATATTCACCTAGTCCTATTCTGTTGTCCTGAGGAGTCACCTTCTCCTGCCCTCACTATTGTATTCTCCAGTACTCTAGACTTTAGTAGAGTTTGTTACAGAAAATTTAAAAACTAAACTAAAATGTCCAGTATATGCTGTTATAAGGATTTTGTTATGCATTGAAAATGGAAATTTAGGAAGAGGAGGAAGTCTCCCTGGGTGATAGACTGATGAGTGCACTTTGGACATGTTGGCTTTGAAGCAGCTACGGATCATTCAGAAACATCCCATGGGTAGTTGAATAAACAGATCAGAAACTGGACAAAGGTGGGGGCTGTAGTAAATTGGGAAACCCTGGGTGAGAGGAAATCACTTGGAGTCTATAAAGAGAAGAAAGCAGGTAAGTACCCACCAGCATTTAATAGACAAACTGACGGTGAAAGGAGAATGGCAGAAAGAGAAGAAGAAAACCAAAACTGTGGGCCAAAAAAATGTATGGGGATGGGGATGAGGGAGTGACAATGGTGTGAAATTCAGCAGAGAAATCAAGAAAACTAAGGCCTAAAGAGTGTGGGTGTAATTTTAACTTAAGAACTACAAAGTTTTTGCGAACTTAGCCTACACAGCTTAGTGGGATGATAGAGACAGAAATCTAGCTATAGTGGGTTGAGAAGAGTGCATATAGACAACTTCTCAGAGAGATTACTCATGAAGAGAAGAGAAATGGAGCAGAAGTTCAAGGAACTTAAAGCTTGAGGAGGTTCTATTTACTTGATTTGTTCTTCACTGGAATGGAATTGACTATTTACTGAGGAGAAAGGCGTCAGTGGGAGAGGATGATTTTGAAATCACGGCAAAGGAAATGCATTTATCTTTCCTCCAAGAAATTTGTTATAAATACCAAGTATATGTCATGTACTGTGCTTCGTGCTGGGGATCCAAGGATGGGTTAAATTAGCACAAATGCTGCCCTGTAAAGAATCCCGGATGGACCAAAGGCTCTATGAAGGTCAATGGGGTAAAGATCCAAAAGGAGTCATCAGCCTCAAGAAGAAAGAGGATCCGTTCTTTCAAAGAAAGGAGGTAAAGTGATCATGATGAATGCAAACATGTTTGTAGATGGAGGGAAGGGGACAGGTGTTTGAAAAGTTCATACTTCAAAGTCTCCCTAATTCTATGGCATAGGATACAAATCGTATACCCAAATGAGGACGTTCATGGTAAAGACATACTTATTGAAGGCAATGAAAAAAAGAAGCGATATGATACATAGCATGATTGCTGAGCACAACTAATAATCCAGCTAAAGCTGAAGATGGTAAATTTTGGTACAAATCCACAAGATGGTTTAAGTTTCTCCAGTGGCCGTCAGTGGCAGACCAAATATGGAAAGAGAAAAGGCAAAGGTATGGATTTATCTTTGGTTATGATAACACTCATGGCTATACCAGACTAACTTAGAAATTGTAATGATTTAACACAATAGAAATTATTTCTCACTGACTTGAAATTTTTCAGAATAGGAGTAGGGATTTACTCATAACTTTATTCAGGGAGTCAAGCTAGTGAATTATCACCCAACGTCAGCATGTACCTTCCAAGGACGCTCTTGGGTACTGTCATTCAATCAGCATGTGGAAATGGGAGAGACGGCGGAAGGTCATACCAGAGGTAACACAGCCCCGACCAAGAAGGGGCACACATCATTTCTACTCACAACCCACTGCCCAGACCTCAGATACATGCCAAAACCTAACACATGCCTGTGTGCTAAGAAGAAAGAAAAGAGGTTTTGGTAAACCATGAGCCAGTGTCTGGCACAGGCGGGTTTCAAGAAGCTAATTTAATGACAAACAGAAGAAGGAAAGAAGGAGGGAATATACGAGTGAAGGAACAGAGGAAAAAGGAAAGAGGGAAAGGCAGAGACAGACTAAGAAGTTGGGAGTACAGGCAAAGGAAGATTTTAGTAGTAAGAGAAAATTAAGTTAAGCCAGAAAGGGAGGAAGAGACATGATATAGTTAAGGGACTGAAGATTAAGACTGATGAGTAGGGGGTGAGAAAACTGGAAATACTGGAGACTGTAACCAGCGGTTAAGACAGTAGAATTGTGGAGTCCAAAGATAGAGGAATGCTTGGAATGAGGATCCAGGATGTAGCCACTAGCAGGTTATTGTAAGAACTGTGAACTTTCAGAGCTGTGTGAACCACAGAGAGTAATGATGAAAAATGACAGCACTTGGGAGTGAAAAGTAAAACTGTGACCTAAGTGCCAAAGTTCTCAACAAACACAAGAAATGAATTAATGTGACACAGAAGGATGAATGTCAGGAAAAATTCTCAAAGTAGAAGGAGGATTTTTACTGGAAGATGCAGGAAATGGTCCAGAAACAGGGAGTTAGAAGCCCTGTGAAACATGGGATGGATAAGAAGTCTCTGTTGTAGATGGTTGCCAGAAAAATCATGGCCTCAGCAGGGGGCTGGGCAAAGATGTTGCATGAAGCATTCCATGACAAATAAGTATTATGGTAGAATGTGGTTACAGAAGGCCATGGAAGACATCGGAAAATGACCCACGGGGTGGGGAAGAACTAGTAAAATAGTGTTGGCTTAGGAGAAAAACTATGACTACAAAACCTTGGGTTTGGGGGCAGTAGCCTAGGAATCAAGGGAAAGAATGAGAGATATGATGGTGCCATATAGATCTGTGGCACATAAATTTAATCCAGTGCCTCCTGGAAGTCACGAAAGAGTGGCATTTGTTGGCTCCAGCCACATGGGCCTTCCTAGCTGATGGCAGCTCCTGTGTCACACCTGAGGTACGAAATCTGTAGTATGGAACTCTCTACCCTTAGACACCAGGCATGCTAGGCCCACTGTGCCTGGTACTCCTCCAAAGTGGATGGAGTACTCCTCCCTTCCTCCTCAAAAGATCTGACAACCTCTATCCTACTAAATTGGGAATAAGTGCTATACTGAATCTTCCTTATTTTCAAGATAAGAAGAGCTCTCTCCCCCCTTGAGGACACCCAAGGAGAAGCCTTTAGGAAAATAAAAGCCTTAGAACTAACAAATAAGAGCTCAACAAGTTAACTTACCACATCTTGATATATTTAGAATAAATAAAGTATTGACAGCACTCTAAGTACTCAAAGAATGTATTAAAAGTAAGAATATTTCCTACTACTCTGACAGTTCATCTGAGCCAACGGAGTTCAGAGAATAGACATCTGTCACCCACTCAATTTTGCATAAGTGTGAAAACTCAAAAGAATAAACACCACCAAAAAGGCAGTCTCTTTGACTCCCTTCTCCTAACTAGGGAAATTACCAAAACAACTTTCCAACATACCCCAATAATGACTCCAGGTTTCAGAGATGCTATTAGGACATAGGCAAATAACAAAGACAGTTACTCAATTTCCCATGTGATTTATTGGCAGGGAGGGGTTGGCGGGGGGTGGGAGGATATGCTGCCTGTGGATCATCAAATAGTGCTACCCTTGCCTTTTAATTTAGTGCTTAACTCAGTAATTTATTTCTACTCTGCTTACTTCAAAGTTGTATTTGAAGTGGCTACATTTTGGTATAATGCAAACTACTAGTGCAGTATAACTCTCCCATTTTTACTTACTCCCATAGCCTCATAAAATAATAAGAGCTCTACCACTACCCATTTGCAGATGAAAACATTTTTATAAAAGCATTTGGAATGATTGATCACTGCCTCCTCCTCAAAATACTTTCCTCCTTGGTATCTAGAACACCACATTCTCTTTGCTCTCTTTCTGGCTAACCCTTCTTGGCCTCTGCAACTAAGTTCTTCCTCAATGCCCAAGCAAACCTTTATGGGTTGGAGTGTGGCAGGGTTCATTCCCTGTACCTCTTCTCTATCTTACTGATTAATGTGACTTTAAATACCACCATACTAGTATGACTCACAAATTAATATCTCCAACCCAGGACTCTCCACTGAACTCCAAAATGCTTATCCAGCCAAGCTCTCCATTGCCACCTGGATTTCTACATGGCATCTCTAACTTGATCTGTCTGAAACACAAACTCTCAATTCCATAAAATCCTCCTCCCACTGCCTTCCTTCACTGAATGGCTACTTCACCCTTCCAGTGCTCAGTAAAACACCTGAAGTCATCCTTGAGTCTTTCTCCTCTTCACGCCTTACACTCAATCATTGGAAAAGCCTACTTTTTCTATCTCCAAAATACATCCAGACCCCAAATACACCTCACCCACCTTCACTGATACCGTCGTGGTCCATGCGGCATTATCTCTTGCTTGGCTTATTACAATAGCCTCTCCCTGATATCCTTGCTTCCATTCTTATCCCCACTACAATCTATTCTCATGATAGCCAGAGAGTGATACTTTATTTAAGGTTTTGTCACACCTCTGAGCAACCCTCAATGGTTTCATATCTCAACAGTGGGAGTCTACAATAAGGCGCGTCATGAATCTGCCCCACCTGCTTATCTCCTTGAAATCACCCACACACCAGCCTTAACAGCCTCCTCACAAGGTCCCGAGCACATCAAGTTGGCGATTGCCTTCCAGTATTGGGTTGTTTCTCTATCTGCATGTGAGTATCTTTTCTTTATTCTTATAGCTTCCTACCCTGGTTCCTTTTTGCCCAAATGTCATCTTCTAAATTAAATCTTTATTGATCATCTTTTTTAAAACTACAACCACACACCCAACACCTTCTTATCGCCTTTACACGCTTTTTCTCCCAAAGCACTTAAGACTATCTATTCTATATTTTTGGTTTTTTGTTTACTGTGTATCTTCCCCAACTAAAACATGAGCTCCACGGATACAGATATTTTTATATGCTTTGATCAGTTTTTATTACTATTTGGTGCTTAGAGTAATGATGGACATATAGTCCATCATTATGGACTGATGCTTAATGATGGACATATGCTTAATCAATTCTTATAATGAATAAATAAAGCATAATTCATTGACTTGTGAATCACTGAATATTATATACTGCTGACTGCCAAAATTCATCTGAAAAAATTAACTGAAAAGAATTAAACATTAAAAAATAAGTTATCTGTAAGCCTGATGATTCACAGACCTGTACCCCTGGGACAAATAATACATTATATGTTAATTAAAAAAAAAAAAACTTAAACATATTTCAAGGAAGTGTTTATTCCCTGGGGCTGCATGTTACAAAAAGATATAGGTCACTCAATATATTATTTTCTAAAATCTATAACTTTTCTACAACTTCACTGGCCCACTTTTAAATCTTGTATGGCACCTATCTTTTTAAATTTTTGTTTGTTTGTTTGTTTTGTTCTCCAAGCATTGCTATTGTATCATTGTTTTTAAGAACACTGAATAAAGTGTAGAAGTGTGTATGAGTGCATGGTGGGAAATAAATTCCCACTAAAATCCCCATATAATTTGAATAAGGATCCAAAATCTCCATGTAATTTGAATAAGTATGTGGTTCATTTGTGCCCATGTGAGCATTTGTGGGCATTTTTTACACATTTATCTTAGGTGGTTTTTTTTTTTCCTTATGTTTCAAGCTTCCCCAAATACCTACTGAACCATAGTTGTCTATGCATATTCAAAAATGATATGATAAAAACTTAAGTATATAGAAGTAAGTGGATGGGTGCTGGTGGGATTTTTTGGTGACGAGCAGGTCCTTATGTTTGAGAATGCCTATGTCCCAGAATGTTGAGATCTTTGATCGGGGCACCAACTCCCACACTAGCTGTCCCTTGCAACTTCTTCACTTATTTCTGAATAAAATCTGAATAAAATACCCTCCAGTATTTTGCCTAAGTGGACTGATGATCATTGTTAGGTATTCTGTGTGCCACGTCAAGTGTAAGTTTATTGTGACCTTTCATGAGTAGGTCTCTAATGTTCTTCTTTGTCAACTCACTCTTCACTCCTACACCTCATCAGACCTGGTGTTCCTGAGTCTTGAATCTCTTCAGGATTCAGCAGTGCAAGTAACTCTCCTGTGAGGTCTGGCCCCTCTCTTCTGGTTCTTCTAATACCTCTCCCCAGACCATTTTCCGTCTGCCAGAGAGTTGTTGAAAATGGTCAACTATTAACACTCACCTTCCGTTATCTTCATTTCAAGGTGTTTATGTGTTTTAATCCCTTTAAGCGAGGCATCTGAGAGGGTAAAGGACACAGCACCATGATTAGCGTGCCATCAGGAGCCAAAAATCTCTGACCTCTCAAACTGCTATAAATCAAAAATGCTAGGAAAAGAGCTAAGTGGGTAAAAATGAACATCAAGGTTGCAGGATTGTTTTTAAGGGATAATTTGAGGAATAGGTATAGGAGAAATTTTTTAAATCATTCTTTAGAGCATTTGGAAAGCTTGTTAAAAATTTAAATTACTGGGCCATGCCACTGACTGAAGATTTATAGGACAGGATCCAGGCAGGAAAATTTGAAAGCGACTGACATAGAAGAACTCACCTCTTAGTCTGAGTACTCTGGTAGGAGTTTGTCTCTGCCTGAACGCTCAGAGCAATGCTCCTCTGCCTATTGAAAATCGGACTGTTTGTGATACGCAAGGTTCAGTAGACAAAAGCATGATCTGTTCTAACAGTCTTTATACTTTTAAAACCTTTCCTTAAATATCAATAAAGAGAAGAGATTGAACTGTCACTGCTTCCTCTTAAGCCTTGTAGAGGAGTAGGTGGGTGTAAGTTACGTCAATCACGTGAAACTCGGTAAGACTGCAGTTTCTATGAGCCCTATCAGGTGTTACACTGACTCTCTGAATCGGGCATTTTAATCATCTGTGCCAATTTTAGTTTCTCCTCTGTTCTCAAGCCCTATGGAAACAGCAGGGGCTGCTTTAATGTAAACTTCTAAGAACCAAATGTATCATCGTGGCCATCTGTTTTTACTACCCTTTTTCATGGTGTCTCTGACTTCAACTAATAATGCAAACATCATTTTAAAATTAATCATCAACAGAGTAGTGTGAATTGTTTTTAAGTTAAATTAACATCTCTGAAGATGACTAATGGAAAACATCAATGTGAACAGATGTTTTCATTTGGGGAAATGTGTTATATCCCTTCAAACAAATCCCATAATCTAACCCCACAACTTCTACTGCTTAACAAGTAATCAAGTAAAATGTAATAATTTAATTACATTATTTTTCAAACTTATTGTTCTACCACATTGTTCTCATTCAGCTTAGTTTAATGGCCCTTTTAATGTTAACAATATTAACAATAATAGCTTTAGCTCCAAAGGGCATTAAATTTCTGTCATCTAAAATAACCAACTATTAAGTGTATTTTACAATAGTCTTTACCCAAACAGCAGCATGTTAACGTAACTCAGCTAGTTCCACACAGGTTACTCGTGGCCTTTACAAACCTAAGAGACCAAGAAAGTCTCAAAAGAGATTCTAAAATAAATTTTACCCACTTTGCTCTCCCAGAAATGGCAGCAGCCAGAAAAAAACTAGTTTGGATTCCCTTGTCCCATAATTTATTCTGTTGAAGAGCAACAAGTGGAGAATAAAGTGATTAGCTAAGGGCCTGTTTGCCCCAACGGTATGATACGATTGACAAAAAGATACCCACAGAGCCATGTGGAGGCTACACCTTCCTTTCATCTAAGAAAAGAATTCAGGTTTCAACATACGGGATACTACCTACCCCATCTGTGAGGCAGCAGCACTCCCAGGCAGAGGGCAGGCTTGCCAGTCTCAGAGCCCAGCCCTACAAACCATCTATCATCAGTGATGTGGGACACAGAGGCAGAGGAATAATTATTAAATTTCCTTCCTACTAACAAGCCCTTAAAACAGGCAGAGTGACCTCCACCTTAAGGCTTTGCTATGGGCAAAGGACAATCCTAGCCTGACCAACTCCCTACCCACAACCAGGATCTTGTAAGTCTACTTTAACAATTCCTTTAGGAAACTTTATCTCTAAACCTCCAAGATAGTGTCGAGAATCATTCCCAAGCGTATGACCCACTGATACACATCTAAAGGGACTCACGAGAAGGTTTTATTACTGGTAATGAATAACCTTTTCCCCAGACAATAGCTAACCTCTCAAGGTCCTAGAAACCTTGCTTCCAAAATTCCTTAGAGACTTACACCATCCCTAATCCCTTCCCCAACTTACAAGTATATAATGGACCACTCCTCATATCCCCGGGGCAGCAGCTCTTCCTGTCCACCGGTCCTGTCGCCATGCTTTAATAAACCACCATTTTGCACCAGAGAGGTCTCAAGAATTCTTTCTTGGTCATTGGCTCCGGACCTCACCCCACCAAACTTCACCTATGTTCTAGAACTTCATCAATCAGGATAATGTCTCTGTGGGGCAAAAATCTCGTAAGACCTTCTAGAAATTGCTTTTATAGTTCTTCTGGTGGTTTATACTTCCGATCTCCACCAACTCTTCTCGGGCCCACAAGGCACAAGTGAGCAGGTAACATCCCTACCACATTCCTGGGTGTTTACTGCAGGATGGGGTGGAAAGTCGGTTTCCTAGGAACAAGTTTCCAAATAACAGGCTCAGGCTTTAGGTCTGACAGGATCTAATCGTTCATGGATTCGATCAGATCAATGCAGTCAGTCCCAAAGGAAGTTCCATCTTCTCAGTAGCACAGTGTTTTTAGAGTACTGTAGGAAAGTGAGAAAAAAACTAAATTAAGCTTACATATCCCTGGAACTCTCTATCCTTTAATTGTGTAAAAGAGTCAAAAGAGGAAAGGGATCAATTATGTTGTCAAAAGACTGAAAACAAACTCTAAATCAAGCATTTTTAAAAGTTTAAATGAAAGTAGACAATTAGGTAATAATGTAGCAGACAGAACTGTTTCCTCTATCATCACTGAATAACCTGAAAATCATTCCTACACAGAGTATAAACTCACCTAAATATTTGAAAACGAGCTCTTGGCAACAGTCTCAGTTGCACTGCCGGACCCGTTGGGGGACTGAACCACATCGCCCTACAGTCCCCGTGTTGAGGTCCCAACCTCCCATATTCCAGAACGTGACTGCTGGAGACCGGCCATTTACAGAGGTGATCGAAGTTAAATAAGGTATATGGGTGGGCCCTATTCCTAACTAACTGGTGTCCTTAAGACAAAAGAAGATTCAGACACAGGAAGAGATGCCAAGAATGCTTGTGGTGAGGGAAACAAAGGCAGAAGGAAGCATGCATAAAATTAAATGTCTATATAACGAGCAGCCCAGTGAGCAATATTTGCAGCAGGCAGAGTGTCCCCTTCCCACAGGGAGCTCCCGACTGCATTAATCTGAATGCCCTGCTAGAGGGAAAAACCTTGGTTTGACAACAGCAAGGCCTCCCAGATCCAGTGAGTCTTCTATACATGAAAATCCTTTTGGAACTTGCCTTATCTTTACTCTCCCCACCCCCAAAGTCTGTAGTCCGTTGTCTCCCACAACCCCCAGGCAGCAGAACGGCTTCTCTTTCTGAAGCCCGCGGGTCCCATCCCCCTGCTTTAATAAAACCACCATTTTACACCCAAGTCTCTACAGTTCTGTCTTGGCCATTGGCTCCACACCCCTCCAACCTCACCTACATCAAAAACAGCAACACTTGTGCACAGCAAGAAGGCAGCCCTCTACGAGCCAGAGAGAGAAGTCTCAGAAGAAACCAGCCCTGCCGACATTTCGATCTTGGGACTTCTGGCTTGAATTTCTGTCGTTTAAGCCACCCAGTCTGTGACACTCTGTAATGGCAGCCTCAGCAAACTGATACAAGTCCCATTTACTCAACATAATTACCTAAGCAAGAAAGTGGCTGGGTGGGCACAAGCTGCTTGCTCAGATACAGCCCTGGGGGCCTCTTCCCCTTCCAGCTGCTCCGTGCATTATACAAACACTCCATGTGTTTCTCAGTTACTAAAAAGCTGTATAAAAATCTGCAAAGCATGGGGCGCCTGGGTGGCTCAGTCGGTTACACGGCTGCCTTCAGCTCAGGCCACGATCCCAAGGTCCTGGTGGAGCCTGGCATCTGGCGCCCTGCTTCATCCCTGAGGAGCCTGCTGCTCCCTCCCCCGCCCGCTGCCCTGCCTGCTGCATTTTCTATCTCTCTGTCAAATAAGTAAATAAAATCTTTAAAAAAAAAATCGACAAAGCTTTTTCAACTTTCCACCAAGAAGTTATCATCCTTAATCTACTTTAGATTTACCTCATTTGTTTTTATTCTGATGAAAATTATCCAACTTTTAGTCTAACTTTCTAATTGCTACCTTCATCACTGCCTATTTTGAAAAATGCTTTGTTCAGTTCTTATAATCCCACTAATTATTGATTCAATATTCTCCCCCACTGAATTATATAGAGGTGGCCCACACCTTTTTTTAAAAAAATACTTTATTTATTTGACAGAGATCACAAGTAGGCAGAGAGGCAGGCAGAGAGAGAGGAGGAAACAGGCTCCCCATGGAGCAGAGAGCCCGATGTGGGGCCCAATCCCAGGACCCTGGAATCATGACCTGAGCTGAAGGCAGAGGCTTTAACCCACTGAGCCACCCAGGCGCCCCCCACACCTTTTTTTTTAATGACACACATAAAAATATATTTTCACAGTAGTGAATTTGACAGCATCTAGATGTGGCTTGGTAGAAAAGTCCTGCATTTTCATTATACTTTATGATTATAATATAAATAAAATGCAAAATATTAGGGAGGATTTTAAATATTGAATATAAATAAACTTTCCAATTTTTTTAACTTTTAATATAAAACATGAAATTTCTTTTGTGAACATAATGCTTTAGTCTATGATTATATGTTTGAATGGCTATAACCAAATCCTTACCAAGACTTTCTAGAGATGGTCTCCTGAATTTTTTTAATTCTTAAAAATTTTTTAATCTTTTTTTTAAGATTTTTATTTATTTATTTGACATACACACACACAGAGAGAGCGAGCACAAGCAGGGGGAGCAGCAGGTAGAGCAAGAGGGAGAAGCAGGCTTCCCACTGAGCAGCGTGCCCAATGCAGGGATCAATCCCAGAACCATGAGATCATGACCTAAGTCTAACACAGGCACTAACGACTGAGCCACCCAGGCACCCCTCCTGAATTTTTTTTAAAGATTTTATTTTTAAATAATCTCTACATCCAACATAGCACTCTCACAACCCCATGATCAAGAGTTCCATGTTCTACCAACTGAGCCAGCCAGGTGCACCATCTCCTTAATTTTTTATAACACCAGCAATAAATTTTGTTCACACAAGTAGGTGTGTGAATATGTACTGCCGGTATTTTAATTGTTGGAAATGGCTCTTTTACAGAATTACCGGAACTCAGATAGTTCTATTTGTTTAGATTCTATTTCAAGGGTGCAATCAGTCTTTAAAAATGTCTTTCTTCTATTTCTGTGACAAATATAAGTGAACATTCTTGTATTCTGAACCTTCAAGTATTTTAAAATATTAAATATTTTCCTTGAATTTTTCCTTGAGAAAATTCCTTGAGAATATTTCCTTGAGAAAAAGGAGGAAGCAGGCTCCCTGCTGAGCAGAGAGCCCAATGCGGGGCTCGATCCCAGGACCCTAAGATCGTGACCTGAGCTGAAGGCAGAGGCTTAACCCACTGAGCCACCCAGACACCCCAATCCACTATTTCGAATGCCAACAACAATCCCCTTAAAAAATGTGTAAAGAAACCAGCCCTTCCACTTCCTTCCACTTCTCTTTCACTCTCTCCTTCTCAAACACACACAAACACACACACAGTCAATTATTTTATCAACTCTTGCCTAACTCTCCTTGGGAAACAAACGCACTTTGGTATGAAGTAGTGTTCTGATCAGATTTCTTCAAATAAAAGTTAAAAATGGTATTTTAACAGCGTGGATTTTATTATACTCACCACTTTAAGAATGTCTTTTCATGTGGACTGTGCATCTACAGAAAAACATGAACACTATGTGAGCATCTCTAATGTTAGTTAAATAATGTATTCCTGAATTCTAGGGTTTAAAATGAACTCTTAATAGAAATCACATATACTTTCTTACAACCAAACATAACCTTCAGGGCCCAAAGATATCTAATGTTTTCCTAGTATTTTGTTTCAAATATTCCTTTACCACTTTGAACATTTTATTCTTGGTAGTTTGCTACAGAGTTTCTGTGAAATAAAGATTCTTCCAAGCAGTCATCTTCAGAGACACAGTGTGACATTAGGTAAGTCCAGTTACCATTTCTACAGCATGATACACTTGCAACGAAATTTTGATCTACTAATCAATGTGGGAAACAAAGGCAACAAATGATCAAATTCCCTCACTACTTTCAGCCCATGGACAGGTCCCTGAAACTGGCAGAGTGACCTTTCTCAGGGGGCTCAGCTGCCTCCGTGACACTTCTCTAAGGGCAGAAAGCAATGTTAGCCGGACTCTCCGGATCCTGTGAGTCTGCTTGACGTAAGGGCTTACTGAGCCAGAGCGATGCCATCCAGTTAAACAGTGATTTTGTTGTTTATGAAGTAAAACTTAAACTGTCCCTGCCGCTCCCCAGGGGACTTATTTAAAAGCAAGTTCCGGAAACCAGTCCCAGGTAACAAAGCCCAAATACAAGGTCGGGTCAGGCCAGGTGGAGGTATTCAATCAGTGGGGGCGCATACTGTCTCCCTAGCTAACAAGGAGTGTGGGCCCCGCCCTTTGGGTGCCTTTTGGGCGCCAATTCTGACCAAGGTGATAGGCTAGTTCGAATGTCTACTATAGGGTAAATTGTAATTCAATTGGTCACTTACGTGTGACCTAGCAGGACTGTGCAGCTTTCTCTGTGTTACAATCTCATTGGCCACCTGTGCGTGGCCAGGCCCAACCGCATGGCCTTTGCCCTTAAAAGCTAGTCTGTGAGGCAGAGAGAGGTCGCCTCTTTGCAAGAGATGGCCCTGGCCGGTCAGTTTGATTCTCGATGCTTGGCACGAAATAAAGCTTTGCTTGACCTTCACTTTGTATCAGTCTCGCTCCTTTGACCACGGACCCAACATTGGGGGCTCGTCCATGATCAAACGACGAGAACTGAGCCAGCATCAGAATTTCTGGAAAAAACCTCTGGACGTAAGATCTCCAGAGTTTATTCTGTGAGATCTGGTCTGTCTGGTTGCGGAGCTCCAGGGTATGGCCCACCGGGGAGAAGCTGGACGCAGCCATGCTCCCCAGGGCTGGAGTGGATGTGGGGACACCCCATCCCTCTTCTGGCAGATTGTCTAGGGGGTTCGAGTCCCCCTAGTAGTCAGGAGACCGAGAAAATCCCCACCAGCGCGTGGTTGCCAGAGACCGAGAAAATCTCCACTGGCCACTCGGTCTGGTTGTCTTTGTCTTGTCTTTTTGTTGCCTGTTGTGTTGCTCGTTCCTAGGGGACCGAGAAAATCCCCACTGGCGAGTGTCTCTAGGGGGCCGAGAAACCCCCACCAGCGGCAGGCTCTGGGTAAGGGCTGCTGGGTCTGTGGTTGTCTTTGTCTTGTGTTTTTGTTGTGTTGCGTTGTTTGTTGTGTTTGAAGAAATGGGGCAAAAGCAGAGAGTAAGGGAGACTGATCACCTCCCATTAGCCAGGGACACCACGGGGCGGGGGTGTCCAACTTGTTTAAATCTTAAGAGTGCCTGACTGTGTGAATCTGTCTGTATGGCTCCACCACCTCGGCTACGGAGTCTGAGTGGGCTGGACCCTGAGTCTCACAGCACATCATATAGCATAACGGTCACCTACTCCGCGGAGTAGCCTGGTCCGGGGCTTATACAGACAGACCTGAGCTAAGACGCTCCTAAGTTCCTGCGAGGGAAGCAAGCAGGACAGCATCTGAAAGACCCCCCTCTTTTGTCTGCGACATCATTCACAATGGGAGGGAAACCCAGTAAACCCACTATCTTAAGACTGCATGCTTAAGAACAAAAAGGAAAGAGACTGGTATAAAAAAGCTGGTTTTCTCTCTGTTTAAAAGTTTTCTTAGGTTAATTGATCTGTTAAAAAAATGTAAATGGTTTTCTCTTTGCCTGCCCAGAAAATTCAGTTTCTATGTTTTATCAGGTGCTTAACATCCCTAATTATATTTAGGCATGTGCTTTAAAACTTTCTAAGGTTTTAGCAATTGTCGACAAGATTTAAATTGTAAATGAGATCTCTTTGACTCATGAGACTTTTCTTTGGTATACTAAATTACTCAGGGAGTACTGCTAAACCCATGATAAACCTTGGGTTACATTTGGGTAAATGCTGTAACTACTCTAGAGGTTCTATACATTTTATGTTTTCTATTCTGTTTTAATAACACACCTTCATGGATGTTAAATTCTAGATTTTGGTTGTCTTTAAATGTTTGTTTACCTAAGCTAGACAGCTTGAGGTAAACTCAGAGGAAGATTTTAAATATTTACAAAAATGGGTTAAACTAGAATGGGAAGAGGGAAGAGAAAGAGGTAAGGAACCAGGAATTTATTGGGAAATAGATTTTACAGAGATGAAACCAGGAAAATATGGACACAAGTATATGTTAGTTTTTGTGGATACCTTTTCAGGCTGGGTAGAGGCTTTTTCTGCCAAACATGAGACGGCAGGAGTGGTGGCCAAAAAGCTACCAGAAGAAATAATTCCTAGGTTTGGGCTGCCTCTCGCGATCGGGTCAGACAGTGGCCCTGCATTTGTGAGTTCAGTCTCACAGGCATCGGCCAAGGCCGTGGGCACTAATTGGAAACTACATTGTGCCTACAGGCCCCAGAGTTCCGGGCAAGTAGAGAGAATGAACCGGACTCTCAAAGAAACCTTGGCAGAGCTAATTCTGGAGACTGGCGATGGATGGGTGGATCTCCTTCCTCTTGCCCTCCCTGGGGCGCGATGTACACCCTGCTTAAACAAGGTGACCCCCATTTGAAATAATGTTCAGGAGACAACCCCCCCCCTCGGCTACAAGAGGCTGCTCTAGCAGAAATGACTGATCAGTCTGTACTCCGGTCACTGCAGGCATTACAGTCTGTCTTGGAAGGAGCCTTTGCAGGGATCCGGACTGCCCACACTGGGACAGAGACGGAGGTGGAGCCACATCCTTGCCAACCCAGGGACGTGGTTTGGATACGCCACCACCAAGTGGGAAACTTGGAGCCTCGCTGGAAGGGACCGTTCACTGTCACCCCGACCACCCCCACAGTGGTGCAAGTTGAGGGCGTCGGGGCCTGGATTCGTGCGGGTCACGTCCAACGAGCCGAGGGCAAGGACGTCCCCCAGAGATGATGCCCCTGCCAGTGGACCCCACCAAGCGTGGACTAAAGCGGAGACTCAAAAAACAATGAGTTCATTGAGTTCATTGTTGCTCCTGTTGTTAAAATATAGGTGGGAAATATAGACAATAAGGGCTTGACACACTATTTCTAGAAAAAGAGGGGGCTCTGCGTAGCCCTAGGAGAAGAATGCTGTTTCTGGGTAAATCACACTGGAGTCATTAAAAACAGTCTGGCAGCCGTTAAAAAAGGGACATAGAACTGGCTGAAAAGTCAAAGATTTGACCAACCTCCAAAGAAAAGGGGGGAATGTAAGGGCTTATTTAGCCAGAGCGATGCCATCCAGTTAAACAGTGATTTTGTTGTTTATGAAGTAAAACTTAAACTGTCCCTGATCCCCCTCCCCGCCCAGGGGACATATTTAAAAGCAAGCTCCGGAAACCAGTCCCAGGTAACAAAGCCCAAATACAAGGTCGGGTCAGGCCAGGTGGAGGTATTCAATCAGTGGGGGTGCATACTGTCTCCCTAGCTAACAAGGAGTGTGGGCCCCGCCCTTTGGTGCCTTTTGGGTGCCAATTCTGACCAAGGTGATAGGCTAGTTCGAATGTCTACTATAGGGTAAATTGTAATTCAATTGGTCACTTACGTGTGACCTAGCAGGACTGTGCAGCTTTCTCTGTGTTACAATCTCACTGGCCACCTGTGCGTGGCCAGGCCCAACCACATGGCCTTTGCCCTTAAAAGCTAGTCTGTGAGGCAGAGAGAGGTCGCCTCTTTGCAAGAGATGGCCCTGGCCGGTCAGTTTGATTCTCGATGCTTGGCACGAAATAAAGCTTTGCTTGACCTTCACTTTGTATCAGTCTCGCTCCTTTGACCATGGACCCAACACTTGAAACATACAGAAATTCCTTTGGAAGGTCCCTTTTTCTCTACCCCATCCCTGGCCATACATGTTAGCAAACATCCTCCAAGCATATGGCACGCGGTTGTACATCTGAAGGGTCTCATGACGGAGGGTTTACTAAACAATAATAAATGACCTGTCCCAACAACACCTTGTTTCCGAAACACCTTGGCAGTTTGTTCTGTCTCTAACTCCCTCTTCAACTTGAAAGTATATAATGGGCTACTCCTCATGACCCCAGTGCAGCTCTTTCTGCCCACGGGTCCCTGTGCTTTAATAAAACCACCTTTTTGCACCAACCAAAGATGTGTCAAGATCTCTTTCTTACCCGTCAGGTTTTCCTGAATCACTAATTGTCCAGATTCATGCTGTCTCTCTTATATTCCATATGAATGTCAGTGTATTTACTAACAGCATTATTTGAAAAGGCAACTTTCTATTCTTCTTTGATATCAAATACAGTATTGATAAGTTTTTATTAAACCAAAATTTGTAGAAGAAAAAAATAAATTTATATTGCCAGAGTTGGGATGAACTCCGGAAGCTGGACATAAAACAGATGAGCAGCAGCATCTTTCTGCTCTTCCTCAGACACAGGGGCGCACCCCGGACTCAAGGCCTTGCATTTCCTGTCGGCTTTTCTTAGACCTCTTCCATTCAGGATACCCCAAATAGCCTCAAGATTTACTGGAGTCCTTCACATTTGTATTGAAATGTTATGTCCTCAGCTTTTGTTCTCAAACTGCGACCCACCCTAACCTCCCTATTCCACTTTCTTTTCTCTGCATTAATTTTCTCTTCAGCAGTTGCCACCGTCTAATACACTATGTATTATTTCATTTATTTATCTTATTTACTATCTAATTCTCCAATTAGACTGAAAGCAAAGGTGCTTTTTCTATACTGTTCACTTCTCAAAGCCTACAAGACCACCTGTAGCTTATCACCTACTCAAAACATTATTTGATAAATGAAGGCAAGAGTGAATAAAAAGTTAAAGGGTAAGAAGAAAGCCTGGAGAAAACGGTGTAACTGGAGCCAGACTGGGGCAAATGACAGCGGTACAGTGAGCTGTAAGAGACCATAGTCAGGGAGGTGGCAAAAAAGGCAAGAGTTTTTTGGGAGACAATCCTCCACAGCTCTCTCATTTCTCCAGGTATAGCTAGTAAAGATCCTGACTGTCCTTTATTCCAGAATATCTTTTCAAGTATGGTTGTACAGTGAGCAGCCTTGGAAGATACACCTACCCCTGGTGGAAAGGCAAGTTTACTTCCAACTTGGTAAGATACAGTGTCTCCCCTCCGGAGCAAAAGGCAGGTACACTTGCTGCCCATTAGAGAAAAATTGGGGTTCTCAATACTCAGGATTCTTGCGCTGTAATGCAACTCACTGAATGTGTTTATCAACTCACACTCTTTGTATAGTTCTCTGGGAATCGGGACTCGGAGAACAGTGCAAAAAATGCTAATACTCTGTTTCCTGCGAATGCTATAAATAATAGTAGTCCTTCCTGTCTGACTCAGGAGCCTTGGTCCCACCCAGTAGGCTGACTTAGCGTGTGCAAGGAAGGTGAGATGCCACACCTCCTACAGTTTAGAGAGATGGCAAGATGCCAGAATTTTGTATAGGTACTGGCATTAGCAACGGCACATTTATTTGTATTCAACACAATACTAAAATGCCCTTAGAAACATCATTCAACTTTTCTTTCACCTAAATGATATTCATAAGTGCATAACATCTACGAGGGAGAGCTCACTACAGTCATTTATACGGTCATCGTAATTCATGCCCCCCCACACACATCTACATACCCTTCAGGTATTCATATGGTTCCAGGAGAAGAATGAGAGATAAAAGAAGCACAATTTACCAGACAACCCAAAGTATGAAAGAAATTTGTTCCAAACAACCTTAAAATCAAAAGCAAGAAATAAACGCTGATTTTTTATAGACCACTGAGACTTTTATATTGTTTGCTACACGGCAATAGCTGCATGGTGGCTCTGCTACACACAGTTACCCAGGACAAAAGCCCCTGCCTTGTCGTTCTATCCTCCTCCCCAAATCAACCTTATTTCTTGTTCCAAGATAACTCACTACCTTAACCATGTTCCAAAAAATGGGCTAGAGGAAGGGTGACAGAAATACAACACACTTTCCTTTTAAAAACATCTCAGATTTTGCACCCAGCAGGTCCCCTTACATCCCATTGGCCAGATATTAATCATGTAGTCACACCAAATGGCAAAGAAGGTAGGGAAGCCTACATTATTTTTGGAAGTAGCTAGAAATCAAATATCTCTGTTAAAGAAGGAGAGAATGAAAATTTGAGTACAACTAGCATGATTTGTCCCAGTCTATTCACGTGGCAACCCAAATATTCATTACAACGTCTCTGCTCCACACAGAATATACTGACGACAAGGGAGAAGATTCTGGAATCTCACTGGTTACGGCACCCTGCGGAAAGTCTCTCCCCACTGGATAGTGCACTGGCCACTCCATTAAATAGGGAAGTTGAGCCTCATGGTTTGGCAACCTGTAAACTAAAACATAGGTTTATTGGCAACAACACAGTCAGTACTCAAGGTTTGTGAAGCTAGTGGATATGGCAAACGAAACTGCTCCTACCAAGCAAAAGGGGACGGAGACACAGCAGTTATCGGGGGTGGCAGTAATCAAATCCTACTGCGCAGGACTTGCAGATACTCTCCGAGCCGACAATGGAGTAATTCCCTTGGTTAGTCTCATCTGCAAGTCCCAGATTCTGCTTTGTGGGAGGAAACGTCCATTTTCCTCCAAACCCCTGGTTCTACCCTCTGAAAGGTGCTTTCCTCTCTTTTTTGACTTTCCTTGCCATGAATCAAATAGGTGTTACAAGAATTGCTCTTCTTAGAGACTGCAATGCTTTTGTAACTTGATCCTCGTTGGTCCAGAATGCGCAGCCCCGGGATTCCTAAGGAGCGGGACACTACGGGTTTTGCAGGCCGTGGTGTTGTTCTTCAGCCATACAATTCCCTCAGAACCTTAGCAAGCTTCCAGGCAATTTGTTTTGGATTGGTTCCACGTGTAAGTAACTATAGCCAGAGATCTGATCTAGATGTAGTCTTTAAGCCTAAAGAGGCTTGTCTTTTTCTTATTACTTGTGTGCTCTGCTTGCCCGCTCTCTGGATGGAAGCTACGTCCAGGCTAGCTGAACAATTCTGTTTGGGTGGAAAAGCAATAGCCTTAATTTGATTTTGCCTCTGGACTGGCTCCCAAATCTAGCAGGGCACGGAGCTTATCTTCTACTAGGGCACTGGCTTTGAAGCTACCAATTGTAACTTTGGTTTGGAGTACAGATGGAGTTGACTTTTTCAACCCTTAAAAGACCTCAAATTATAGGACTCTCAGTGAAATTATTTTTGTTAACCTGGCACAGAGAGTCTTTCTTAACAGAACTGTATTCCTTTTCACCTCTGCTCGCAGACTGGCTAACTCCTGAGTTCATCTCGGTCCTAAGATTTTGCTGGGACAGCACGAAGCAGCCAACACACATCAAGATTCGGCAGCTTTCCTAGGATTCCCCCTAATGTTAATTATGGCCTCTCTGTTACCACCTCTCCTGCCTTCTAAAGCATTAGCAAGCAACAGTTGTATCAATGCTCTGCCTCGGCATATCAGGGATTAATCCACTTTCCAATATCTGAGTCTCTGCTTCCTGCCTCCCACGTATCCAGGTTATATCACTTCATGCACCCTACTTCTGGTATCAAATCCTGTCTTGGGATGTAGGTTTGGAATGTGTTAGCAGAGGAAAACTAGTCACTCTGTAGACTCATGTCCTGCTACAGAACAGGAGTCCTTTCATTACAGAAGGGGAGCATGGATTTCAGGAAACAAAAAATAGTACTTGCAGTAACCTTAAGACAAATGACATGGTCTGGATCTAACATGTTGGCATATTGTGAACCAGCATTTATGACAATGAGAACTAAGTTGACTGGAACATTATCTTTTTTTTTTTTTATTGTTTGCTTTTTGTTTTTCTAAGATTTTATTTATTTATGACAGAGAGAAAGATCACAAGTAGGCAGAGAGGCAGGCAGAGGGGGGTGGGAGGCAGGTTTCCTGCTGAGCAGAGAGCCTGATGCGGGGCTCGATCCCAGGACCCCGAGATCATGACCGGAACCAAAGGCAGAGGCTTAACCCAATGAGCCAACCAGGAACCCCTGGAACATTATTTTAAGAGTAGCTGCTGGTTTAATGATGTTGATGGTATATTTTACAAGTTGCATCATCCTAAATATAAATTTTGGTACGAAGAGGTGTAAATTTACAGCTTATTTTTTGCATTAAATGTCTAGTATATAATAGGCATTTGATAAATAATTGTTAAATGAAAGAATGAATGAACTGACCAATTAACAATATTGATTGAGCACTTGCTCTAAGGGCCATAATTTTGTTAACACATTAAAAAGATTAAAAAAAAAAAGTACAACATTTGGTCCTATAATAGAAGAAGCTGGCAGGACTTTACTTGATGATACTGGCAATGCAAAGCACTGGGTACATCTAATAAAGGTGTAACGTAATAATACACAAATAATAAGTATAACAATATAATATATAAATGATAAATATAATAATCAAAACAAAATTGAACAAAATTCCCAAGGGTTGTGCATAAAATAAAGCTTTTCCAAATTAAAAAATATTTCTTAATATAGTTTTATAATTTCAAATAAAATACAAAAATTGATTATCTTCTTTTTAGAAAGTCTAAGGGCAAACGAATTAATTAGTATATATTCATGTAATTTTTCTATTATGCCAAATTGGTGATCAAATAGTCCATACGTAAGATTTTAGTAAAAAGTTATTACACATTTTTTAAAGTAATTACACATTTAGCATGAAATTGTGACATGTAATTATTTGCTTAAAATTGGAATGTTTTTCAAGTAAATTAAATCAGTGGCAACTAAGTGAACTATTTGTTTATAACCATCAAAACCATCTGTGCTTTTATATGAATAAAATAATTTGAAAAACTATGAAAAGCACAAACTGGAGCAATAGTTTTATAATGGAAGACCTTGTTCTCATTTTCCACAAACATTTCTCTTTTCTACCTTTCCATTTCTAGAAGCAGAATTTAGCGATCACCACAGGTCATTTTTAGGAATACAAAGCCATCGACAGTGGGCAATATTATTCAGAAGGCTGGGAAATGATTTATCTGCCTACATATAAATGCTTGTTTTAATCCCTCAGGTACATCCGTACTGATTCCACAAAATAATACCTGAGGAGAAATTACACATCTTTCGCCCTTTGTAACTCTTTTTTTCTCTATAGTTTTGCAGAGAACAAACACATGAACAGAATAAATTCAGGACAATAGGTGTAGGAAAAACTGCTCAGTCTTTGCCATGCCACACCAAGAGCAGATACTTTTTAAAGTTTCCTCGACATGGGGGGCTCAGTTGTTAAGTGTCTGCCTTAGCTCAGGTCATGATCTCAAAGTCCTGGGATCGAGCCCCACATCAGGCTCCCTGCTCAGCGGGAAGCCTGTTTCTCCCTCTCCCACGCCCCCTGCTTGTGTTCTCTCTCTCTCTCTTTCTCTCTCGCTGTGTGTTTCTCTCTGCCAAATAAATTTAATATTTTTTAAAATAAATAATTAATATTTTCTTGATAAGAGTAGATTTTTTTTTTCTTTGAGAGTGGACTGACATTTAGTGCTTTATCAGGCATATAAGATGAGGAAAAAGCTGAGAAATATCTTTATTATAAACAAACATTAATAAAAATGTTCTGGGAAAGATGGCAAGCAAGACATACTTTATTCCCCTCT
This sequence comes from Enhydra lutris kenyoni, assembly GCF_002288905.1. Taxonomy (NCBI): domain Eukaryota; kingdom Metazoa; phylum Chordata; class Mammalia; order Carnivora; family Mustelidae; genus Enhydra; species Enhydra lutris. The sequence goes on from NW_019154105.1 coordinate 2,719,361, forward strand.
GTAGCACTTGTTGGGGTCCGTTATCAAGGAACAAGACTGAGACAAAGTGAAAGTTATGCAAAGCCTTATTCTATGCCAAGCATTAGAAGTCAGACTGACCGGCCAGGGCCGCCTCGGAAGAGAGCGACCCCCTCCCGATCTCACAGGCTGGTTTTATAGGGCAGAACCGCAGACCCAAGGTATGTGGCTTCTATTGTTTAGCCGTTTACTCCCGGAATCGATACCCGGAACCGTACCAGGAACTACAGGGTCATTTATTCACAGAATGAGTCAATGGATGTAAACAACAATATGGCTACCTAGGCAATATGGAGTTGCTCTGGCTAAGCAGGCCCTAATAGTTAAACAGGTTTTAACATTAAATTGGCCCTAACACCACTCTAGATTTCCATTAACATGGACAAAAGTACATTTTAAAAAATGGAATATACACTATATAAGAACCAGAAATTTTGTGCCAAAAACTATAAACTCTTTTAGAAATAGCACAAATGTGACAAATGAAGAACTCAGTGCTAATTCCCAATATTTTGTTATCACAAAATAGTTTCCACGTTTATTTGCTTTTAGATTTTTCTATCTATATTTATAAATGAGATTCAGACATTCCTTCCTTTAGTCAATAAATACTTATTGTGTCCTTTGTCTGAACTAGGGTCTATTCGAGGCCTTGATATTTAGGAAATGTCCTTATCCTCACAGAGCTTACAATGTACTGCCACCGCAAACAATAAATGATCCTGTGAGTGCAGCACAGTATCACGGAAAGGAAGGGAGGGCTACCCTAGACTCGTTGGTAGGCAACAGCTGGGACACTCACTGGAGGAAAAGAGTCACTCCCAAAACAAGAAATTTTGCAGCCACAAATCAATGGCATTGATGGGTACTGTGCTGTTGGCAGCAAAAATCAAACTGTAGGGTTAATGGGCAGTTACCCTAAAGGTAAAGAGGCTTCTCAATGATGACCAGGTAGTCAACACCTCAGGAAGACTAGACGCAGATTTTCCACATAATCGAGGTGGCTACCAATCCAGAGAGGCGTAAAAAATGGCCCTAACTCGGTGACTTCTCCAAGCCTTTTTCTTCCTTTAAGATTTTATTTATTTATTTGACAGAAGAAGGCACAATGAGAGAGGGAACACAAGCAGGGGGAGTGGGACAGGGAGAGGCAGGCTTCCCCGCGAGCAGGGAGCCAGATGCGGGGCTCTATCCCAGGACCCTGGGATCCTGAACTGAGCTGAAGGCAGATGCTAAACCAGCGAACCACCCAGCCCCGCCTCCTCTAAGCTTGTTAAGGAAAATGAAGAGGGAGAAGAAGAGCAGGAGAAGGAAGAAAGGAAGGGAGGAAAAGGGACAGGAAGCAGTGAGGAAGCAGGAAGGAAGAAGAGCCTGCAGGAGGTGGTTCTGGTCCTAGGGCCCCGCATCCCAGTTAGGAGATGCCGCAGGCCAGGGGAGACGGCAGGTACTGGACAGAATCGGTAAGAAATCCTGCCCCTGGAGTTCCCGTTCTGGCGGAAAGGAGCGTGCAGTAAGCGCAGAGGAAGTAAAATACACAGTACGTCAGGGATGAAGGCAGTGAAGAAAAACAGCCAGAAATGCAAATAAGGAAGAGACAAGAGCTGTAAGGGAAAGGGGGTGTAAGTTTTCAATAAACTGGTCGGGGAAGGTCTCTGCTGAGGTGAGTTCGGAAACAAATATGAAAAACGTGAGGAACCAAAGCATGAGAATATCTGGGAGACAAGATTTCCTGCAAAAGGTCCTGTGGGGAGTAGGGGAGGCACAGCAAGGAGGCTGGAATGGCTGCGTTGGGGAAACGAGGGGAAATGAGAGCGAAACGACTATGGATGAGAGACGTGTTAGAAGCGTAAGAGAAAACTCTTAGAAACAGCTACGGGGATGCCTGAGTGGCTCAGTCCTGGGATCAGTCCTGCAGGGTCCCTCCTCGGTGGGGAGTCTGCCTCTCCCTCTCCCTCTGCTCCCCCACCCCCATTTAATGTTCTCTCTCTCAAATAAAATAAAATAAAATCTTAAAAAAAGAAACAAACAAACTGGGCTACAATTAGCACTTACTGCAATGGAAAAGCATGTGGGAAAAGCTGATTTGGGCGGGACAATCAGGAGTTTATATGTATCTGATATTCAAGAAGACTCATGGGTAGTCAGTTTGATAATCTGGAGATCGGGGAGAGCTCTGAGTCTGGAGACTAATGAGTAGGCAGGCAGTTGTCAAAGCAGAGAGTGGACTTAAAGCCACACAAATAAATACTTTGCATCACGGATGCAAAGAAGATAAGCAGAAAAAAATCCAAGAACTTCAACAGTAAAAATTGAAAAGATGAGAAGAAACCAGCAAAGGAACTAGAGAATGAACAGCCAGAGAAGAAAACCTGGGAAAATTCCAAAGCTGAGTAAAGAAAGTGCTGCAAGGTGGACAAAAAGGTCAGCTGTGCCAAATGCCGGCGCTGGAAGTCAAGTAAGGACTGAGATTTGGCAACTGGCTTTGCTTGTTTTCTTTATTGTCTTCTCTGCTGCTGTACCACAAACACCACAAGGGCAGGAATTTTTCTCTTAGTTATTAATAATTTCTGAGGGACTAGCACAGTGACTGGCACATAATTCATATTCAATAAATTTACATTAATAATGAATGAATTTCAGTTATGCATATAAATATAAAACTCCGAATTAAAAAAAAATAGAAAACTTTTCCTGATGGTAGTGTTTGTAAACACTGTTAGATGAAGAAAAACGTGCAACTTTGCTATAAAGCTTCAGACTCTAGATGGCACCAACTTAAATACAAAATTCAGAGAGTGTGATAGTATATATGAAGAAAAACTTGTAAATAAAACAAAATTTTGCATTCCTAATTTCTGCTTTAGCATCTAGATTATTTCTTTTACCTAAACCTCATACATTACAAATATGGCCACTCTACATAATGTTTTACAGTGACACATTACAAATTACAACTCTTAATCCCAAATCAACTTCTTTCAAAAAGCAGTACTTAATTATATTAAAAGTCATGGGAGGGGCACCTGGGTGGCTCAGTGGGTTAAGCCTCTGCCTTCGGCTCAGGTCATGATCCCAGGGTCCTGGGATCCAGCCCATTGGGCTCTCAGCTCAGCAGGGAGCCTGCTTCCCTTCCTCTCTCTCTGCCCACTTGTGATCTCTGTCAAATAAATAAATAAAATCTTAAGAAAAAAAAAAAGTCACTGAAGAACTCCACTAAAATCACATTAGTCAACATTTCATAGTCTCCTCACACTCCTAAGATCAAATTTGAGACTCACACTATAATAATCATCTGAGTCAAGCCTATCTGAATGTGGTATAAAATTTCCATAGAATTTATAGTTTAAAATGACATAACGTTTCAACACCATAGCCACCAAAATAAATTAACAACTGAAAAATGTTGATGGCATAGTAAGAATGCCCCAGTGACGTGTCATTAAAAGACATTAAGGCGGAAATAGTTACAGGAAGTTCCTACTTAGATTTTATACTGTCATGTACACGTAAAGTATTTCTATATCTCACCAATAATGTAAATTATAATATAATGATATTTCATATTCTTATTCTCAGATACAAATTTAGCATGTATATTTTTGTGCATATTTTTAGGCAAAACAGTATTTGAGTCGCTCAATTAAATGTGTCCTATTGTTTCAACAAAGCTAATGAAGAGCCATCTTATTCAGATAAATAAGTTGAGAGCAATTAGTTAGTCCCAGCTGATGATTGATTTTATAGTATTAGCTGAATATTGGGTGGATACATGGAAACCACCAGAATTTTTCTAGGCAATTTGCCAGAGAGAATTCTTGTCAAAGAAAAACAGTACTGTGATTTCAACTTTGAACTCTGAACTGTACATTGTGTGAACTTGTCAAATACTCATCCCACAAATAACCTCATGCTCCTTCTGAAGATCTTGCCAAATGTGATGAATCTGATTTAGTGGGAAAAAAATGTTTAAGGCCAAGAAAAATATACACATTGTGTATAGAGTGTCAATAATTTTGGAAATATTAGTTCACTTCCATACATGATTTCACTTTAAAAGAATGCAGTATTGTTTCTGTTGAAATATTTTTACCATAATTAGGTCGCTTTCCTCCCAAGGAAACATTTTCTTCATGTGTTACTACAGCAGTACATTATTTTCTTAAATTAATTCATTCCGCCAGTTAAAATACGACGCTACTGAGATCAAGGTTTCAGATTCTGCCCCACCCGCCATTCCCCACTGCCATGTACACTACTTCACCCTACTTCGGTCATTAAAGTTAACCCTGGGACTAAGTCCCGCCCACATCACTTCAAAGAATACAGATGAGGAGAGTCCCTACCTGTTTTCAGTGTATCAAACACTTTTTATGACAAGACGTCCGATGAACAGGAATGGTCACAGAATAAGAGCAAAAACTCTGCGGAATTTAAAAGCAAACTACAAATAAAAGAAGTCATTAAATGGGAGAAACTATAACACAGAGCCGAGGGATAGCATCAGAATCGATGTCAGAAGTAACAAGAACAGGGATCACTCGCAACAAACTTCGCAACAAACTTGCCAAAACTTCATCCCTTTAATTTGTTGTTTTTTGGGCCAGTGGCTTCTGCAGTAGACTGTCCTCTCAGGTATTAACTTATACTAAGTATCTTCTGAGAAATGTCAAGTTCAAAGTGAGAGCTATGCCTTAAAAATCACCTGGTGGACTTTTTTTTTTTTTTTTTTAATGGTATTGATGTGGGAAACAGAGGTAGAAGAAAAGTTATTAAATTTCCTTACTACCTAGAGCCCACTGACAAGTCCCTGAAACGGCAGCGTGACCTTCCTCTAGGGACTCAACTGCCTCCACTTTAATACTCTGCTAAGGGCAAAAGGCAATCCTAGCCTGACTGCCCCGACCCCCAACCAGGATCCTGTAAATCTACTTTAACATATAAAAATTCCTTTGGAAACTTCCTTTATCTCTAAACACTCCAAGATATGTGCTGGCAATCATCCCCAAGCTTATGGCCCACCGATACACATCTGAAGGGTCTCATGAATAAGGTTTTATTAGGCGGTAATAAATGACCTTTTCCCAACAACAGCTAGCCCCTCAAGGTCCTGGAATCTCGCTTCCAAAATTCCTTACAGACTTCTGCTATCCCTGACCCCCTCTCAGCTTGCAAGTATATAAAGGGCCACTCCTCACAGCCCTGGGACAGCAGCTCTTTCTGCCCATGGGTCCAGTCCCTGGGCTTTAATAAACCACCATTTTGCACCAAAGCTATCTCAAGTTATCTCAAGAATTCTTTCTTGGTCATCAGCTCTGGACTTCATCCCTACCTCACTTATATTCTAAGACTTCATCAGTATCTAATATATAGCAAATAGTAGCCATTTGATAAATATTTGTGAATATAAACAGATTGACAAACACATCAGGAAACTGATGTGATAATGAAAAATAAAGTTTAAATCTGCTATTAAATATAAACAAATAAGAAGTAGGAATTCCTCTCTCTTTCTATACAAATTCTAAGCATTACAGGTAGTTGAAATAAAAAATAAAACGTATTAAATGTCTTCACCAATATATTATAATGTATCTTTCCTATCTTCTTTAAATTCCTAAGTTGCTATTTAATGTAGTGCCTTGACTTAGAAAAGGAAAAACAGTAATAATGGTGGCAACTTCTTCCTGTAGAAGAATGGGTCTTAATCTTTTATGGGTCACATAACTCTCTGAAGATCTGATTTTAAAACAATGAGCCCTTTCCACAGAAATGTGCACATCTTACACAAAATGTCATACCCAATTTTGAGACCTAGGAAGGGCCATGGGGCTTAGGTTAAGAAAACTTCCTACAGGGGAGATGAACACTAAAGTTAAAGATTTGTTATTATCTCTAAAACACCTGGAAGATTGATTACCTCAGTGCATACTATCATATCCTACATAACAGAGGCACCAATAATTACTTTTAATTTTTATCTCACAAGCTAAAATTGGTTTCAATGGGTATTAACAGACTAAGTTATTAATTGGTGATATGCATAAAATAAAAATACATTAAAGAGGGATTAGGAAGTTAAATAAACTTGGAAGTATTAAATTATGTAGAATTCTGTGGCTAAGTGCTAGATTAAACAAAGTTAACCAGGAATTTCTTTACATCATAACTTTTCAGAGTTGTATCTATATAAATATGCAAAAATAGGATAGACTATGCAGCATTTTCTTAATTTCTTTTGAACATAAAGTCTCCTTTTCCTCAAAATACCTGTTATCTCTTGTTGAAAATTACCTCTTGATGAGCATGGTTAAGTCATACAATTGCTTTTATTAATACTGAATTTTGTTAGAAATGAATCTACATTTTATTCCTCTGGAAAGAAAAATGATATATCTGAGCAGATGCTTTAGAAAATTTCTAGAACCAGACAAACAATTTTACACACTTCTATGTAAGAAGCATTATCTCTGAAACACCTGAAAGAATCTGGAGGGACAAAGCAGGGTCACAGGTAATAGTGAGGCAGTTTGAGCCCAGAGAGATGGATGCTGCTGGGGATTAGGGCAGAAAATTCATCCCACATATGGTGTATTGTAACAGCCCTGAGAAATGGCACCTTTATTTACAATTCTTCCTCCTAATTCTCCTCGAATTTCCTCTACTTTTTGCAAATACTATGTGGTTTAGTAGGAACCCTGAAGCAAGAGTATAAATATTTTTAAAAACGAATTTTTAGAATGTTATATTTGTTTTTGGAACACATTTTGTACTTTTTTGGTAAAGAATGCTAAATTTCTCATAGTTCATAATCCAAACAAAATGAGAAAGAAATTTTATGAGGAAAAAAAATGACAAGAACAAAAATATTGCCCTGATCCCCACTGAACTTGACCCAACTCCTACCCCCCAGGCTCTACCACGGACGGTAACTGTTTTATGGTTCCTGATCTCAGGTGAGTGGCACTGGTATTCTCCATCTGTAGCACTCAGCCTGCAATTTATGTTTGATGAGCAGAGAGCAGGTTAGCTGAGTGCTAGCTACATCAGAATGAAGCAAGTTGAGAGATAAATCAGCTAGTAGGTAACTGATGGTTGAAGCAAAAATCATAACGTTATCTGATGGATATAAATGTATGTAGAGAAGACATATAAGACAAACATACCATAAACAAAGGGTAATCTCCTTTGTTTAAAAGGTAGGTAAAAAAAAAAAAAAAGTAGGTAAGTTCTACATTTCATTCAAACTGGAAAAATGATTATCCCAGCTGACTGTGATAAATTGTGTATATTTGGTTAATATTGAGAGCAACCACTAAAAAGCTATGTAAAAAGACATACTCAAAAACAATACAGATAAATCAAAATGAAATTCCAAAAAATGTTCAAGAAATACATAAGAACACAGGAAAAAAATATAAGAAACAAAACCACAAACAAAACAAAAAGTAAAATAGCAAGCTTAAACCTTAACATACCAATATATGCATTATATATAAATGTCTTAAATATATCAATTAAAAGAAAAAGATTGGAAGAGTGAATTAAACACCATGGACTAACGATATGAAATCTATAATAAACCTCTTCAATCATAACAATGTAGGCCAGCTAGAAGTAAAAGAATGGAAAGGGAGAGATCACATAACGTTAATCAAAAGAAAACAGTAGTGGCTATATTAGTAATAGATAAAACAGACTTCAGAGTAAAGAAATTACCAGAAACAGAGAAACATATTTTCAGTGATAAAAGAGTAATTTGACCAAGAAGACATAACAATTCTAAATGCACCAAGCAACAGAGCTGCTAATTACAGAAACCCCAAACAACTAGAACTGAAAGGAAAAATAAGTAAATGCAAAGGTATACTTGGAGACTCCAACATTGCTTTCTCAACAACTTATAAAAAAGACAGAGAGAGGGGCGCCTGGGTGGCTCAGTGGGTTAAAGCCTCTGCCTTCAGCTCCGGTCATGATCCCATGACCTCGGACTGAGCCCCACATCGGGCTCCCTGCTCCACAGGAAGCCTCCTTCCCCCTCTCTCTCTTTGCCTGCCTCTCTGCGAGCTTGTGATCTCTCTCACTCTGTCAAATAAATAAATAAAATCTTTTTTTAAATAAATAAAATAAATAAAAGGAAAAATTAAAAGGAATTTAACAAAATTAAAACGTTGCTCTGCAAAAAAAAAAAAAAATGTGATAAAGAAGAAAAGACAATAATCCAGGAGAAAACATTTATAAGCTGTATATCTGACAAAGGATTAGTATGTAGGATATATTTTTTAAAAACTCTGAAAACTCAAGAATAAGAAAAAAAAAGTCGAATGAGAAAATGGGCAGGCACAAAGAGTCATGCTGAGAAAGAGGATCCACAGGTGGCAAATAAGTACGTGAAAAGATGTTAGCGTCATTAGCCAGGAGGAAAGCCTTAAAACCACAATGAGATGTCATTACATCTCATTACTACAGAAAACGGCTAAAGTAAATGCTAGTAATACCACGTCATGCTCAAGGATGCAGAGACTCTGGATCATTCCTACTTTCCTAGTAGGAATGCAAAATGGTACAGGCACTCTAAAAAGTTTGGCACATTCTTAAAAAAACTGAAATGCAATTACCATCGGACCCAGCAACTGCACTCCTGGGCATTTATCCCAGAGAAATAAAAACTGAGATTCACAAAACAACCTAGACACCAATGTTAATAACAGCTTTATCCATAATAACCAAAATAACCCAGATATCCTTCAATGGGCAAAAGATTAAACAAACTGTGATTCATCCACACCATGAATAACCACTAAGCAATAAAGAGAAATGAACTTTCGATGCATACAAAAACCTCAGTGAGACTTGAGGATTATGCTGAGTGAAAAAATCCAATCCCGAAAGTTACATATTTTATTATCCCATTCACATAACACTCTTGAACTGACAAAATTACAGAAATGAAGACAACATTAACAGTTGCCTCCTGTCATTAAGGAGGGAGTTGTGGTGAGGAGAGGGTATGACTATAAAAGGGCATTAGGAGGGATCCCTGCGGTGATAGAAATGGTCTATATCTTGACTGTATCAACGTCAGTATCACGGCTATTATGCATTACAGTTTCGTTAAATGTCACCATTGAGGGAGATGAGTAAATGGCATATGAGGTCTTTGTATGGTTTTTTTTTACAACTCCAAGCGTAAATATCTCAGAATAGAAGTTTTAGTTCAAGAACATTCACCAAAAGAACACTAAGGGTGTTACCAGTCTTTATTAACAACAGAAAATTAAGAGATGCTTCTGGAAATCAATACAGGAATATTGGTTTCTTTTTTCTGTATTTTTTGTGGGGGTGGGACAGTGTGGAGCCCAACATGGGGTTTGAAAACTCAGGACTCTGAGATCAAGACCTAAGTTAAGATCAAGAATCAGATGCTCAACAAACTGAGCCACCCAGGTCCCCCAGGAGCCCTCGTGTCTATATTCAGCTCTGTCACTCATCTCAGTTATCTGGGTTTTAACTTTGAATTTTGTCTCAACCAACCTCTTCTGCCAAACACCCAGTCCAATTCTGTACTTATAGTTATTGTATTCTACATCTTCTTCCAATAATACAATGCAGTCTGGAAAGCAAGCAAGAAATGTAGGTGTTTTTTAAGCATTTGTGGATCCTTTAACTTCTAGGTACTATTCTAAACACTTTTTAAAATCCAGTGAGTCATGAGGACAGACCTGTCAGAATGAATACCAGTACTTTCTTACACACAGTGATGTGCTGGTACATATTTAACGAACAGTTTTGGGGGGAATGGTAGAGGATTTTGTAGTTTGCCAACTTGTGGACATTCCTGAAATGTTCTATTTCAAGCTACCAATGAACTTGGGAAAAGCTATGCACAATTGGCTCTTGTGAGTATATGGTACCAAAAACCAAAAAAATGAAGATTCCTAAGATTTTGACCTTCAAGCCTTAAAACTTGTGGTGAAACTAGTAGGTTTTTGTGAATTGAAATAAACATTTCTGGTATTAAATTAATTAAACGAGAAGGCACTAGACAGAGGTGATGCTAATGCCTGGATGGTCTACATAAACAAACCAAAACCTAAGCCTGTAAATGCCTTATGGTTATAAAATAGAACACTGTGGACAACCAGTCCTAAACAGCCAACTAGCCATTAACGATAGCCAATGCAATAGTTTCCTTGCTTTGCATCTATACCTTCTCTATATAAGTATCTCCCTTAACTCCTTGTCTAAGCAGAGTTCTGAATGACTTCTAGTTTGGCACTGCTGGATTCAAATTGATTTTTGCTCAAGTAAACTCTTAAAATTTTGCATATGCCTCAGTTTATCTTTTAACAACAGTCACTCAAAATTGGTCACATTTTGTCCTAAGTATCACACATTTAGTAGCCTGGAATGACTAAAGGTAGGTCCATGCTAAGAGTGTCTTTCCCTACAACCGATTAACAAAATATGGAAAATATGAGAAAGAAAATCAGCTTCACAGTGAATTCTATCACATGTGTAAACATCTACACCAAGGAGGCACAAATCCAGTTCTCTAAACTAGATGAAGTCCTCACGTGTCCTTGGGCTTTCCAACAAGGGTCTCAAATTACTGATGAATTCTGCAATAAAAAAAATAACATTCTGGAGGCAGGATTAGCAGATTTGAGTGTGTAGCTGAACCATGCATTGGCCCCTCCTTGAAGTGGCAGGATTAAAGGACTGAAGGAAAGTCTACATATTTGTATTAGAAGACTATGCCGCTGGATGCTAATTTTTCTGCCCCAGCCATGCAAAAGTGGCAATGCCTGTACAGTTTCTATCCAACCCACATATCTTCAGAGCTCCTATTTCATCAATGTAAAATTATGTCTAATCATTTATATTAGTTCATAAACTCTCTCTTGCAGATTCAGATAACTGTCTCCTTCAAATGTTAACTCATTAGGTCATTTCAAATGTTAACAGATGTAGATTAAAATAATTTGCATATACATAATATACTTTCTATGCATAAACATTCATGCATAGCTGTGTTTTTAAAAAAGAGACAACAGGACCAAAATGGAGTCACTTGTGCTACGACTCATGTCACCAACTGAGACTGAATACCTAATTTAATTAGTCTCATACTCCCAGTCAATCTGGAATTTCCTGGTCAGCAGTAGTGAGGTAATCTGCTTGATAGATCCCTTCCATCCTCCAAAGAAAGATGACCTTGCTCCCAATCAGCTGTTTGCTATTATGACTTCTATGTCACACCTCCTTCCATCTATGTCTTTCATTTTCTACAGCTCTTCTAGGCTCCTTTCTGTTTGCCAGATGGGCTGCTGCTGGATTTGTAAGTCACTGAATAAAGCCAGTAGGATCTCTAAAATTTACTCAGTTAAACTTTGATTTTTTTAACAAATATAGACCATATAACAAAAATCACTTTTTAGATCTGTCACAATATTTTACTACCTACTATTTCTATGATTAACAAGTATCCCAGGCTTATCTCCCTGAAAATTCTGATCTAGCAGGACTGAGGGACCCAAGAATCTACCTTAATAAGGGGCCCTCCCAGAAGAGTCTTATGAGCAGGCAAGTTTGGAAAACCCCACATTATGCTACGCTGAATCTCTGAAAATTCTGACGTATATGTAACCAAAACTGTAACATATATGTAACCTAAATTCATACATTCTGGCTTTTAGATTCGCCTTTTTTTCCTGAGAATGAAGAACAGCAGATATTCTCATTTTCTTATATTCTCTATCTTTTGGAAAATTGTCGGAGAACTCTGTAGCCCAATATAAAGAAAATATCCACAGCCTTCCAGAAAACTTAGCAAAACATGATGTAACTGTAAGGACCTATTTAGCCAGAGTGATTCCATCTTGGATTAAACATTCATTTTGTTGTTTATGCAGTAAAACTTAAACTGTCCCTGCCCCCCCCCCACTCCCAGGGGACTTACTTAAAAACAAGCCCAGGAAACCAGTCCCAGGTAACAAAGCCCAAATACAAGGGTGGGTCAGGCCAGGTGGAGGTATCCAATCAGTGAGGCGCATACTGTCTCCCTAGCTACCAAGGAGTATGGGCCTCGCCTTTTGGGCGCCAATTCTGACCAAGGTGATAGGCTAGTTCGAATGTCTACTATAGGGTAAATTGTAATTCAATTGGTCACTTATGTGTGACCTAGCAGGACTGTGCAGCTTTCTCTGTGTTACAATCTCATTGGCCACCTGTGCGTGGCCAGGCCCAACCGCATGGCCTTTGCCCTTAAAAGCTAGTCTGTAAAGCAGAGAGGGGTCGCCCTCTCTGTAAGAGGCGCGGCCCCAAACGTTCGGTCTGATTCTTGATGCTTGGCGTGAAATAAAACTTTGCTTGACCTTCGCTTTGTATCAGTCTCGCTCCTTTAATCACAGACCCATTATTGGGGGACCTTTCAGTAATGACTATATTAAAATATACAGTAAAAAGAAATGGATAATAGGGATAACATCTGCTTCCCTCCCATAATTCCCTTCAAAAAGATAATTGAAATAATTTCTATTAAATAAGCAATAGCCTGTTCAAGGAAATAAATGTAGAAACAATCAATATGTTAAATGTCAGACTAATATTTTTAAAAAGTCAAATTAAAAAAAAAAGCTCTAGGAACTCTGTTAAACTGTCTTTGGTAATATAAGGGAGAAATAATAATTTTTCCTCTACCCCTCTAGGTTCTTGGTTGAAACCCTACTATAATAAAAGACAGAATAACAGGAGAAAAACAAGCACAAGTTTAGTATCACGTAAACCTGCTATTTACATGAAGAGGCCCAGGAAAACATGCACATTCTCAAAATGGCCCCACGACCACCTTAAACACCATCTCCAGCTAGAGATAAAAAGGTGCCGGCAAAATACGGTAAACACGGTAAACAAGGGTACGGCTGTTACGCAAGTTTAGGTCGCAGCCCTCCCACTGATAAAAGTTGCTAGAGGTTTAGTCAATGTCCTCTTCCTGTCACAAACAGGGAAGACACCCTTACAAATGTTAAAGTTGTTAAAGTCCCTTACAAAAAGGGTAACTTCTACTTGGCTTTCAGAGCTTTTCATCTGCTGTTTCTTAAAAAACAAGCAGCTCAAGATACTTCTTATGCCAAAAGGGCAAATTCTGTTGTCCTTTAGTGGTCAATTTTATTAAATACACTGACATTATCAAAATGTTAGTATACAAAGTTGTTGACTAAATAACTCCCTTCTGTGTACTTGGACAAAAATAACCCAACTTCATCTATAAATTTAAACGCACGCACACACAAGCATTTCTAGTGAGACCAACTTTCGTCAAGATTGTTTACCAGGTTTTCTCACTTTAACCTGTCTGCCTGCTATTTTTACACAAGACTATAATCATTCCCCCGTGTCAAATCACTCCCCAGGCCATTCAGTGGCTTAACTGGCAACACTACCCTTTTACTCACAACTGCACAATAAAGTAAATGTTCTTAAACAGTGAATACATAACAAGGCAACATGTGATTAAAATTCAATGCGTTATCTCTCTCAAATTTTATTACGGCAGGTGCAGAACACACCTGTTCAGAGGCTTGCTGAGGGCAAGGTTCCCTTTCATTGAAAACAACTCTATACACGCACCTGTGTTTACAAAGATTCTAAGTGAAAAGACCCCGGAGCAGAAAATGGAAAAGAAAGTACCACTGAGCATTACCTTCGCAGAAGCCTGAATCGGTCCTTCCCTAAGGAAAGTGTAAAGCGGATTTCAAAATGCAAGTCTAGCTGAGAGTCTCCCTTAGAAAAGGGTGGGGAGCCATTAAGGAGAGGAGGACTGTACGCACATCCTCACCGAAGGAACCACGGACTTGGTGAACTTTCAAACCAGCAGCAAAGCCCTCAGCTTGGACTCGGCACCCCCCACCATGGCAACAGAATCATCCGCATTCTTCATTTCTAAAGGGGCCAATTCGGTTTAACAAGCTTCAATCCCTCATTTGCATATAAACCCAACCAATCCCCACTAGCTTAATTTCAATCCCTGTTTGGCACAGAGGACCTAAATGAGAACTACACTCACGGTGGTTCGTCTTAGTAACTCTGGCCCCTCTCTGCCTTCCTCAGACACAACTGGGTTTCCACCTGAGTCTGTCTCCTGAATTGCAATTCTCACTGCCCCCCAAAATGCCTCCTTCCTTAAATTTTCAGTGATTCCTTTCTTGACTGATAAAAGGAAGAGGTGAGAAAAATCCTTGATTTAGCAAAGCTGTCCCCAGAATTACACATGTTCTCAGAAATTTATATGGACTACCAAATGTGTTAGATTATATGTGGAAAATGTATTTTATCATTCCTCCTATGGAGAAATAGTACCAGGAGGAAGGGCTAAGAATTTGCTCTATGTCATTTCTTATATACCTACCCTTTCAACTCAAACAGGTAATGTATTAAGTATCTATTATTCAGTCAACAAATATTTGTTGAGTGCCTACTAGATGTGCTAAGTATACAATGTGAAAAATGTGAGAAATTCTGGGCCTGGCCTTCCAAAAGATAAAAAATAAATGACTAATAAAAAGGAATACTAAGTAGAGCTTATGATGCAGTCATAGCAGAGAGCACACCGTATATAGGCTGTCCAGAGTAACACGAAGTGCTATAAGAATTCAAAGATGAGGAGGAGAGGTACACAGATCCTATGAAGACGTGTAGAGTGTCCTCCTTATTCCTGACACAACTCTGTGTCAGCTGACTTGTTTAAAATCTTTTTTTAATTTAGAAATTTAAACACCCAGGGAGAAGAGTAGTATATTAAGCCCCAAGCACCTCACTCAACTTCCACAATATTCAAAGTTTTCTGTCAATCATTTTATCTACCATTTCCCATTCTTCCCTACTCCATAAAAATTTATTATAAAACTGAAATTCTTAAAATAATTTAAAATAAAATTCTTTTTACAATCCTATCTTCTTGTAAATTACTTTTAGCTACTTAATGTCATATTCTATATGGACTTCATTATGGAATTTAGTTTACTTCCCAGGTTCTCAAAACCTTTTCAATCTTCATGCAACTTTAAGTGTTGACACGAGGGTGTCCCAGATCTGGCAGAGATTTCCAAGTGGTTTAATTTTGTTTAGTTCCACACAGGGAAAGAAAAGTCATTCCTCTTTAGGTGCCCATGTCGCCCATGTCCATTCCCAGTGTCTCAAGTGGCCTGTAAGTATGTGTTCACCCCACTGAAAGAGGTACTGTCCCCCACTGTAGATGGTGCTGGACAATCTCCAGGACCAGATGGCACCACCATTTCTTCTAGACAATCCCCAAAGCGCTGGTTCTGGCTGGGCTGGCCTTGGAGTACACAGCACCCCTGTCACATAAACTATTTCATTAAATAATGTATTAAAAAATTCATGAGCCTATAGGATATCTAGCGATTGATGACAATTTAGTTTAAGGGGCAAAAAAGATGTATTTTAAGTTTTTGTTTTTGTTTTGACCAATCAGTGCAAGACAATTCCTCCTAAGTCTAGGAATCATCTCTTTTTGAACAGATCTAGGAATTACCTCTCCATGTTCTTTGTTATCAAGAATGCTATTCTTGATTAAATTCCTTTCCCCTTCCCCTTCAGCAAGGAAAAGGTGGCAACAGTATTATTACACCTAATACCATGGCTCTTCAGAAGTTGTTTGTACTGGAACAACACGGATCTTGTCTCTGCATTTCTCCAATACCAGTTCTTTCATGCTGATTACATCACTCCCCAAGAAACTGCCTCGTCCTTGGTGCTACCATGAGTGCTGCCGTCCACTGAACCTCAAACGCTGTGCTTTACTGACGATAACCAAAAGAACAACTCTTACCCAGAGCGTGCAGGGAAGTGTGAATGGTAATTCCTTTTCTGATATTATATTGACGTTTGGAATTTTGTAACACAGAAGAAACTATTTACACTATAATCTGTGCATTGCTAGAATGTGGTCACCAAGGTTAGGACAAGAGCTGTTGGAAGAGAGAAGAGAGTCCTACTGGAGCAGGAAATGTCCCTCTCTCTTCCAAAATGCCGTAAGACTAGTCAGGAGTCATGCACACACATAAGTCAGAGACAAGGGAGGGTATCAATCAGGAGAAACCACTGATCCTGAGAAAAATAATTTCTAAAGTCCACAGAGGGCATGCGCGTGGCCGCTCCAGAGAACGGTCTTCAGAGGGGCGGAGGACATCCTGGAGGTGAGCAGTTGACAGGGGACAGTCACCTGATGCAGGTGCCGCAGCCCGGGTGCATCACCACAGCTGGAACACACTACCAGGAAACGGCTTGCACAAGCTGTTCAAACCCAAGGGCCAGTCAGTCTCCCATAGCCCTAAATTCATTCACTGTCCTACCTGGGTGCTACCCATAATCTATGTGGAAGCACCTATACGGCACCTATCAGAGAAAGAAATACTGCACCATCAGAAGAGGGATCTGCTCACCAGACGGCCTCCTGGGACTCCAGCCCAACCACAGCTAAGACCGATCCCAAAAGTACGAATCCCATAGTTCCAGGATATCTGATTGGCTTCATGTGTAAGGCAGAGGGTCAGGGAGCTTCCCCAGGGGGAGAAACAGGGACTGGACCCAACACAAGAACTCACTAACCACTGCTCCAGAACCTACTACTGGTCTTAGTAGGTCCCAAGAACCAGAGGGGGACTTTGAA
This sequence comes from Enhydra lutris kenyoni, assembly GCF_002288905.1. Classification (NCBI taxonomy): domain Eukaryota; kingdom Metazoa; phylum Chordata; class Mammalia; order Carnivora; family Mustelidae; genus Enhydra; species Enhydra lutris. Next base: position 2,736,069 of record NW_019154105.1, read on the forward strand.
TATTTAAGGAAAGGATTTACGGCAACCAACATTTAGCTGGGCACCCTTTACTTTTATTTGCTAAATCTGATAATCCCAGCGATCAAGTTTTACTCATTTCAGGCACACCTAATAGTCCCTTTAGTATGCCATGGTTTGTCCATTACTAATTCTGAATAATTCTTTGGGTCATCTAGAATACTTTTTTTTTTTTTGATGGTCTGACTGCTTTTAATTGAATTTGATCCCGGAAGCTCTGAGATCCTGCAAACTGTCATCCTGTTTTTAAATTTTCAGGCTTCTTTTACTCCTTCTCATTAATTTATTTAGCAAGTATTTGCTGAGAACTTTCTTGCCTGGCACTGGGATCTCTTCTTTTTCTAATGTTTTCTGGCTTATTTTCTTTTACCACCCCCCGCCCCATTTTATTGAAATGTAACTGACACAAAGCACTGTATAAATTTAAGGTATACCGCATAATGGCTTGACCTTCATATACCATGAAACGATTATCACAGGAAGATTAACGGACACCTATCATCTCATATAGATACAAAGAAAGAGGGACAAGTTTTTCCTTGTGATGAGAACTCCTGGGATTTATCCTCCTAACAACTGTCGAGTATACCATACAGCAAGCAGTGTACTACAGTGACCGTGCTGTACGCTGTACCCTAGTACCTACTTATCTTAGAACTGTATGTTTCCACCTTCTGACCACTGTCCTCCAGTTCTTCCTCCCCTAAGCCCCTGCCTCAGGTAACCACTAATCTGATCTTGTTTTCAATTAGCTTAGGTCTTTTTTCTTTCTTTCCTTTTCTTTCGATTTCACAGATAAGATCATGCAGTATTTGTTTCTGTCTGACTCATTTCACCTAACAAGGTACCCTTGAGATCCATGTACACTGTTGTAAATGGCAGGATTTCCTTCTCTCTCTTTTTTTTTTTTTTTTTTGGCTGAGTGAACTCCACTGTTGTGTGTACATAGGTGTGCGTGCGTGTGTGTGTGTATATAGTGTATATTGACCACTTTTCTTCATCTACTTATCTGCTGATGGACACAAATGTTGTTTCCATGTCTTGCCTCCTATAAATAATGCTGCTGTAAACATGGGAGTACGGATTTCTCTTCAACATAGTCTTCATTTCCTTTGGATATATTCTTATAGCATTGCTGGATCATATGGTAGTTTTTTGTTTTTTCACTTTTTTGAGGAACTACCACATTGTCATCCATTTTGGCTGTACCAATTTACATCCCACTAACAACACAGAAGGGCTCCTTTCTTTCCATCAGCATTCATTACCTCTTGTCTTGTTGACGATAGGCATTCTAACAGACAGGACGGGGTATCCCACTGTGGTTTTGATCTGCCTTTCTCTTATTAGTGAGGTTGAGCACCTTTTCATGTACCAGCTGGCCATTTGAATACCTTTTCTGGAAAAATGCCTATTCAGGTACTTTGTGCATTTTTCTTAAAGTAAGCTCAACACCCAACCTGGAGCTTGAGTTCACAACCCCAATATCAAGACTTGCATGCTTTAACCAACTGAGGCAGCCAGACACCCTCCGCCTATTTTTAACTGGATTATTTGTGGGGGTTCTTTTTGCTACTGACTTGTATGAGTTCCTTATACCTCTTCCATATTAACCCCTTATGAGATATATGTGATTTGCAAATATTTTTTCCCATCCTGTAGGTTGTCCTTTCTGTTTTGTTGATTATTTCCATTGCTATGTGGAAATGTTTTCGTTTAATGTAGTCTCACTTGTTTTTTATTTTGTTACGCGTGTTTTATGTACCATATCGTTGCCAAGATCCTTATCAAGAAGCTTTTTAAATTCTGATGTTTTCTTCTAGGAATCTTGTGGTTTCTGGTCTTACACTTACTACTTTAATCCATTTTAAGCTCATTTTTGTGTGCAGTGTAAGATAGGAGTGGAGTTTTGTCCTTTTACATGTGAATACCCAATTTTCCCAGAACCATTTATGGAAGAGACTGTCTTTTCTCCATTGAGTATTCTTGGCTTCCTGGTCAACTACTAGTGAGCCATTTAGAATACTTCCTAAAATACTGTTTTCAAGAAAGGTACGTAGGTAAGAATGCTTTCCAAACTTTGGTATATGTGCTGTGTACATTGTTCTTTACATATATATGGCAGTTGGGGTTTCACAGAAATGACTCTGAGGCCTATCTTAGATACACCCTAATGGAGAGAACCTGCTTTTCCGCCTGGACACTTCCACTGTTCATGCATGCCAGACAAATGTATTGATCATCTACAAATTCTTTATTCTATTTAATTATTTACAGGGTCATGGCAGAGTATTTGGGCCCTGGAAAGTGTGTCTTACTCATTATTGAACCCACAGGGCACAGTCCTGGCACAGGACACTTACTCAATAAAAAGTGGTTAAATAAATAAATGAATTAGTCAACTCCACTTAAAGAAAAAATAACACAATGAAGAAAAGCAGAAAGTTGAAGAACTGCAAGACCCTGCAAGTCTCTTTTGTAAGGAACTCAGGATCTCTGTGCGAATGTCCCAGGAGACATACTTAGAAATGCAACTCACTGCCATGGTGTGAAGGGCTAAGTTGATGTTTTGTTTTGTTTTGAATATGGGTAGCACTGGAAAAGGCAGTACTTTTAGATTCGTAAGGGAAATTATTTATTTCTTAAGCTAAAGAGACCTGTTTCCCATCAGGTATATTATGCCAACAACTTTACAGGACCCTGAGTGATGGTGCATAGTTACAAGTACACATTCAGTGGAATGAGTGTCATTCCAGAGTCACTGCATTCTCTGTCTCCTCAAGTCTTGGCCAAGTTTAAGGAAGGCAGCATTCTTTTTTCTCTCTCTTAGTATTTAGGGAACAAACTACATGCTCTTCCATAATTGCACACCAGCCCCTGGGACTGCTGACTTAACATTTTTGTATTTTATCTCATTAAGATAAGGGAGAAAATCAGGGAGCCTGAGTGGCTTAGTTGTTAAGTATCTGCCTTCCGCTCAGGTCATGATCCCAGGGTCCTGGGATCAAGCCCTGCATCGGGCTCCCTGCTTGGTAGGAAGCCTGCTTCTCCTTCTCCCATTCCCTCTGCTTGTGTTCTCTCTCTCACTGTGTCTCTCTTTGTCAAATAAATAAATAAAATCTTTAAAAAAAAAAAAAAAGATGAGAAAAGAAAATAAGATGGGGAAAAAAAACTTTGACGTTCCCTTCTCTAAGTTCTACTATTGAATGGTCTCTTAGGAAACTATTCTAAATGACTATTTCTAAGGCATGGAGCTTTGCTGAAAAATCATAATCTCTAAAATTAATTTACATATAGAATTTAGTTTCCAAAAACCCTTCTATATATAGTGACACTCTTTGAAATGCTGAGATAAAGTAGAAATATGAGAAGAGTGGATTTGTTGTCGTTTTGCATTGTTTTTGTGTAAAAGATGCCTTCAATAGTTAGATAAAAACTACTGATTTACCCACAGCAAGATGTGTATATAGAATCATGGACTTCCCAGACCTTCTAAACTTCATTCATAGAGTCCCCTTTCCAAGGCATTTGGGGCACCCAGGCTCAAAACCTGATTGGGTCTACATTAAATTGTCTTCTATTGCCCCCCCCCCCACCACTTATCTTTCTTATCTGAACATCTGAAGTAAAGGGAAGACAAGACAGAGAGAAATAAAAATTCAGGGGACTATAAATAATCAGTAAGTACTAATTTAGAAAGCTGCTGGACCAAGACCACAAAATGTCATAAAGTAGATCTATTGGTTTCCTAATTTCTCAACATAGAAATCAGTTTGAATTTAAACTGGTTTAAAATCTAATTTTAGTTATTTGTTCCACAAATGCTTAAAAGAATCTAAAAAGCACCAGGCTGGGATTATAGGGAAAGCAATAGGACCAACACACAGTCTGTGTCCTCAGGGAGACTATAATCTAATAGAAGCTCTAAAAGCCTGACATAAGTAATGGTAACGAAAATGGAATGTGACTGACTGGTCATGTGAAAAACACAGATCACACAACACGTCATAAAATCTCAAAAGAAAAAGAAAATAGGGCTATCGTGGGATCTCCAAGAAAGACTTCATGAAATATTCCAGCTGGGCTTTGAATGACAGATAGGATTATATCTGAGGAGGAGAGAACAAAACGGTGCCTGGCACAAAGAAGGCCCCAACACACAGTGATCCAACAAATGAACCAACAAAGGAATATGCAAGAAGCAGCGCAGGCCAAGGGAAGACACCAGGAGCAGTTTCTTTTGGTGAAAGTAAATATGAAGGGGAGTTGGTGAGGAATTAGATAGAAAAATACGCTGGAGCAATGAGTGAGAAAGCTATTAAAGGGTTTTGAGATAGAAAGAAACAAAAATGGAGCTGCATTTTGGGAAGAGAACAGAACATGAAATTTAAGGGCCCAGCCGTGGAATTGTGGGGCATGTCAGAAGCACCCCGACAAAACCTCCTGCATGAAAATGTATCACTAGAAACACCCTCAACATGATGGAACATGAAATAGGATTGGATTCCAAACTGTCACGCAATTGTGAATCTACTTCTTCTGTAATACTAAAAATGACTTATTCTTATCAAAAATAAATAAAATAGAGGCACCTGAGTGGCTCAGTCATTAAGCATTTGTCTTCGGCTTGAGTCATGATCCTAGGGTCCTGGAATCGAGCCCTGCAACGGGCTCCCTGCTTAATGGGAAGCCTGCTTCTTCTCCCACACCCCCTGCTTGTGTTCCCTCTCTCACTGTGTCTCCCTCTATCAAATAATTTTTTTTAAAAACTAAATTATATGTGAACAAGTGTATAAATAAAACACTGAGCACCTTCTCAAGGAAAGAGCCATCACTAAAATATCAGAGCATTTATCCTTGAACTCACATACAAAATGGGATTATTTTACTGCTGGTGAACTGTTGTGATAGAACTCTTGCCCCAGTGTCAATGTTATGGGCCTTCTTCTGAATGTCAACATTATGGGCCTTTACCAAATCCCCAGACTTCAACATCTACACACGGGAGCTCATTATAAATTATTTTTGAAGTCAGTAATTATAAAACAATGATGCAATTTATAAAATATCTTTATACATATTATATGGTTTGCTCATTATGATAGCATCTTTTGAGAACTCTCATTTTATTCAAAACAATAATTGGTGGGATGAAGTTGATGTAAAGACCCTGAAATGTTATAAAGAAAGTTGCTATATTTCTTTTATTTCTGATGGGCAAAAATGTATAGTTTTCCAATTCCAGACAAATAAGTATCCCTGCCATTTACACATATGGTGAGATTCTATATTATCTCTGTCTACCTTTAACACATTTCAGCCAAATGAACTAAATTATAAACTTTCAAGGAAAGAACAGTAGGTCCTTTGTCAAAACAAAACCTCACAAAAATAAAAGAATGTGAAAATAAAAATAACAAAATATGCATGAACTAAATTACAATCAGAACACAAAGCCTTAACAAATTTGTGATGTAACAAAACCAAAATTTTAAATGACAAAGTCAAATAGGCCATTATAAAGACATCCCATAATCAGGATTCTTCTAATAGAACTTTTTAACAATGCTGGGCTGTCAGGCTTCCTAAAATATGGGTATCAACTGGTTTTCTAGCATTTATACTAATGACAATAAGTACTTACTTTCAGCAACTTTTTGAGAAAAGAATGTTTTTGGAAAACCACTAGAGAGAGAATGAAACAGGCCACAGACTGGGAGAAAATATTTACAAAAGACGCATCTGATAAAGGACTGTTTTCGAAAACAGAGACACAACTCTTAAAACTAAATGCAAGAAAACAAATGGCCTGATTTGCAAAATGAGCCACAGACCTTAACAGATATCTCACTAAAAAAGACATGCAGATGGAAAATAAATATATGAAAAGATGTTCCATATCATATGTCATCAGGGAAATCCATGTTAAAACAACAGTGAGAGACCACTATACACCTATGAGAACGGCCCAACCCCAAACACTGACAGCACTGAATGCTGATGAGGATGTGGAGCAACAGGAACTCATTCACTGCAGGTGGTAATGCAAAATGGCACAGCTACTCTGAAATACAGTTTGGCAGTTTTTTACAAAACCTAACATATCCTTACCATATGATCCAGCAGTTGTACTCCTTCTTGTTATTTACACAAAGGAGCTGAAAACTTAGGTCCACACAAAAACATGCACATGGATATTTATAACAGTTTTATTCATAATTGTCAAAACTTGGAAGCAACTAACCTGTCCTTTAGTAGATGAGTGAATCGACAAACAGACAATGGAATGAAAGGAAACGAAGGAAACTTAAATGCATACTACAGAGTGAAAGAAGCCAGTCTGAAAAGACTGGATGATTATAATGATGTGATGTTCTGTAAGTGGGAAAACTACAGACATGGTAAAAAGATCGGTGGTGGCCAGGTGTTTAGGAGAGAAGAATGAATAGGCAGAACAGAAAGAATTTCAGTATCATACTCTGTATGATACTATAATGATGGACACATATCATTACATTTTTGTCCAAACCCACAGAATGTGCAACATCAGAAGTGAACCATAATGTAAACTACAAGTTTGGGGTGATTACGATATGTCAGTGTAGGTTTATCAATTGTCCATTTCTTGTACGTTGTCCAATTTACCGGCATATAATTTTTCAAAATATTCTCTTATACTCTTTTGTGTTTTGTGGTTATGAGCTGCTACTTCTCCTTTATTTCTGATTTTATTTGAGTCCTCTCTTTTTGTCAGGATGAGTCTGGCTGAAAGTTTATTAATTTTAGCTTTTCAAAGAATAGCTCCTGATTTCATTGATTGGTTCCCTAGTTTTTTGGTTTTTTGGTTTTTGGTTGTTGGGTTTTTTTAGTCCCCATTTATTTCTGCTCTAATCTTAATTATTTCCTTTCTTCTACTGGCTTTGGTCTTTGTTCTTTTTTTTAGCTCCTTTAGATACAAGGTTAAATTGAATTTTTTTTTTTTATTTCTTGAGGTAGATCTGTATTACTATAATCTTCCCTCATGGAATATCCTTTGCTGCATTCAAAGACTTTGTACTGCTGTGTTTGTTTGTTTCTTTGTTTTACCATTTGTCTCCTTGCATTTGTTTTTCTCTATAATATTTCAGTTTGCCCATTCATTGTTTAGTACTATGTTATTTAGACTTCATGCATTTGTGTTCTTTCCAGATTTTATCTTGTGATTGATTTCTACTTTCATATTCTTGGGGTCAAAAAAAAGATGAATGATACGATTTTAGTCTTTTTGAATTTGTTGAGACTTGTTTTGTGACCTAAGATGTGATCTCTTCTAGAGTATGTTCCATGTGTACTTGAAAAGAATGTGTATTCTGCTATTTGGGGATAGAATGTTCTGAATATATTGGTTAGGTCTGTCTGGTCTAATGTATCATTCAAAGCCACTGTTTCCTTATTGATTTTCTGTCTCAATGATCTATCCATTGATATCAGTGGGGTGTTAAAGCTCCCTACTATTATTGTATTCCTGTCAATTTCTTTCTTTATGTGCTCCTATGGTGGGTGCATAAATATTTACAATTGCTATATCCTTTTGTTGGTTCCTTTTATCGATATGTAGTACCGCTCTTAGTCTCTTGTTAAATTCTTTGTTTTAAAGTCTATTTGTTTAAAAAAAAATAAAAAAACTAAAGTCTATTTGTTCTGATATGAGTATCATTACTCCCTCTTTCTTTTTGCTTCCATTTGCATGGTAAATGTTTTTTCATCCCTTCATTTTCCATCCACATGTGTCTTTAGGTCTGAAGTGAGTCTCTTTAGGCGGCATATGGATGAGTCTTATTTGTTACCCATTCAGTCACCCTATTTCTTTTGATTGGGGCATTTAAAGTAATTTTTGATAAATATAGACTTACTGCATTTCTGTTACTTGTTTTAGGGTTATTTTTGCAGTTCTTCTCTGTTCCTTTCTTCTCTCACTCTCTTCCCTTATAGTTTATTTTTTAAGGTTTATTTATTTATTTGAAAGAGTGCATATGCAAGCAGAAGATGGGCAGGGGAAGAGGGACAGAATCCTCAAGCAGATTCCCTGCTGACCATGGAAGGAAGCCTCGATCTCAGAACCCTGAGATCATGACCTGAGCTGAAACCAAGAGTCAGATGTTTAACCGACTGAGCCACCCAGGCACTCTCCCTATCTTTTCCTTGGTAAGATTTAATTTATTTTACAGAGAGAAAGAGCAAGCCTCCCTTAAGTTTGACAGCTTTCTTTGGTGTTATGCTTGGATTCCCTTCTCTTTACTTTTTTGTGTATCTATTACAAATTTTTAATTTGTGGTTATAATTAAATTCATATATAACATCTTATGTGAATAACAGTCTACATATAGTTGATGGTCGCTTAAGTTTGAACCCATTCTAAAAGATTTTACCCCACACGCATTTTATATATATGATGTCATACTTCACACCCTTTTATTTTGTGAATCCCTTAACTGATTTTTATAGGTATAATTGTGATTTTACGGCTTTTGTGCTTTAACTTCCACATTGGTATTATAAGTGATTAATTTACTATTTTTATTATATGTTTGCATTTACCTGTGAAATTTTTTCCTTTCCTAATTTTATTACTCCTGATTATGGCCTTTTTCCACTCAAAGAATTCCCTTTAATGTTTCTTGTACGAGTGGTTGATGAACTCCTTTAACTTATGTTTGCTGGGAAACTTAATCTCACCAGCTCTGAACGATAACCTTATGAAGTAGAGCATTTCTGGTTGCAGGCTTTTCTTTCCAGTACTTTGAATATATCTTAACAACCCATTCTAGCCTGCAGTTTCTGATAAAAGATCAGCTGATAGCCTTATGGGGTCCCCCTTGTATATAACTGTTTTCTTTTCTCTTGCTGCTTTTAACATTCTCTCTTCACCACAACTTTTTCCCACTTTAATTGCTCTGTGTCTTGGTGTGGACCTTCCAGAGGTTCTTTGTGTTTCCTGGATCTGGATGTCTATTTCCTTCCCTAGATTAGGGAACTTTATAGCTACTACTTCTTCAAATAAATTTTCTGCTCCCTTCTTTCTCTCTTCTGCTCCTGAGAAGCTTAAAATGTGAATATTTTTATGCTTGATGATGTCACTGAGTTAACCCATTCTCATTTTTTTATTATTCTTTTTTCTTTTTCTTGTTTAGTTTGATTGCTTTCCATTACCCTATCTTCCAGGTCACTGATATGCTCTTCTGCACCCACCCATTCATTCCTTCTAGTGTATTTTTGTATTTTGATTACTTAGTTCTTCATTTCCAACTGGTTCTTTTTATATTTTCTATGTCTTTGTTGTAGGCTCACTGAGATCCTCCACTGTTTTCTCAAGTTCAGTGACTATCTTTATGACCATTACTTTAAATTCTCTATCAGCCATATTGCTTATCTCTGTTTCATTTAGCTCTTCTGCTGTGATTTTTGTCCTATTCTTTCATTAGGAACATATTCTCTGGTCTCATTTTTCTTCTAACCTCTGTGGTGAAGAACAGAGAGCTTTTCCTCTAAGATCTGGAATAAGTCAAGAATGTCCATTCTCACCACTTTTATTCAACACAGTAATGGAAGCCCTAGCCACAGCAATCAGACAAGAAAAAAAAAAGTCATCCATATTGGTAAAGAAGTAAAATTTCCATTATTTGCAGAAGACATGATATTATATATAAAATACCCTGAAGGTGTCACCAAAAACTGATAGAACTGATAAGTGAATTTAGTAAAGTTTCAGGATACAAAGTTAATATACAGAAATTTGTTGCATTTCTATACACTAATAACAAAGTCGGCAGAAATACAGAAATTAAGAAAACAATCTCGTTTACAATTGCTCCAAAAATAACAAAACCGAGGAATAAAATTAATCAAAGAGGTGAAAGACTCATACTCTGAAAACTATAAAACATTGAAGAAAGAACCTGAAGACAACTAACACAAAAGAGTAAAAAGATGCTCATGCTTATAGATTGGAAGAACAAATATTGCTAAAATGTCCATACTACTCAAAGCAATCTACAAATTTAATGCAATCCCTATCAAAATAGCAACAGCATTTTTTACAGAACTAGAATAATATTAAAATTTGCATGGAACCACAAAAGACCTCAAACAGCCAAAACAATGTTGAAAAAGACAAACAAAACTGGTGGTAACACAATCCCAGATTTCAAATTACACTACAAAGCTGTAGTAATCAAAACTGTATAGAATAGCACAAAAACAGACAAACAGATCGATAAAACAGAATAAAAAGCTCAGAAATAAACCTACATTTATATGGCTAATTAATCATTGATAAAGGAGGCAAGAATATGCAATGGAAAAAAGACAGTCTCTGCAACAAATGATGCTGGGAAAACTGGACAGCTATATGCAAAAGAATAAAACGACCATTTTCTCACAGCACACACAACAATAAATGCAAACTGAATTAAGGACATAGATGTGAGACCTAAAACCAAAATACTCCTGAACAAAAACATAGGCAGTAATTTTTTTGACATTGACAATAGAAATATTTTTCTAGTTATGACTCCTCGGACAAGAGAAACAAAACCAAAATTAAGCTATTGGAACTACATCAAAATCAAAAGGTTTTGCTCAGTGAAGGAGGCGCCTGATTGGCTCAGTGGGTTAAAGCCTCTGCCTCCCGCTCAGGTCATGATCTCAGGGTCCTGGGATCAATCCCCACATTGGGCTCTCTGCTCAGCGGGGAGCCTGCTTCCTCCTCTCTCTCTACCTCTCGGCCTACTTGTGATCTCTGTCTCTCAAATAAATAAATAAAATCTTAAAAAAAAAATGTGAAGGACAACATCAAACAAAACAAAAAGTAACTTACTGAGTGGGAGAAGATATATGCAAATGATATATCTGGTGAGGGGTTAATACCCAAAATATATAAAGAACTTAGACAACTTAACATCCCCTGCAAATGCTGCATCATGAGACCCAACTCTAAAAATGGGCTTCTCTTCCTTCCATCAAGAATCTCTAAGGCATCCACTCTCCACAGTTCTGCAGTATTTTAGTCCTTTCATTGTTCAGATTTCCTTCCATCTATTTTCACTCTTACAGAGTGAGCTTCAGCCTCAGAAGTCTACGAGCACAAACAGAGTCTTACTAAAGTAGTAATAAGCCACATACGCAGCTGCTATCCCCTGTCTGTATAGCTGTAAACATCTTTAGCTCCTGAATCCCACCCTGGGAGGTGTCACAGGTGAGCTCACACACAGTCCTTTTTTTTTTAAATTTGAATTTCATACTTTTATTGAAAAACTAGTAACACAGTAGAAGATTTAAAGTTTGTACCTGAAACAATAAACAGCAAATATATTGGAAGAAAATGACATTAGTGTTATGGAAGAACAACTTGGAAAATTCTTCTAGCATTTTATTATTTAATGTTCCAAGTTCTTTAAATTCTAGTTAGTTAACATATAGTATATCAGTTTCAGGAGCAGAATTTAGTGATTCATCACTTACAGATAACACCCACTGCACATCACAAGTGCCCTCCTTAATTCCCATCACCCACTTAGCCCATCCCCCTCTCACCTTCCCTCCAACAATCCTGAGTTTGTTCTCTATAGTTAATTGTCCTCTTATAGTTTGCTTCCCTCTCTTCCTCTTTTTTCTTGCCTCCATGTTCGCCTGATCTGTTTCTTAAATTCCAAATATGAGTGACATTATATGGTACTTGACTTATTTCACTTACATAATACAATCTAGCTCCATCTACAACTGTGCAAATTGTAGGATTTCATTTGTTGTGTGGATGATTAATATTCCATATATATGTGTATGTGTGTGTGTGTACACACACACGCGCACATATACCACTTCTTCTTTATCCATGCATCAGTGGATGGACATCTGGACTTTTTCAGTAATTTGGCTATTGTTGATAAAGCTGCTATAAACATCAGAGTGTATGTGCCCCTTCAAATCAGTATTTTTGTATCCTTTGGTAAATACTTGGCAGAGCAATTGCTAGATTATAAGGTACTTCTATTTTTAACTTTTTGAGGAACCTCCATACTATTTTCCAGAGTGGCTGCACCAGTTTGCATTCCCACCAACAGTGTAAGAGGATTCCCCTTTCTCCACATCCTTGTCAATCACACACAGTCTTTTTACCTTCCCGACTCCAGTCCCTCTTGGAAATGTCTGCTGCCTGCATAACCGTCCAGGGATGAGACTTCAGAGCCTGGCGAGCACCACAGTCAATGCCCAAGTAATGACATTAATGTCTGGGTCTATACTTGGGTCTGTCCCTACTGTCCTATTCCATTCCTCCCATTCCCTCTGAAACCCAATCGGATTAAATTTTAGCCAATTTTTGATGTCACTGCACAGGGGGCTTTGGGATGAAACAAGATTATTCGAATTTAAACCCCTTTCTCTACCCTTTTAAATTCTGCTGATAAATCTTGGTTAGAAGCCTAGAAATGTTTAAGGTTCTATTTAAACAGACTTAAACATATAAAAATGCATTTATTAGTTCAATATATTTAATTTTCTTTTTAAATACTTCAATTGTTTTATTGGGAAAAACCTTTTCAAAGTACTTAAATAATTTTTATATACTTTTTATATATTTAGTATGTTAAATATATAAAGGGCAATTCTAATTTCTCTTAAGCATTCAAATACAATAGATAAATTCAGGAACTTTTACACATAAAAATCACAAGTTGAAACTAATTTCTTGACTATGCATTTTAATTTGGAGTTATAGACTACCATTCTAAAAGGCTGAAATTTGCTCATTGTAAGCAAATAGAATACTGAGTGTAAGCAGATTCTTCCCTAACCCACAAATATTAATGCTACAATTTCACTTTCACACTCCATTTTAAATCTTGAGGTTGAAAATGCATACCCATTAAAGAAGACAATCGGATCTCAACTTAGATTAATCAGAGATTTGATAAGAGTGAATAGATAGATGGATGCATATGTGTGTATATGTTAAGGTGCAATTTCTTTATGTTCATAATACAGCAAATAATTAAGATATATATCTATGTGTTGCTGCTTTCCCCAGAATCCTCACTAGTCAAAAGGCTGCTGAAAAGAATGCCCTGTTTCTTGGGGCACCTGGGTGGCTCAGCGGGTTAAGCCTCTGCCTTCAGCTTAGGTCATGGTCCCAGGGTCCTGGGATGGAGCCCCGCATCGGGTTCTCTGCTTGGCGGGGAGCTTGCTTCCCCCTCTCCCTCTGCCTGCCTCTCTGCCTACTTGTGATCTCTGTCAAGTAAATAAATAAAATCTTAAAAAAAAAAAAAGAATGCCCTATTTCTTATGCTGCACATTGTTTGCGTCCACATGTCTCACAAGTATTCTGTTTAATGCAAATCCTTTAGCTCTCTCTCCTAAAGCAAGGTCCACAGCACCATATTTGCCAAATGAGAATGAATCTCTCCTTCGTCTGTGCTTCTGGAATATGTTATTTATACTTCTTTTATACTGGTTAACACTTTCAGCTTCAAGCAACATATTTAGTTGAATTTATGTGTTACTCTCCTCTCTGAACTGTGAATTCCTTAATGAAAGGGGCTGTCTCATGCTTCTTTTATTCCAAAATATATCAGGCAAAACACACTCATTTTGTAGTAGCTTATAACAAACATATTTATTTGAATTGTAAAGATTTTATGATTATCAGCATTTAATAAGCAAAAAGTAAGACTGGGATGTTGATTCAGAATACTAATCAGAAATAAGGTGCAAGAATCTTCAAGCAGTTGAAATGACCATCATGTGGTTTTGTACCGGCAAGTGATCTCAAATAGAGATGCGCCATGTGCAAGGGTAAAAGCAAGGTCATTCAGTTTCCTGGATATAAATCCTGGTGACTTCTGTAAGCTTCTTCACCTGTGTGTGAGGTTTCTTATCCCATACAGGACCTGATAAAAGCCCGTAGGTGAGTTATGAGTAGGAGGATTAGATGAGGTAACACCCGCAGAGCATGTGGATTAATACCTGCTGTGGAGAAAGCAAACATGGGACAAAACACCCACCTTATGCGATGCCCTCTGGGCAGACAGCAAGTGCTCAATAAACGCTACTTATTATGACATCAGTATATAACTGTTCTCTTCATTACATGTAGACGAAGTCTAAAGTATGGAATGCAAAAGGGAAATTGGGTAAAGGGAAATTTTATCCTAGAAAATAATATTCAAGGACTCTTAAACACCTATTTGCCTAATAAGCTTCCCAAGGATCAGATGGTATCATAGCAACAAAACAGTACCAAAAAATAATGAAAGAAGTCACATTTCTAAAATAAGGAAAGAATTCACATTTCTATTACCCTCACAAATTAAGAGTGCACAGTACATAGGTTCAGGTTCTTAAAATTTTTTCCATTAAATAAATACAGTACCATTTTCCTAAAAGCAAGATCAGTGCTGTAGTACAGTAATTGTTAATTTTTAAATTTTGAAAATAGACTGTTTAGTCTATTTCCAAACTATTTCTAGACTATTTAGTCTAATAGTACAATAATTAATTTTTAAATTATGAAAATAGACTGTTTATATCCATACATAAATCTAGATACACTTATGTATCTAATGTATCTAGATTTATGTATGGATATAAACAGTCTATTTTCAAAATTTAAAAATTAACAATTATTTTCCCAGAAGTATTTTCAGATTGTTAACTCTAAACAAACTTTCATAAGTAGAAAAATAAAATGATTGAGGACAGCTAAGAATTAGTAAATTAAGTACCAGTTATACATATAAATTACTATTTTAATTTCTTCCAAAATAGTTATATTATCATTTTGTGTTTAACTTAATTGTGAAAGTTTGCAATATCGCATGTCATTCATGCCTTTTAGAAGTCTAGATGCTCAAGCTCCAAAGGTTATCTCTGAATTATAAAGCTTTTACAATTCATAAGATCACCATTCGATTGTCTTAATTATGGATCAAATGACCAAAGGAATCAATCTTGAATACATATGTTGCTGATCTGATGTAGGGAGCGATCGATTTTTTCATTTTAATTCCAGTATGGTTGACATACAGTGCTGCGTTGGCTTCAGGGGTACAATATA
Organism: Enhydra lutris kenyoni; assembly: GCF_002288905.1. Taxonomy (NCBI): domain Eukaryota; kingdom Metazoa; phylum Chordata; class Mammalia; order Carnivora; family Mustelidae; genus Enhydra; species Enhydra lutris. The sequence goes on from NW_019154105.1 coordinate 2,751,175, forward strand.
GTGATCCAACAATTCCAAGTGTCACCCAGTGCTCATTGCAAGTACACCCCTTACCCTGGAGGGGAACAACTTAATTATGACATATATCATCACCAATTTTCACCCAAAACCTAAGTCTCAGTCCTCATTCATTCAGCACACATTTTCTAACGTTCTCCTGACTGAGACTGTTATTTTTTGGAACTCATTCTAATTCCTAAAACTACAAAAGCTTCCAGTATCAATGAAGGGTGCTTCTAAATATGTGTGATTTCTCCTCTGAATAGAAAAAAGAGACAAGAAGGCCAAGGTTTGAATTCTGCCTTTCTCACTGACTCATTAAAGGACCTTAAGTTAATGACTAAATTCTCTAAATTTCAGTTTCCTTATCCGTGAAAGGAGAAACAGACCAGCTCCGTGACTGAAATAATCTATGCAATGCCTGACTTTCCATGTAACAGTGGCTAATACAACTTCCTCAATTGTCACTGCACGTTCAGAAAGCTCTGAGAAAGAAAGACACCATTTACTGCAGTCTCTCCAACAAAGGAGTGAGAACTACTTTCTCCTCTCTGGTCCATCACTAGTGTCTGCAGAGTTAGGAGGCGATCAGACACTCAAGGGCAACACAACATCGCTCTTTCAGCTCTGTCTCTGCTGAATTCTAGCTTCTGTCCTTGGATAGATACTCCTCACCGTCTTCTAGGTAACTCCGCAAAAGTGGAAACAGCAGGCATAGATCTCAGAGCTGGATGAGTTTCAGAAAGAGATACAAAGGAGCTCCCTGCTCTGAGGTGGAATGACACTTAAAAGACCATCCAGGCAGATGGCTATCTACTCCTAGTTTTAAAGATCTCTAAGGACTGAACTTCCCATATTCCTAGGTTACCTGTTTCAATGTTTAATCCCTTCTTTATAGTTATGTCCATCTTTATGACCAACTGAACTTTTTCTCTTGCTACGACTTAAAAGTATTTCCTTTTATTTGGTCTCCTGTGGAAGTAAAGAACATCTGTTCTGCATCTCCCATATAATGACCTTTCAAATACTTGAAGACAGTTAAATCACCCCTTAGTTTTCCCTTCTCCAAGTCAAACAGTCCTGATCCCACTGAGCCCTCTCTCAGGAGCTGGTCCCCATTCCTTACATCACTTCTGCTGATCTTCGCTGGACCTTCTCCAGGGTCTCCACATTCTTTGCCAAAAGCAAAGACCAAAACTGAACACAGCAATAATGCCAAATAAAGCAGAAGGATTACTTTTCACTTCTATATCCCTTTCTTGATAAAACATTCCAAGGGGTATGCTTACCCTTTTCTCCAAAATCTATTGCTCTTCCTAATCCTCTCTGCTTTGAAATCATGTATACTATCATCTTGGGGTATCTTTCTCCAAAGCTTGTATCATATTTCAGGTGCTTCAAAAAATCCCTCCCTGCCAGTAAGGACCAAATTTAGAAGAGCACAGCTTCAGAACATTTTTTACCTTCTATAAAAGCTAAAATAAAAAAGCTGTAAAAACAAAACCCAAATTTATACAGTTCATGAAATAGTCATCAACATTTACATCTTGATGACATTTTAGACACATGTTTTCTTCATATGTTCATTGAAATCCATTTTCTTTTAAGAATGATATAATCTGACAGACTTTGTAGGAGTATCCTGTAAATAAGTAACAAAAGAAATAAAAAGGCTAACATTTACAGAAGGTTTTGTCAATAAATTTGAGAAACTGGTGAGTCCCCAGTACATTTTTAAATCTGGTTTATGTCTTATAACTTTAATCTACACTCTATAATAATACATACTGTGACAGATGGTAGATATATTTCTGGTGAACATATAGCATAATATATTAAAAAGTATACATTAAGCATACATTTTCTGACACCTGTATTGGTTTAAATGTTTCAATGTCTTTATTAAGATTTATGTTTCTGAGGGTTTTAGAGATGCTAATAACTCTAGCTTTTTTTTTAATTTTGAATGATTATAAGTAACTATATCTGAAATCACCTGAAATTTCTCATTTTTTCCCTCTTTCTGTCACCATTGTGAAGATTCCTAACTATGTACAAATTCTCATTTCACAAGCATGTTAAGCCAAAGTTATACAGTTCCCTAACATACATATTTATCAGCTGTTTATATTTTTCAGACATCACTTAACCTTGTTACTGCTCAGGAATGCTGAAACTGAAAGATATAAAAAGAGAAGTATTAAAACAATTTGAAGAGAAATGGTAGGAGTGTGTCATCATTTTAGAAATTCAATTTTTCTTTTAAAGTAGGGAATTTTCTTCCCGATTTTTCCTATATCTTCAGAGCCTCTTCTGGGTGTTAACATTCTTTTTTTTTTTTTAAGATTTTATTAATTTTTTTTTAATTTTTTAATTTTTTATAAACATATAATGCATTATTAGCCCCAGGGGTACAGGTCTGTGAATCGCCAGGTTTACACACTTCACAGGACTCACCATAGCACATGCCCTCCCCAATGTCCATAACCCCACCCCCCTCTCCCAACCCCCTCCCCCCAGCAACCCTCAGTTTGTTTTGTGAGATTAAGAGTCTCTTATGATTTGTCTCCCTCCTGATCCCATCTTGTTTCATTTATTCTTTTCCTACCCCCCAAACCCCCCACATTGTATCTCCACTTCCTCATGTCAGAGAGATCATATGATAGTTGTCTTTCTCCGATTGACTTATTTTGCTAAGCATGATACCCTCTAGTTCCATCCACGTCATCACAAATGGCAGGGTTTCATTTCTTTTGATGGCTGCATAGTATTCCATTGTATATATATACCACATCTTCTTTATCTAGTCAAGATTTAATTTATTTATTTGACAGAGACAGAGATCACAAGTAGGCAGAGAAGGAGACAGAGAGAGAGACGCAGGCTCCCTGCTGAGCAGAGAGTCGGATGCGGGACTCGATCCCAGGACCCTGGGATCATGACCTGAGCCGAAGACAGAGATTTTAACCAACTGAGCCACCCAGGTGCCCCAACGAATGACTCTTAGTACTAAAATATTATGTTAATGTAAGTCTCAAAAGAGTATATCTACAATACAAACTCTTTGTAAAGTCAAAACAAACAAAATTTAAAATTTATTTTGTAGGAATATATAAAGATATAAAATTATGTAATTACATACTTGTATAAACATAATGATGACTATGGAATTCAGGATGCTGCTTAACTTCTGATTTAAAAAAATGAGCTCCATCTTTCATACACCATCTCCCTACATTTCCCTATAATTTTGTACCTTCTTTCATCAAGAGGTGTGGTCCATTACTCCACACCTTGAGTCTGGACTGGCTTCACTTGCTTTAATGAACAGAATGATACAGTAATGATAGTTCTAAGTCTTGGTCTCTCTCCCTTAAATCCCTGCCTCAGGCAGGAGAACATGCCCAGGACAAGCGCTTACTCACCCTCGACCTGGATGTTGGAGGTCATCCCAGCCAAGGCCATCCCCAATCACAGTCCCAGACAACACACCAGCTCACCAGAGACTCCAGAACAAGCCCTGCTAAGGTCATTTGAGCCGGTTTCACAACAGCAGGACTAAGCCCAGCCAACATTCATGTGTGAGCTGAATAAATTATTGTTGTTTTAAGCCACTAAGTTTTGAGGTGCTTTTTAATGCAGAATTTTCATGGTGATCAGTAGATAGCAGATATACCACAGGTTGGAAGAGTCAAGGCTCTACTCTGTATATTCTTGTTATTTTGTGTTCTATTCATTTTTTAACCTATATGTCCATTCACTGACGTTGTACAATACTGACAATTTTAATTGTTCTACCATACTTTATCTTAATGATGTATCAGTTTGCTTGGCCTCATTATTCTATCATTAGGCAGCATGGCAAAGTCACTCTGATTTTCAAAATACTAACTTAAAGTAGTAACGAATTTTGCTAAGATTGTTTAAGTTTTCTACTATAAACCCCTGTAGACATGGTCTAGCATAGACTCTGGAAACATACAGCCCCCCTGCCACAAACCAACTCTTTGATCTTGGGTAAGTAACTTAACTTCTCTGCACCTTATTTTCATCACCTATACGATGGATATGAGTACACTTACCTTTTCAAGGTTGCTGTGAGAACCACATGAGAAGCTCACTCAGTTTTTACGTAGTAGGTAATCGACAAGTACACAGTCACATTATGGAGAGTTTCACAAGTATCAAACTTTGAAGTCTTCCTTTTCAAAAAAAATGTTTTTCTTTTCACATTCTAATAAGTGAATGATACCTAACGATTAGTTTGATTAGTAACAAATGGAGTTTGATCTGACACCCACTGGGAAACCAACACCAAATTACTTTATCTAAGGTTTAAGAGTCTGTGGAACTAGGTCTTTCGACATTTTGGAAGCTAATGTACAAGATCCATTAAATAATCTGTGTGCTGACCATATACCCTGAATCAATATACTGATATTCCTATGTCTATCTAAAATCTGTGTCTGGTATATGACATTACCTCCTTTATCTTCCCGTTAAGACATGGCATAATCTGACAGGTAGGTATAATTTTTAAAAAACCACTCAAAATGCCATAGTTTTAAATCAGTTAATAAAAAAGCACATCAGCTGATATCTTTAATAACTACTATCAAGGCTATATACAATAACTATCTCAAAGATACAGTTAATACTTTGTCAGGAGCTGAATGCTCTAAAAAGAAGAAAAATAATATGCTCTTCAGAAAATCACAAAGGAAATTCTGAAACATGCTACAACATGAATGAATCTTGAAGACATTATACTAAGTGAACTAAACCAATCACAAAATGGACAATACTGTATCCACACACATAGAATTAAGTTTTTAAAAGGTATATGTAAGTGTAGGTTTTGGTAATGTGATTTTTAAATTTTTTTAAAGATTTTATTTATTTATTTGTCAGAGAGAGAGCATGTGCAAGCACAAGCAAGGGGAGCAGCAGGCAGAGGAAGAAACAGGCTCCCCGCTGAGCAAGGAGCCTGATGCGGGGCTCGATCCCAGGATCCCATGATCATGACCTGAGCTGAAGGCAGATGCTTAACCGAATGAGCCACTCAGGCATCCCCTAAATTTGTTTTATTAAAAAATAGTTGACACACATGTTACACATTAGTTTTAAGTATACAACATAGTGATTCAACTTCTCTGTATGTTACACTGTACTCACCCCAAGTGTAACTACCATCTATCATCATAAAATGCTATTACAATACCATTGACTAGATTCCCTATGGTGTACCTTTTAACCCCATGACTTAGTCATTCCATAACTGGAAGCCTGAATCTCCCATGCACCCTCACCCATTTTGCCAAACCCCCACTTACCGTCCTCTTGCAACCATCAGTTTGCTCTTTGTATTTAGGTCCAATTCTGCTTTTTGTTTGTTTATTCATTTTTTTGCTTTTTACATTCCACATAAGTGAAATCATATGGTATTTGTCTTTCTCAGTCTGCCTCATTTAATTTAGCCTAATACTCTCCAGGTCCATCCATATTGTCACAAAAGGCAGTATTTCATCCTTTTCATGGGTATTTAACAGTCCATTGTGCATGTGTTTGTATCTACCTATCTATATCCATCCCATATCCCCATCTATTCATCGCCTGATGGCCACTTATGCCGCTACCATATCTTAGCTACTGTAAATAATGCTGCAATACGCATGGGGTGCATAAAGCTTTTCAAGTTAGTATTTTTGTTTTCTTTGGGTAAATACCCAGTGGCATTCTTGAATCATACGGCATCTCTATTTTTAATTTTTTGAGGAACCTCCATACTGTTTCCACAGTGGCTGTACCAATTGACATCCCCACCGACAGTGCACAAGGGCTGGATGTACTATGGGCAATGCAGGAGTAAGGTGATTTGTCAAGACATTTGTCAAGATGATTTGAACAAGAGAAAAAAGATTCTTGCATAATTATATGGAGTTTCAATGTATCTGTGGAGAAAGAGGGCATCTATTCATCAATCAACACAAACAAAACATATCAGGTAGTAAAACCTCAGAGAAAAATAAAATAGAGCAATGCTGTTGCAAGTAACTGGGTGGCTGGATTAGATTGGCAGTCTGAGGAGATACACCGACTGACAGAAAGAAGCGACCCACACAATGGTCAATCGGGCAGAACAGTTTTCCAAAGAGAACAAACAACGTAAAGTCTATGTCGGGAACAAGCTTCATGTTCACAAGGGGAAAAAAAATTAAGAACTCTTTTTAGAAAAATATTTTATTTTAAAGAAAGGGGAAAAGGATTCAAAACAGCAGAACCATCTTAAACCTATGCATAATAGCCCCAGACTCCATATATTATTGCCTGTACTCTAGCCCTTCTGCCTGAAGATTATTAAGCTGTTACAAAGGGTAACAATCCTTATTAAAAGGAAATGTTTTGTTGCACCTATGTAAACAAATTTTATTTATTGCTGCAGGCTTTTCCAAAACTATTTAGAATTAGAATATTATAAAATCACAGAAAAAAAAATTAAAGAGTCCAAATTTGTTCTTAGGCTGAGAAAGTTTGTTATCACTGTCCAAATCCAGGTGCAAAAACATTTTTGCTAATGTTACAAATACACCACTTAGACAGAAAAGCTGCCCAAACACACCTGCAGCTTTTCAGAGCTGATTTAACATTGTGTTAAAGTAAACATATTAAGGACACGACTGTTTAGTCATCGGAAAGCTCTATTGCCCAATTTGCTACTTAGAGTGAATGAAACAAGCCACTCAGATTCTGCTAAAGATAAACTTGTATTTCGTGACTTCCTTTCCAAACTCGGTATTATCAGGTAGTGCTCGGTGCTTGTAAGGTCACTTTAAGATTAGTTTGGTCATACGACTTACAGGATTGAGAACACACAGAATAAAGTATAAGGAAGAGGCTATGTTCTGAAGGTACAGCATTAATGCCATATTTCATTTATGAGCCAAGAGACTGCAGTAGTTATGAACCCAAACTCTAACACCAGACCACTTGAGCTCTCATTCTACTCCTGTCTTACTGGTTGTTTAAATTTTTATGGAAACTCTGTATACTCAGTTTTTCTATCTGTAAAATTGAACACGGTAAAACATATAAAAATGTTTTACAGTGCCTGGTACATATCAGAAAATGACAGTTAAAATAACATTAATTATTATTATACACAAAATACAGTCACATCCATCTACTGTCAATCTATTCACTACCATCAAATTTACATATATAAATATGTATCAACATACAGACATAAAGAGAATATGTAAAGTAAAAAAAAGTATGAAATAAAAAAGTCAGCATTATTCCAACAAACAGAAATGAAATTTTAATTTTTTAAAATCTTATAATTCTGTGATAATTCATTTCAAGGATGTGCCATACATTCTTTTGATCTTATGGCAAAAATAAACAAATGACTAAATCCCTCTGGTTTAAAAGAAAGATAATCTGTTTTTTTAGAATGTATGTTATGTCAAGTCAAGAAATAAGCACACATTTGGAATCTGTTTCAATATTTCATTTAAAAGGGTGATCATACTAAACAGATCACTTCTAATCACCTCGATTTGGATAATTCTACACATACGATTATATATAGTAGAAAGAACTTAATGCATTTCACCCATCTCTAAAATTAATACTGATGCTAATAAAACTCATGGTACAAATTTTTAGATCTCATGATCTAAATGTTATAGATATGAAACATCATATATATAAAACACATATTCTATTTTCTCAATGGATGTTTGCAATTACCCTTGAAAGTATGTTTGAGGCGAACAGGGTTGTTTGATCTTATGATAGATTGAACTGACTCAAAACAAGCTGGAAGAAATCCTGTCTACCCATCCCCTGACACCTGTCCCTAGTTCTTACTGATTACTGGAAATGGACATCTCTAACTCCAAAGGAAAACTGTGGTGGGATTTTGCCATCTCCTCTTAAAACAAACACATGATTTTCTGATTGTATTTTAAATATTTTTCCCATTAAACAAAAATTTAAGCAAACAAGAAAAATAACCTGTCAACTAAGCAAATTAATCACTGACTATGTTAAAAAGTTTGAGAGCAAAATGTAGTATTTTGGCAAATATCTACTGCTCTGTTTACTTATTTTTCCTTCAGTAGTGGCTTTAAACACATGAAAAGACAGAGGAAGAGAAGACAAAGAAAGAGTGTGTGTGTGCATGTGTGTGTGTGTGTGTGTATGTGTGTGCATATACCTGTGTTCATGTAGAACATAAGCTATTTTTAAGTTTTCCAGGCTAAATCATATGCCATATATATGCTAACTGATCTTAATGAATACAGTAACCAAGAGTTAAATGAAGGTACAGATTATTAATAATAATTATTACTATAGTTCTAAATGATTACTTCAATGACTTGATAAAAAATGAGGAGTTTGATAGGATTGAATTTAGTTTTAAATCTTCATTCAACTTGGTAAAAAGAGCAAAAGACTGAATGCCACAGATTTAAGTTGCTCTATTTCCTTTATAAGATCTTTTCTCTGTTAATTTGTAATAATCAAGTTAAGATTCATTAAACATAAACTATAAGCTTCTCACTGAAGGCATGATCCTTAGAAAAAATGTTTAAATCTCTCTGGTAATAAATTCTCAAAGTAGAAAACCATTGTGGGCTCTGGGGTCACTCTGCCTGGATTTAAGTCTTCAGCTCAGAACGAATACATTTCTTCACTTTGTGCCTCAATTTTATGATCCATGAAATTGTTTTAAAAATTAAATAACTATTGATAAATCATTTTAGTACTAAATATCTGAATTTTAGTCTGTGTTCAATAATATTAACTATTTATAACACTGATTAAACAATGTAAGCATAAAGTAAAAATGCTTTAACTCAGCCGAAGTAGTGCCAGAATATGAATTGCCCAAGCAGTAGATCTTGATCTCTCAATGACGAAACCGTCTTTGCCCTCAAATAAACATTTGCTCCCAAAGCCTTATCCTTCCAGTCCTCTCTGGCACCATGGTGCAGCTCAAACCAAACCATATTCCACTTACCCTTCCACCATCGGATACCTCTGAGTTTCTGCTCTGTGTCCAGTCTTGCCTGGTCTATAATATCTAGAAACAGGTAGGGACTGCCCTGTTTTTAGTTGTGTGAGTGTCGGACCAGAGCTATGATAATTGAGCGTATTTTAATAAATCCTTAGACCCTCAAAATGATTTAACCCTAGATGAGCAGGGTAGTGGGACAGGAAGCTAGTCAGAAGGTGAAGTCCAGGACCCCTGGGTGGTTCCGTGGGCTAAGCACCTGCCTTCTGCTCAGGTCATGATCCTGCAATCCCAAGACCGAGCCTCACATCAGACTCCCCCTCAGCAGGGACTCTGCTTCTCCCTCTGACCTCTCCCTTTTTGTGCTCTCTCTCTCACTCACAGTCTCTCAAATAAATAAATAAAATCTTGGGTGCCTGGGTGGCTCAGTCAGTTAAGTGTCTTTGACTCAGGTCATGATCCCAAAGGTCCTGGGATCGAGTCCCACATCTGGCTCGCTGCTCAGTGGGGAGTCTGCTTCTCCCTCTGCCTCTGCACCTCCCCACTGCTTGTGCTCTCTCTCACGCTCTCTCTCTCTAATGAATAAGTAAAATATTTTTTAAAATAATAATAATAATAATAAATAAACAAATAAAATCTTAAAAAGGAAAAAGAAAAGAAGGTGAAGTCCTGAACAGAAGAGTTGTTTGTTATGGTGATACCAGGTAAAAGGGATTAGGAGATTACATTGGTAGACAGTCCAAATAATTTATTTAAAAAATTTATTAAAAATAATGTATTATTATATTTATTATTTATTATTATAACTGAATCCAACAATGAATAATAAAAATAATAAACCAAGCTGCATTTATCCCAAGAATGCAAGGATAGTTTAGTATTAGAATATTCCTTAAATATCTTGTACCGCTTTAATAAAGGGAAAATATCATTTAATCATCTATCTCCATTAACTGCATATAGAAGGGAACTTTCCATGTCAAACACACACACACAGAGAGATGCATACACACCACTATAAACATAGGAACAGCAGATACTATCACTTTAAAACCAGGAACAACACAAGAAAGCCCACTGTCAACAATTCCATTCACCCATGTACTGAAGTACCTTAGAAGTACAATAAAAAAAGAAGAAATTAAGCAAATGATCAGAAGAAAGGTAATATAACATTATTTGTGAATATGACTACCTATACTGAAACCCCACTCACTGAATCTACTAACAAATTATAAGAAATATAATATATAGATAGTACAATTCACATTTCTGTAAAAATTAAAACATTTTTCTAAAAAGCATATATTTAAATAAATGTACGAAAGGAAGAAAGCAAGGGAAATACATATTCTAAGGAGGTGTCTATAGGGACCAAGGCACCCTGCCCCGAGGTGGACCACTTTGGCATGAACATCATTTTGAGTTAAAAGCAATCCAACCCAGCAGACTCACAAAGAAACTCATTAACTCAACTGCCCACTTTACCAGGAAGAAAGCTATTAATTGAGATTGCTCTTTAAGAAAATTATCTGCATAACAGGACAATCTTTGTTTTCCAAACATGTCTGTTTACTTTCCTGTAATGGTATTTCTACCCTTTGAATACTCAGACTCCTACCCCCCTCCTTAACTCATATAAACATCATGTTGCTCACTGTCTAGAATTTCCATGTCTGTGTGGATCCCTTATCCATATGCTATTAAATCTGATTTTTTCCCTGTTGTCTCATGTGAATTTGATTCTTAGTCCAGCTAAAAGAACCTTAAAGGGTAGAGTAAATTCTTCCTCCCCAACATGTGTGAAAAGGAAGAGAAATGTGAGTGAAAATGTGGGATAAAGAAGGAAAACACTTAAAATTTTTTTCATTAAAGAGGAGCATAGCAGAGACTCATGGCAATAGCATGCTATGGATTGAGGAGCACAATCAACTCAGTTCTGTGTTCCCGAGGTCCTTAAATTGAAAAGGAAGTGATAGGCATGATATTTACTTTGTTTTCCAAAACAAATACCATCAGTGTTCTGGCCTCATGTGTTAATTTTTCTGAACAACTTCTTGCCCTCCAATTATTCACATCTCATAAATCTTGTATGAAAATTTTTGTTCTGACTGATCACTAAATAAGTGTTTTTCCTCTCATCTCTTCAAATTGGTACTACAGCAAGTGCATTTCTTTCAGGCTTATCCCAGCACCCAGAGGATCACAGTGGTTCAAAATGCAGACAAAATGAGTTCTTTTTTTTTTTTAAGATTTTATTTATTTATTGACACAGAGAGAGGGAGAGTACAGTAGGGAGGGCAGAGGCAGAGGGAGAAGCAGACTTCCTGGCTGAGCAGGGAGCCTTCTAACACAGGACTCACTCCCAGGACCCTGGGATCATGACCTGAGCCAAGGCAGACACCTAACTGACCGAGCCCCCCAGGCGACCCAAGACAAAATGAGTTCTGAGGCACCAATAGTATTGCCACTTGACTGTTTTGTTCGCAGATTATAACTGAAACATTGCTAGTTGAGTGCCAGACTCTTTAATAAAGACTGGTTTTCTAATATCAGCATCATTCAAATATTTACAAGTAATATAGAATACTAGAATAATTTTGCTTTGAATCCTCAGCATAATCCTCACCATAAAAATAGAATATATGTCCCTATGTCTAGCAGCACCTTTCATATGCTATGAGTTAAGTGTCCTGATCCTCTGGTTAGTAGAAAAGATAAGTAAGTAGGTAGTAGAACAGATCGATGTGCTTGGGGTGTGTGTGTGTGTGTGTCTGTGTGTCCGTGTGTCTGTTTACCTGGGGTAGGAGGATTCTAAGTCACGAGTAAGGGAAAATGTAAAAGAAAAAAAAAAAAACAATTCCTGGGAGGAAAAGCATACAAAGCAGGTAAGGCATTTTGAATAAAAGTCAAAGTCAAGTGGATTCAAGGGCTCTTGAGCCTATCACCTTAAGAAAACTTCCCTAAGATTTCCCACTATACTACACCTAATGTCCCACCAGAACACACCCAAGTGGATATCCAAAGCAGCACAAGAGCAATGTCAATTTTTGAAAATCTGTGTCATCTTGAATTCCAATGAGGGAAAGAAAACCAGGAAAAACAGAACAATTTGGATGAAAATAAATACAAACAGCAACATTTCTACAATATTAATTTAAGATAATCGCTCAACATATTTGCCTAATAAGTAATAATAAAAGGTAACATCTGGTAGATAAAATTAGGTAATTTGGTAGGGATTTTAAGTCTTAAGGATAAAAATTCCTATTGCTCCTGTAGGGTAAGAGTGAATTGCTTTTTTCTGTAAAACTTGGTTTTATTATCACTATAAAATGCTGATGGTGACATGGTTCACTCTTATACTAGGTTCTCATTATGTAACTCCTTAGAGGGTAAAAGAACCTCAGAGCTGATGGTGCTCAGGACACACTACTTCAAAATATGGCCCCTTGGCTTTCGGAATATTTTAAGCAGAAGCAGGAAGGTCGCTCTGACCTCCTCCTTCCTCATTCCCCTTCCCTGAAGTAGTCATAAAACCCTCATGTTAGAGGTGCGTTCCCTATACGCAAGGGAAAGGAGCATCATTCTCTCTGAAGACCAAGGCCTGCCAAGAAGAATCCTAACAAACAAGCCTTGCTAAGTGTCCCCCAGTTTACCACAATTACCTCATATTCTTTAACCTACCACATTCCCCCATACTGTCCACTTTTCATCAAACCTAGCATAAAATATTCAGGTCTGCTTCTTTGGGTCTTCATTTTCCCTCGAAGGCTCCTGTTCACATAAAACATGATAAATAAATTTATAATCTTTTCTCCTGTTAATCTGTGTTTATCAGTTTAATTTTCAGGCCCATCCAGGGACCCTATGAGGATCAAGGAAAATTTTGCCTTCCCTACACCTCTTAGAACCCAGAATATCTACAATTCTGGTCAATGGTTTTGTTGTTTCAGGTGGAATTTTAGAATGTAAATGTTTTCCCCTTTGAATTATCTTCCCAAATCTGGCATACATTTCAGGCACTAACCTCAACCTCAGCTTCATTGCATTTCTTCAACATTTATATATTTTTTCTCCACCTTTTAAAATCTTATTGCCCAGAGGTTCATATTTCCCTTGCAAGCCACCTCAAATTCTTTTGTAGGAATGCAGATTTAGATAGCTGAAGGAAAGATAAAGGAATGTGAAGGGGTAGGGATGAGAGAAAGACGTTTGAAAGCTGTTTCTCAGAAGCGTGATCTGGCAACGTGGTAGTAGAAGGTGAAGAAAACAGACTGAGCAATCTGCTAAGACTCCACAATAAACCAAGTCGACCTAAAGAAAAACTGAATTAGCAATGTATAAAAGCCGTGGCAAATGCATGAGCATGGGAGCAAGCATAGACAAGAGTCAACAGGAACCCACTATTTATTATTGTTTAGAACTGATCATCAAGGGGCACCTGGGTGGCTCAGTGGGTTAAAGTCTCTGCCTTCGGCTCGGGTCATGATCCCAGGGTCCTGGGATCGAGCCCCACATCGGGCTCTCTGCTCCGTGGGGAGTCTGCTTTCTTCTCTCTCTCTGCCTGCCTCTCTGCCTACTTGTGATCTCTCTCTCTGTCAAATAAATAAATAAAATCTTAAAAAAAAGAACCGATCATCAAGTAGATTGAAAATATAAAGACTTGAGGCTAAAAAAAAAAAAAAAAAACTGTTATTTGTGTATGTGGACCAGATCTGTAAGAGAATAATAATGGGAGGGGGGTTTTGTACTTTATTATTGGCTTGACAACATTGAAAAACAGACATGGAACTAAAATCCCAGAAGAAACATCAGGACTGCAGATTGGACCCAGGATAACTGAAAACCTAAAAGTAGCTGAGATGAAAACAGTAAATACAAGTGAGGTGAAAATACCGAAGAACTGTTCTTGGAGAGAGAGCCGAGGCGCTGAGAAGAAGGAAGCAGAGAGTGCAGAGACAGCAGACAACAACAAACCAGGAAAAAGGGTAGGTTATAAGGTAATAAAAGTCAAAGGAAGAGAACATTTCAAGAAATCCCAAATTGCTGTTAAAGGCATCAGAGGCAGTCAAGCAAATCCACTCAATCTGAGAGAAAATCCGTAAATTTGCCTACAAAGGGGTTATGAATGATTACTGAATGAGTTCACAAAATTTTAGCCAAGAGCTAAAACAGTACAACAAAAGCCAGAATTTAAATAATACTCTGAAGAAAAAGGCTATGACTTTTCAAAAATGTAAACTGTATTTGCTTTTTAATTTATAATTAGCTGATCTATCATCAGTATTACATCTTGTCTACATGGTTTTCTCTGTGATTATTTAGATTACTTTTATGCTCAAAGAGGCTAAGATCTAAAACTAAATGTGGCAATGGTGACAACATGTCAAATGCAAAACTAATCAATTCATCTGAGCAATGGGTCCATTTACAGGTCCCTGAGTTAAAATTAATTGCACTTATAACTATGTTCTTATGTGTAGTCACCAAAAAAATAATATACATTTGTTGATAGATATATTTCTTGAAAAGATCAATAATATCTGTAATTGCTTGTTGGAGAGACAGAAAGAGAAGGAAAAAAAGAGTGAAAGAGGGAAAAAAGGAGAGAGGATGAGGGAGGAAGAGAGAAAACTTCAGAATGTAGGTCTCAGTGATTTAAAATATCCACCCAGCGGACAGTGAGCATTTATCGGCATCACATAACTTGCAGTCGCAGCGAGTGTTATGCAAAATAAGCTTTTGATTTAATCACACTCTTAATTTCATGAGAGAAGAGCTCCATCCAATACTTTGGCACCTAGATCTTATTAGGAAAATGTTGCATTTGAAATGATCTCTCAATACCAAGTTTCACATAAGCATTTATTCAGAAGAATTATAATTCCAATGAACATGAAACAAAGCCGATTATCTCATAAAAACAAATGAAAAGAATTTAAGAAGAAAGAATTTTAGCTGATAGTATTCATGCTTATGTAAATGGATGTAAGAATTTAATGAGAAATTGGAAGTACTGGTCTTGTAATTAGCGATATAACATACTATAATCAACTAAGCTGTAACACGCATCACTTACAGTACTTCATCTCTACAAATCTAAAGGATAGAAATGATCCATCTTTCTAGATGAAAACACTGAAGATGATCACTTGATCAAGCTCATAAAGCAGAAAATGGTAACTGTCAGAACACAAACTAGGTAAACAGAGTAGGAAACATTCAATTTTAGGCATATGACAGACACAGAGATGCACCGTTGCTAGGAAAAGAGCAAGAGCTGGGGAGACCAAAAGCCCAGCCTGACTCCTCGGGCACAGACGTGCAGCGACTGCGGACTTGCTGAAGCTGGATCTGAACACTGAATTCTATATCCAGCAAAAAATATCTTTCAAAAGGAAAGAAAAATATTTTTGTCAACAACTGACAGGTGAGGAAAATTCACTGCTTGCAGACCTGCGCAGTAAAAAAGCTTAAAAGAAGATACAGAGTTACAACTGCACTTTCAAATAGAAATGTGATCTGCACAAGGAAATGAAAAGTACCCAAAATGATCAAATGAGGGTCAATGTAAAAGAATATATTTTATTTTGAATCACTTAAAAAGATCAGGATCTTATGTGAAATAGTAACAATGTATTGTAGAATTTGCAACCTACTAAGAAGTAAAAATGTATGACAAAAATAGAAAAAAACATGGGGAAAATGAATGGAACTGAGGCAAAGTTCTTACACACTACATGAAAAGGTCATAATATTATCTGAATATAGACTATTAGAAGCTAAAATTGAATATTACAAGTTCTTTAGCCTACACTAGTTTTTTAAAGAACAATCACTAAAAAAAGTTTAAAGAAGTATAAAAAAGTCAAATATGAAGAAAAAATGGATCATTTCTAAAAACTATATTTAAAGGAAGTCAGGTAAAGGCAAAATTTGACACACAGAAAACAGCAAGATGGTAGATTTAAATCATATATATATATATATATATATATATGCATACATATATATATAAAATCATATATATAATTATGAAAACATAAATCATCCAAATATACTAATTAAGGGCAGTGCTTGAAGACTGAATTAAAAAGGCAAAACTGTCCACAAGAAATCCAACTTAAACATATAAATATTCATAAGTTAAAAGTAAAAGTTAAAAAGGCAAGTTAAAAATAAAAGAGTAAAATAAAAACTCAAAGAGTAAAATAAAAACTCAAGTAATTATATGAGTATCAGAAGAAGTAAATTCAGAAAAAAAAATCATTACCAGGAATAAAGAGGAAATTTAAAAAATGATATAGGAGTCAATTCTTGACTTTTATATGTCATAAAGTTCATACCTTAAAATACATAAAGCAAAAATAGATAAAACTGAAAAAATATACAGAAAAATCCATTATTATAGTTGGAGTTGGCAACACCAGTTAGAGTAAGGAGGCAGAAAATCAGTAAGGATACAGAAAGCCTGAGAACACAATCAAACTTGACCTAACCGACTTTTTTTTAAGAACATTCCACCTACAACAGCAAAATGTTTTCAAATGTCGCTGGAACAGTCACTGACATAACCCATATTCTGGGGCAAAAAGTACATCTCAATAAATTTTAAAAGAAAGAAATAATACAGAATTTATTCTCCTTTCATGACAGAATTGAACAAGAAATCAGTATCAAAAAGATATTTCAAAAATCTGTAATATTTGGACGTTAAACAACAACTTCAAAATAACTCATGGGTCACAAAGGAAATTTTAAAATCTTTTTAATTGAATGAAAATCAAAACAAACACCAAAATTGTTGAAATCCAACTAAAAGAGTGCCAAGAGGGAGATATACAGCATTAAAGTTCATATTAGAAAAGAAGAAAGGTCTAACATCAATATCTAAGATTCTACTTTAAGATACTAGAAAAAGAGGGGCGCCTGGGTGGCTCAGTGGGTTAAGCCGCTGCCTTCGGCTCAGGTCACGATCTCAGGGTCCTGGGATCAAGTCCCGCATCGGGCTCTCTGCTCAGCAGGGAGCCTGCTTCCCTCTCTCTCTCTCTCTCTCTGCCTGCCTCTCCATCTACTTGTGATCTCTCTCTCTGTCAAATAAATAAATAAAATCTTTAAAAAAAAAAAAAAAGATACTAGAAAAAGAAAAAACTAAACCCAATGCAACCTGAGGTAAATGATGAAGAGCAGAAAACAATGAAATAGAAAACAGAAATACTAGAGAAAAATCATTATAGTTCAAAAGTTAGTTCTTTGAAAACATTAGTAAACTCCTATATAGTTAAATCAGGATTAATTTACTAATATGAGGAATGAAAGAGGAAACATCCCTACAGATTCTACATATATTAAAATGATTTAACACAGTATTATGACAATTTTGTGCCTATGTATATCTGATACAGAAATGTAATGAAACAATTATCTGAAAGATACAAACTACAAAACCTTATTCTGAAAGGAATAAGTAACCTTAACTTCCTTATTATCTACAAGAAATTAAATTTGCAGTTAATAGCCTTCTCACAAAGAAGATGTCAGGACTAGGTTTCACTGGTAACTGCTACCAAACGATTCAGGAAGAAATAACATCAACTCTATACATTATTTCCAGGATATTTGAAAGAACAAGTAAAACTTCCCAAGGCATTTTATGGGACCAAAATTAACCTAATAAAAAATGAAGAAAACACATTACAAGAAAAAAAAATCCATCAACTGGAGAATGTATAAATACACAAACTGTCCATCCATAAAACAGAATTTTACTCAACAATAAACAAGAGCAAACATACATGCAAACTCATGATCTCAAAAGCCTTAGTGAAAAACCAGATATACTATATGATTCTACAGCCGTGACATTCTGGAAAAGGCAAAAAAACTCTAGGGACAGAAATCAGATGAGTGGTTGCCAGGGACTGCCAGGAGGGCATAGATATAAAGGGGTGTAACTTCTGAAGTTATGAAGATATTAGCATCCTGACTGTGGTGAATGTCTCACTACTATGTATGTTTTTCACAAGTCATTAAATCAAACAATTTAAAAACATCAATAAATCTGACTTCTAAAAATGAATTATAAAATTAAAGGAATTGTTGCCCGGCTTCAAGTAATATGGTTCAGGGATGCCTGGGTGGCTCAGTCAGTTAAGTGTCTGCCTTTGGATTGGGTCATCACAATCCCAGAGTCCTGGGATCAAGTCCCCACATCAGGCTCCTTGTTCAGCGTGGAGCCTGCTTCTCCTTCTGCCTGCCACTCCCCTTGCTTGTGCTCTCTCTCTCTCTCTCTCTCTCTGACAAATAAACAGATGAAATCTTAAAAAGAAAGAAAGAGAGAGAGGAAGGAAGAAAGACAGGGAGAGAGGGATGGAGGGAGGGAGGGACGGAGGGATGGAGGGAAGGAAGAAAGAAATAGGTGATTGCTTCCATTTAGCTTTCTTGGGCAGCCTCAACCAATGAGCAGATGTCGTGCTGTTCTCAGCATGGCCTCCGTAAATCACGAAGCAAGACAGCGGTTCTAAGATCAAACAGATCTTAGATCTATCAGATTCCACCAATTGTGGGATCCCTTTAACATAATCTGCTTTGCAAACACTCCACTGACCTGAAAGAGACTCAGCCAGGTGAGCATCAAGGTCTGACACTTCCCCCTAATTTTACTTCCAGCCTTTTATTTTTATGTTTTTTACTTTCCAGTTAACCTTCTGAATTCTTAACTTCATCTCTGTGCCTGCTTCCTAGAAAGGCTAGTCTGTGACAGACCATACCTGGAATAGCCTGAAAAAGCAGGCAGTAAAATGGACTTTGTGGACTCTATCTCTCACCACAAGCCCTTTAGTAATGAGGTCCACAGCCCTTGAGGTAAGTGGTGTGCAGCACAAAGTAGTGAGTCCCATGTTAAAACACTCATTCACACGTGGAAAACTACGATGCTGTCCAATTAAAGTGGAGTGCCCCAGCCAGTGGGATGATTCAGGCGTTTGAAATGTATGGAGAGTGATACAATGTAACAACAATGCAATTACATAGCTAGCTGTCCCTAAATTGCACTGATGCCCTAAAGGTTGGTAATGCAAAACTGAGGGCAAGTAACCAACAACTGTAACAAAACAAACAAACAAAAAAACAAACCAGTGTCTTTGCTAGCTTACAAAGAAGTCCTCACCTCATGCAGTGGGTGAGCACAGGACGAATCCAGCCCAGGATTTGATAGTCTCAGTGGCTGAAGTCCAAAGACACTCGGATGTTCAGCAGGGGCAGGTTAGTAACAGCAAAATCAGAATTCTCATTAAGAAAACCCAGGATCCCGACACACACCTGAGCAGATGTTCCTGAGACTCGGACCTCCCCAGACTTCTTCTGAATCTTCTGAGTCTGAAGAAGTGACCTCAACCTCTCCATGAAGAACTATCCAACTCTCACCACTGGCAGCAAAACAGAAGGAAAACACAGAGGTCTTCCTCCCATGAGACAACGTATGTCTACCTCAGGAGATGTCCCCAGTTCTGCTTCTGGCCCTCCCGCCTATAAAAGAGTTAGATCACAGCCAGGGACATGTTAGGTCTGGTAAGAGAGGAAATGGACATTACTACCAAAGGAGCTGTGCACCTCGATAGCACATAAGCAGGACAGGGAGAAAAATCTAGACCAGGAGAGCCAGAAATAAGACTGAGTGTTTCAGAATTTGCTGACTTGTTGCACCTCCTCAGAACACAAGACATAGCATTTTGGTAAGGATCCCAGAAGACGGTGCAAAGTCACTGCTAAGGTGACTCCAAGAAACCGGAAACCAGCAATGACCCACAATGTCTAGAGCTGAAATGCCTAAATTGCAGAGGCAGAATTTTGAGGAAGGCATTGAAGGCTCAGAAAACTGGGCAGGCTAGAATGGACATATTCTGTGAGGCCAGAAGATCCACCAAGGATTATGGTCCATGGAAGGACCCAGAGGACACCAAGTCATCACGGCCATCAGAAATACACTGGTCAGAATAGAACCAAAATCACTAAGAAAAAAATTCAGTGGCCCTCCTCTGCAAGCCAGGGTGAATATAAAGAGCATGTCGGGGCACTTG
Source organism: Enhydra lutris kenyoni (assembly GCF_002288905.1). Lineage (NCBI taxonomy): Eukaryota > Metazoa > Chordata > Mammalia > Carnivora > Mustelidae > Enhydra > Enhydra lutris. The sequence goes on from NW_019154105.1 coordinate 2,771,278, forward strand.
ACTGGCTTAGTTGGTTGAACATCCAACTCCTGATTTTGGCTCAGGTCATGATCTCGGGCTCTCCTAGGATCAAGACCCACATCAGGCTCCGTGCTCAGCACAGAGTCTGCTTGTTCCTCTCCCTCTGATCCCCCCCACCCCCTGCTCTGGTTCATTCTTTCTAAGATAAATGGATAAATCTTAAAAAAAAAAAAAAAAAAAAAAAAAAGCATGCCATAGACATTAGCTTGCTGAAAGGAATGGGAATAATAGCATCTTAAACTAATACTAAATATACCCTAAGAACCCACTATTCAACCTGTGTCGCAAATAGTTAAGGTCCATCTCTCCATCACCTGTGGAAACAAACCAAACTTCTCACTACAAATGGAAATTCTCTGGAACTTATGATGGGGATTCCTCATTAACATACCTTGGCCAAACCCTGGAGAGAAGAACATTCAGTCTTGACAAAAAGTTCACCAACAAAATTATATGCCTTCCTGCTTCCCAACATTTAAAGCTTCTTTCCGCCTACGGCTACTATACCAGATGCTGTGAACCTCAGTTCAGGACAGGTGAGAGATGAGGTCTACATGATAATAAAGCAGAGATGGTTTATCCCAGAAAATGTGGAAGTAAGTGGTACAGCTTTAGGGGGGAAAGTCTTAGCAAGGAAACAGGTACAAATTTAGACAAAGAGGTAGAGAGGATGATTTTCAAAGGAGGGGAGTTTGTCACAGAATTGAGGCAAAATGGATGTGTCCATCTTCATATCCTTCTTTGCCTGATTAACTCCTACCTATCCTGTAAGAGCCACATTAGCAGCCTTGCCTTAAGAAGAGCTTTCCCTGATCTTCACATCCCCCAAATCTTGACTTCAGGGTGTCACCACAGCAACTATGACAGAATGCATCCTTTTCTGTTATAATTGATTTTATAGAGCTATAATTCACATACCATAAAATTCAAACTTTTAAGGTGTGGGATTCAATGTTCTCGGTATATTTACAAGTTGTGCAATCCTCTCCAAGTCTGGAATATTTCAACACCCCAAAGGAAGCCCCATACCCATTAGCAGTCATTCTCCATTCACCCTTCCTCCCAGCCCTTGGCAACCACAAGTCCATTTCTGTCTCCTTGCATTTGCCCACTTCGGACATTTTGTACAAACAGAACTATACAATATGTGGTTCTTTTGTCTGCCTTCTTTCCCTTAGCCTAATGCTGTCAAGTTCTATCTATGCGGTAGCACGTGACAATATGTACTTCTCTCCTTTTCATGGCTAAATCCTATTCCATTTTGTCTATATGCCACCTTTTTTTTTACCCATTCGTCAGGTGATAGACATTTGGATTCTTTCCACTTTATGGTGACTATGAATAACGCTGCTATGAACACGGGTGAACAAGTTTTCAAGTGGACCTATGTTTCCAATTCTCTTGGATGTATGCCTAGGAATGGAATTGCTGGGTCATATGGGAACTCTGCGTTCAACTTTTTGAAGAACTGCCGAACTGTTTTCTATTTTATATTCCCACCAGCAATGTAACTGTCTTTCATTTATCTAGCCCTCAAATTTCTTGAGGGCAGGGACTCTCTTATGTTCTGCCATATCCCCAGCATTTAGCACACTGCCTAATGCAATATGGTTGTGTATGGGCATTTGTAAAATGAATGACTAAATTAAAAGCACAATAATTTTTTTCACCTTATGCCTTCTTTTGGAGAGATACTTACCAAAATACCACTTCCTCACAATGCTCCCTCCCAATACCTTTAACTTTCTTCTCTCCAGACTTCTTCACCTCTGAAACTAATCTAAGTAAATAACATACCAGCACTTCTTGAGATGGGTGCTGTACGGCCACCAGACCAGAGGATTGGGATCTACAAAGGACTCCTCACCTGCACATTAGAGAAGTTAATATAATATAATCTGATGGTAGAATCAAGTGTTTCTTGTTTCCAAGTTTCAAGTTTCCAAGTTTCCAATTTTCCAACTGGCAGAAAGGCAGATAATTCATGTATATTTTCAAAGTCATTCTCCTGCAAATATAGGCCGAAGACGTATTTGACTCTAGGTCTCCCTCTGCTGGCCCTGCTGTCAATAACACTACCATAGACCAGGGAGGGAAGGGAGCAAAGTGACTGCCACATGGGGCCAGAGGCAACATATGGGGCCCATCCCATTACAAAGGCAGCCATAGAAACTCTGCAGATGAAAGGGCCTTCCAATTCTAGCAGCTCTGGGTGGGGATTAGCCTCCCATGACTGGTACTTAAGTAGCCTGATGACTTCCAGCTTTGGCCATTTAAAGAGACTATTGCATAGAGCAAATACTCACTTTGATCCTCAAACACAAAGTGGACATGGTGCGCACTTACACTTTAAACATGACCAACTTCTCTTGTATGAATTGGACAAGTCTCTAATAAAATATGAATATACATTAATTCCCTGCAAAATCTCACAAAAATCTCTCCACTTCCACTCTTGATAAACATTTACTGGTACGGAAAGAGAAGACTCCCCTGATGTTTATATAAGACACATCACATTGTACCCATATACTTGGCATCATTCCAGTTTTTTGAAGAACAGAAGTCGTGTGTCACTATGTTGAATAAATTCTCAAACTTTGGCACAAAGGACCTGCAGTAAACAGAACGCCCACCCCAAGGCTGCCCACGCCCTAATTCCTAGAACCTGCAAACATGTTACCTTACATAGAAAAAGGGACTTTGCAGATGCAATGAAGGCTATAGACCCTAAAATAAGGAGATGATCGTGATAATCTAGACGGACTCAGTGTGACCACATGAGCCCTTAAAAGGAGAGGTCTTTCTCTGGCTAGAATCAGGAAAGATGCTGCAGAAGGAGAAGTCAGAGAAATTTGAAGGGTGAGAGAATTTTGAACTACTCCTGCTGAAAGTGGACCACATGGAAAGCATGAGGACAAATGTGGGTAGTCTGTAGGACCCCGCAGCCCAGGCCCCAAAATGACAGTGGACAAGGAAATGGGAACCTCAGTTCCATAATCACAAGAAACTGAATCTGGCCAGTAACCTGAATGAGTGTGGAAGCAGATTCATCCTCAAAGTCTCCAGACCATGACTCGGTCCAGCCAACACCCAGATTTCAACATTGTGATGTACCGAGCAGAGGCCCCAGCTGAGCCACTGTCCTCTTGACTTCTGACCCAAAGAACAATGAATAAATACATTAATGTTGTTTGAAGCCACTGAGTTTGTAGTAATGTGTTATGGCAGCATCAGATTACTAATATCTTACCAAATGTCAGTATATTAAATTCCAAAATTCCATGGTAATGAAGCACAATAACCACTAGAACAATCAATTCAAATTGCACACTGCTGGAACCAGTTCCCATTTCACTACCAAAACATTATTTGTCATGATAAATACATGAGAGATTTCTACTCATAATTATAGGGTAGTTTTTTAAATTATATCTAAGAATAATATGCCAATTTCTAAGTAATTGTCCTCTTCAACATGCACAGCTTTAGCATTCATTTTTAAAAAGTAAACAGATAATTGCTTTGTCACACCTTTCATACTAGCTTATCCGTTGATAAGGTTCACTTTAGGTAAACATCTCTTTCATAATATATCTAACATATTTAATTAGATTCCTAGTTCATGTACCCTGTATTAGTCACATTAACAAAAGTCAGTGATCTTTAATAAAGTTGAATGAAATAATGTTTTCAGAAACATAAGTACATAAATGATGTCAAAGACTTATAGGTCTCAGAAGTACAAAGAATTCTAAGGCAAAAGTCACTTATATTTTTAGTATACAAATACATAAAGCCAGTAACACTGACTTACTTTTTAATAAGATTTTCTTAGTCTAATGACAGTATTTTGGTGTTTATGTTTCTAAATTCATAGCTTCCAGTTGCAAGTGACTTCTTGCAAGCGTGTCACAGCTCCTGCAGCCCCTGACCTGAAGAACACGCGCTTGGGATGTTTCAAGCTCTACCTGCTCCAGCCAATGTTTCAAATACAATAGCGCCAATGAAGTTGGACTTTTCCAGAGACTCTACACTATGATATAAAATCTAGATTAGGAACACGGACACTTACTTTTTCTGAGTTCTTTCAGCCAGCCTTGCGATCTCTATCGCTGCCTTCCGTGCTTCAAAATCTTCCCTTTTCACCACCTCTCCAGTCCCTCGGTAGCCTAGCTCCACCAACTGGCGGGCCAGGCTTTCATCCTAAAAGAAAAAATAAATTTTAAGATTTGTGCATGAATTAGACATCTTAGTTTTTATTCGATATATACTGAATAACTGTTTTAAATGAAAAATCAAATTTATTTTTTAAATATGAGACATGTGAGATATGAAAACTTAGAATTCTTTCTAATGATACTTTCATCAACAGTGGATTGTCACCCTTTTCCCACAGATGTACAATGAAGATAAAAAGGAAACATCAGTCACTAAATTTTCTCTAAGGGATTAAAGGACAAAAGTCTGTTGTGTTTTTAAACCATTTATGAGAGCAGCTGTAGAAAATTAATAGAGTATCTTTAAAACAATAAAACTGAGACAATAGTTCTCATACAAGAAAGACTTTAAAAAAAAACACTTGCACAAGAAGAGAACTGGGTTCCTCCCATAAAGTGCAACATTTCAGAGACTTACTTCCTTGAAGTCAATGACCTGATGACACAGAGCATTAAAACTTCAAATACAAAATAAAGAGCAGATGAATTTCCTATTTAACTGGAAAGATATTGTTTCCATATAACGTTGGTACCAATAAAAACAGCAAAGAAGAAACCCAGAAATATGACAACAAAAAAGCTTCAAGCTGAAAAATATTTTCCCACAATCCTTTAGCCCTTTCATATTTCAGCTACTTTAAGAAACGTCTCACACATTCATGCCACTTGCATAGCATATTCAAAAAAGAATACTGTTTCCCCATAATCTGAAGAGGTGTCATTTTATGTTAAGTTACTGATACAAAGACTAAAGTATTGCATAAAAATATGTATATATTAATAATGTTCTTTATATTATCATCTTGGTTAAAATGAAATAAGCATACATTTTACTGTTAGACACTTTATACATCACTGTGGAATGCAAGAACCACCTGACAGGAAAAAAGAAAAAAAAAAAAAAAACACCTGACAGGATTAAATGAGAAAATGTAAGAGGCCCCGTTAACAATCAATTCAGCCCTTAGAGGCTGGTTTAAAATCTAAACCAGCAGGAAGAAAACATTTAGACATTATCAGCCTAGAAAACTTGCTACTTTCCTTTGCTAAACATTAAAAGCAAACACAGTTGACTGTCAAACAGCAACAGTCTGAACTGGACAGGTCCACTTACACACATTTTTTTCTCAATAAATATACTGGAAAATTATTTAGAGATTTGAAGCAATTTAAAAAACTTACAAATGAATTGTGGAGCCTAAAAAGAGTGGAAGAATTATGAAAAAGTTACCTGTGTCATAAATGCATAAAATACATGTAAATACTAGTCTATTTTATCATTTACTACCCTAAAAGATACACAAATCTATGGTAAAACATTAAAGTTCATCAACACTTAGAGACCATACACCATCTTTTCATCCTGGTGTCAGAAATACCCATAACATCTACAGTGGTCTGTATCCTATAAGACAATAGTGATATAGGTACAGACAGACGACTCGTCTTATCAAGAGTTGATGTAAACTTTAAGTTTAGATAAACAACAGTCCAGTACTGTAAAGTACTTCTCTTCCTTGTGAGGTTCTTTCTTTTAAAATTTTATTTATTTATGTGAAAGAGAAAAAGAGAGAGAGACCGTGAGCAGGGTAGGGGCAGAGGCAGAGGGAGAAACAGACTCCGCACTGAGCAGGGCTCTGTTCCAGGACCCTAGGCCATGCCTGAGCTCAAGGCGGCGGTTAACAGACTGAGCCACCCAGGTCCCTCCGTATGATGTTCTTAATAACACCACCTTTTCTCCAGCTTACTTGATTGTAAGAATATAGCACACAATACACGTGATATACAAAACACGCACGTTTCATGTTCTCTCCTCAGCTGTTTATGTTCTCGGTATGACCACTGGTCAGCAGCAGGCCATCGACAGTTAAGTTCTGGGGGTCTCAAAAGTTCTCTACAGATTTTTAACTGCATGGGGATCGGTGCCCCTAATCCCCTGTTGTTCAATGGAACTCCATGTACTAATGGGGATGCATTTGCCAAGCTAATACAGTGCAAACCACCAAGCTTGGGAGGGCTGTGGGCCTTTTTTCCTGACTCGTTTCCCTGCTTATTAGACTTGTTATTGCTCGGCTCTTTCGTGAAAACCACAAAACTAAGCAAATGCCTCCACCTAGTGGAATTAATATTTAATAGAAAAAAACAGTCGAGATTTTGGATTTGGTTTACAGAAGAGAGATGATTTGAGTGTAAGTTTACATAAGTGTATGCTAAAAGTGAGCAAATGGGAACAACTCTCAGCTAAACTCTGACGCTGTGCGGTTTCTCCAGAAGAACATAAAGGACTCGTAGTCAACACAATATTTGACATAGTAAAGCCCACTAAAGAGTTGCTCTTTTAATTTCATATATGGCATAGCATATTCAAAAGTGAATTGTGCATTTCTGAGCGCCTTACCTGGGCCACAAAAAATCATCCGGACAGCTCTGCACTCATCTACACTAACGTGCAGTGTGACAGAGAGCAAGACCTACTGAGAAAACAAGCAGAAAGCAAACGGTTGCCTCACCAACCCCTACCACGAGGAGAATCCTAAGTCATCTGTCCACTTTAAATGGTCAATCATCTCTAAAGAAATTATCCTTAAAGAAACCTAAGAAACAAAACAGTTTTACTTATTCACATATTTAGCATTTCTGATGTTTTATTCCTTTGTGTATGTCCGTGTTTCCTGCTGATATGATTTTCCTTCTGCCTAAAAATCTCTTAACATTCCTTGTGGTGTAGGTCTGCCAACAACTACCTACCTTGCCTTTTGTTTGACAGAAAAAATGGATTTCACCTTAATTTTTGAAAGACGTTTTTGCTGGGTTGGTTAGTGTTCCAGGTTGACTTTTGAGCTTTCAACACTTTAAAGAGGTCACCCCATTGCCTCATGCCTCATACTACCCCTTAGAGGTGTTTAGTCTTTCCTGTCTGTTTTCTTTTATATAATGTGTCATTTCATTTTAGATTCTTTTAAGGTTTTCACTTTATTACTGTTTTCAGCAATTCTAAGATAGTCCTTGGATTGGTTTCTTTGTGTTTATTCTGCTGGAAATGTGCTGTACTCCTTGGCTCTGTGGATTTATAGTTTTCACAAAATCTGGAAACTTCTTAGGCATTATTATTTCAAATATATTCTATTCCCTACTTCCCTCTGACCCTTCTGGGATTCCACTTACATTTTTTGGAAGGGCAAAAAGATTATCATTTTCTGTAAAACTCTAATAGTTTTGACTATAACAGTTCATCTTAGTAAAAACAGGTGATCAGCCATGATAACCAAGCATATAAATAGAAGGCAGTAATCTTGCATTAATTGTCAGTGCTTCTTCCCTTATGTGAACATGAGTCACTGACTTTTGGAGGCCAGCAGTTTGGAGCAGGTTAACTATAAAGAGGCATCATGCACAGCAGAACCCAGACATGGCTCGCCCTTAAAGAGAAGGCTTCCTTGCTGCACATGAACCATAAAACATGTGGCAAGGCTGAGGCCACCCAAGTGGGCAGCAAATGTCTGTGCAAGACTTAATTCTGACTACACGACTATTCTTCTGGGACAGATATTAGACAGCTCTCAGCTGCTGGAACAGAGGTTTGACCCCAAGGATGTGCAATGCAACAGTGCCTTCCAGTTGCTGTGGCCCTGGACTTTGCAGAGTTGGACTAGGACTCCAGGGTTCCATCCCAGAAGGCCACAAAGCTCCCCAGAGTCATACTGATTTCTGGAAGGCTACAGATCTGTGGCCTGGCCTGCACAATTCACTCCCCAAACAAATTTGGGGCTGTACTGTCCCCAAGTCTTTGGGCCAGAGCCCATGCCCGCCCCCAGCAGCCCTGGAGCACAGTGCCTCCCACACTGGTCCTCTAGTGAGGTGAGGGTGAGGGGTAAATGAAGACTGGAATTTGGTGTTATGTGGTGTGAGCCAGACTCCTAACAGGTGAGTCCAGAACAAGAGGTAGCCAGCATCTGGAGCACCGAGGTACTTCTCATCGGAAGGAGAGAGAGAGAGACAGAGAAAGAAAGAAAAGAGGGAGAGAAGAAAGGAAGGGAGGAAGGAAGGGAAGGAGGGAGGGAGGGAGAGAGGGGAAGGGAAGGAAGGGAAGAGGGAAGAAGGAAGGAAGGTAGGCAGGAAAGAGGGAAGGAAGAAAGGAGGAAGGGAGGGCAAGAAGGAGGGAAGGGGAGGAGGGGAGGAAGGAAGAAAGGAGGGAGGAAAGAAAGAAGGGTGGGTAGGTCTATGGCCACTAGAACACTTGATTTTGCCCACAGGCTACTGAAGCTGCCTTAGCTTTTGTGTCTTTTGTTATTATGTTGTATATTGCAGGAAAAGAGTTATTATTGTAGTTCAGTCTTAGATTTCTTCGACTAAACTCACTGATTTGTTCTAATAGGGCTCCAGTTTAACTTTCTTGTATTCTCATGGTAGATAATCATACTGCCTTTATAATAATATTCCGGCTTCTTCCAAGTATTTATGACATTTTTCTTTCATCGTAGCATTGCTATGGTCAGACTACCAATAAAAAGTTACGAGTACTCACACTTTTATCATGTTTCTATTCCAGTGCTAAACTTTCAAATGTTTAACCATTGATTATGAGGTTTACAAGTGTTTGCTATGTACTCTTCATCAAGTTATGACATGAGTTTAGAATTTTATCCTATGCTTTTTCTGCGTCTATGGAGATTATATGTATATATATATTTTTTAATTTAATGTCACGGGAAAATTTGCTCAAATTACAAAATCAGAAAAGACCAGTAGGTGGTTTTAGAAGTCCCTGATTCCCCCCCACAGAAAGACTATTTTTCACTCCCATTTGAATGCTAAATTACCTACTTTAGTCAGTCCAGGCAGGAAACAGATGACACATGTAAATGGAGTAACTAAGCAAATTGAGTGGCTGAGTTAATTAACAAAGGTATAGGCAGGGTTAAGAGAAATCCTAGAGAGATAATGAAGCCCCTGCCCTAGCTAGGGCAATAAGCTATTAACAGCCACCAACCAGTCCAAATGAGGTAAGAGGAGGGAGCCGTTAATAGAGCCCAGGGAAATAGCTGTAGGGCCCAACCCTAAATTGTGGCTTTTTGGAAAAAAATATCCATTGCTAACCTACAGCACAGTATGGAAGGAATCTGTGGGGGTGGGGTGGGGGGGGCTGCCTAACCTCTCTCTTTTGGATTCTGATTTCTTGCTAGTGCCTCTAATTGGCTGAACCCAACTGGCCAAAGGCAAAGGGGGCCCAGCTGAAGAAGCACTCAACAGAAATCAACCTCCTGGGACAGAGCAAATTGGGGTCGGAGAGCAGGTAGGTCTCAATGGTCAAACAGAAGATATCTAATCCCACCAGCTAAAGAATTCTGGTTCAAAATACAATTTTCCAGGGGCGCCTGGGTGGCTCAGTGGGTTAAAGCCTCTGTCTTCGGCTCAGGTCATGATCCCAGGGTCCTGGGATCGAGCCCCGCATCGGACTCTCTGCTCAGTGGAGAGCCTGCTTCCTCCTCTCTCTCTCTGCCTGTCTCTCTACCTACTTGTGATCTCTGTCTGTCAAATGAATAAATAAAAAAAAATCTTAAAAAAAAAAATACAATTTTCCAGAAGTTTGAAGATGTTACCTTAATTTTATTATTTATAAGATTTACTTTAATTTTATTATTTTCAAAATAATAAATTTTTATTATTTATATGTTAATGAATAATATTTATAGTATTTACTATTATTTATATATTATATATAACATAATATATATTATTATTTATAGACAAATAAATTTTATTTCTTTCAAGATAAAATTTTCCCAAAGTTTAAAAATATTACTTTAATTTTATTAGTTAAAAGATTTACTTTAATTTTATTATTTTCTTTTAGGAGTCATTCCTGGAAATGCAGTCTAAGATCAAGCTGACTTACAGGTAAGTTATTGACACTCCAAATTATTTTTTTAATTTGGATAAAATATATAAAATATAAAATTAACCATTTTAAGTGTATAGTCCATTTTAAGTGTGTAGTATTGAGTACATTCATACAGTTGGGCAATCACTGCCAATGTCAATCACCAGAACTCTTTTCATCCTGTAAAGCTGAAACTCTGTACCAATTAAACAATAATTCCCATTCTCCCTTTCCCCCAGACCCTGGCAATGACCATTCTACTTTCTGTCTATGCATCTGACTACCCCAGGTATCTCATAAAAGTGAAATTACACAGTATTTGTCTTTTTGTGGCTGGTTTATTTCAGTTAGCATAATGTCCTCCAAGTTCATCCATGTGGTAGCATGTGTCAGAACTTTCTTCCTTTAAAAGGCTGAATATATTGCCTTGTAGATGGATGGCACATTTTTCTATGCTCTAATCCGTCAACAGATTCTTGGGTTGTTTCTACCTTCTGATTATTGTGAATAGTGCTGCTAGGAACATGGGTACACAAGTGTCTGTTCCAATCCCCACTTTCAATGCTCTTGGCTGTATACTCACAAGTGAAATTGCCAGATCATACAGTAATTCTCACTTTAATTTTTTGAGGAGATGCTCAAAGAGCTCGACTATTTCCACAATGACTGCACCATTAGATATTGCCACCAGAGGTACAGTGTTCCAATTTCTCCATGTTCTTGCTAACACTTGTTATTTTGTTGTTGTTGTGTTATTGTTGAAAATAGCTATCCTAATAGATGTGAAATGCTATATCATTGTGGAACGGTTTTGTTTTGTTTTTTTCAGTATAGTTGAACACAATGTTACATTAGTTTCAGGTGTATAACTTAGTGAGCTGATAAGTTTATACATTATGCTATACTCACAAGTGTACCAACCATCTGTCCCATTACATCACTATCACAATTATCATTGACTATATTCCTTATGCTGTGCCTTTTATTCTTGTAACTTACTCATTCCATAACTGGAAGCCTGTATCTCCCAACCCTCTTCACCCCACCCCCCACTTCCCTTCCCTCTGGCAACCATCAGTTTATTCTCTGTATTTACAGGTCTGATGTTGTTCGTTTTTTTAGATTCTACTCATGAGTGGAATCACACATTGTCTTTCACAGTCAGATTTATTTCACTTAGCATAGGTCCATCAATGTTATCTCAAATAGCACAGTCTCGTCCTTTTTTATGGCTCTGTAATATTCCTGTGTGTCTCCTGTGTCTGTGTGTGTCTGTGTGTGTATGTACCACATTTTCCTTATCCATTCATTTACTGATGGACACTGAAGTTGCTTCCATATGTTGGCTATTGTAAATAATGCTGCAATAAATATACAGGTGCACATTTTTGAATTATTGGATTTGTTTAAAAAAGACTGATTTATTTGGCAGAGAGAGAGAGGACTACCAAGGTGAGTGGCAGGCAGAGGGAAAGGGAGAAGCAGGCTCCCTGCTAAGCAGGAAGTCTGATGTGGGTCTCAATCCTGGGACCCTGAGATCATAACCCAAGCTGAAGGCAGATGCTTAACTGACTGACCCACCCATGCACTCCTCAATTAATGTTTTCATTTTGTTGAATAAATGCCCAGTAGTGGAATTAAGGGATTATATGATATTTCTATTTTTAAATTTTGAGTAATCTCCATATTGTTTTCCATAGTGGCTGTACCAATTTACATTCCACCAACAGCACAACAGAGTCCCCTCATCTCCACATCATCATCAACAGTTGTTACTTCTTGTCATTTTTATTTCAGCCATTCTATGGGATATACAGTGATATCTTACTGTGGTTTTATTTGCATTTCCCTAGTGATTTGTGATTTTGAGCACCTTTTCATGTGTCTGTTGTGTGTCATTTTTCAATCAGACTGGTTTTTTTTTTTCTTTTTGGTGTTGTTACATAAATTCTTCACATATTTTTGATATTATCCCCTTATCAGATATATCACTTGCCAATATATTCTCCCATTCAGTAGGTTGTCTTGTTTTATTGCTGTGCAACACCTTTTTATTTTGATGTGGTCCCAGTAGTTTATTTTTGCTTTTGTTTCCCTTGTCTTAGGAGACATATCTAGAAGAAAATGTTGCTGTGGCTGATGTCTGAGAAATTACTGCTGCACTCTTCTAGGATTTTAATGGTTTCATGTCTCACATTTAGGTCTCTAATCCATTTTGAGTTTATGTCTGTGTATGGCATTAGAATGTGGTCCAGTTTCATCCTTTTATGTATAGCTGTGCAACTTTCCCAGCACAATTTATTGAAGAAATTCTCTTTTCCTCAATTTATGTATGATTTTGGTTTTGATTTGCAAAGCTAATGATATTTTTTAAGATTTTATTTATTTATTTGACATAGAGAGATCACAAGTAGACAGGCAGGCAGAGAGAGAGGGAGAAACAGGCTCCCTGACGAGCAGAAAGCCGGACGTGGGGCTTGATCCCAGGACCCTGAGACCATGACCTGAGCTGAAGGCAGAGGCTTAACCCTCTGAGCCACCCAGGTACCCCTGCATAGCTAATGATTAATGATGTTGAACATCTTCTTATGAGCTTATTGGACATTTGTGATACCCTTTGAAGAAATGTCCATTCAAATACTTTGCCAAATTTTAACTGAGTTGTTTGCTTTTGTGTTGTCTTATTGCAGAAGTTCTTTACATACTCTAGATATTAACCCCTCATTAGATACATAATCTGCAAATATTTCCTCCCACTCAATGGGCTGCCTTTTCACTCTATTGATAGTGTACTTTGGTGCACAAATGTTTTTAATTTTAATACCATCCAATCCAATTTGAATTATTTTTGAATTATCATTTTATTCTCAGAATTCTAAAATTCTATCACTATGTACCTAGTGGGAATCTTTTTCATTTGTCCAACTACATAGCTAATGCAGACTATAATTTTGTGCTTATCTCCAACACAGAGAAAAAATTTTCTATTATTCAATTAATTCAGTTCAATTTTATCCCCCTCATTTTCTGCCTCATTTCTTTCTGGTAAGTTTATTAGATAGATATTGAGCCTCCTGGAATTATTCTTTCATATTTTCTTTCATATAATTCTTTCTTATTTTCCTCTTTTTTCCACTATATTCTGAGTAATTATATCACTTTTAACTTCCACATGATTAATTTGTCCTTTAAAAAGTGTCCATTCTATTAGTCCTTTTAAAAATGTTGTCAATTATATTTTTAATTTCTAAGAATTCTTTCTTGCTCTCTGATTCTCCCTTTTCATACATTTATCACTTTGCTCATAGGTTTCATTGATACTAAAATATCTCTGAGATAGAAAATTGGTATTTATTTAATGTGCTCCCTGGGTTTTAAATGTTTTGTTTTGCCTGACATTATTCTCCTTCATCACCTTGGGCTATCTCTTTCATTCTGTTTCCTCAAACATCTGTGGCTACATATGAACAGAGGACTGGATTGCTTGATACAGACATTAGCATGGATTCCCTCCATAGTTGTACAGGTCTAGTTCCCTCACCGGACTCTCCTCTGAATAGGTCATCTGCGGACGTTATGTATAAAAGGGCAGAACATGACAACATACAGACTCCACTTGAGGATACATGGGCATGAAAGAGAAAGGAGAGTTGGGATATATCCCACTCTTCCAACCTAACTGCCAAAATAAGGACTTGGCATAAGTATAATTTTTCCAGATTTTATGCTCCTCTTCAAAACTTCTAACATGATTTAATTGCTTTGAGCTTACTTCTTTTTTCTCAGGCTCTTTTACTCCCTCCAGGTCTCCTTATTAGGCCTGTACTTCACTTTCCTTAGAGAACAGTTCTCTCACTCATTCTTGGGTAAAATACTGCGAGTGTATATACCATGTATAGGGTGTTCCTCCGGCTTAGCTATGTGGAATTAACTTCTTTAATCAATTACAGGTTCTCTCTTGCCCCTCGTATTGTTATTAACTCTGACATTTCTCTAAATCTGTTTTATTCATTTTGGCCTATGTTTTCTCTATCTTGTCAATCTGATACTACTATCTGCTTTCTAATTTACAAAAAAAAAAAAAATGCACAATTTCTGGTTCCCTAGAATGGATCATTTCTTGTTTCCTAGTGCTTTTATTGATTTATTCTCTCTCATATTGACATAGAAAATAGGGAGACAGATGATGGAAAAATAGGAAGGGAGGATGGAAAGGAGAGAGGAAGGGTTGGTTGATTATATCCAGGGCTCTACAAATCTGCTGTGTCCACGTTAGTTCTAGTCACGCTCTTCTTTCTTCAGATGTACTAAAAAAGCTTCACAAAAAGCCTTCTTGCCTCTATTTGTATACCAATACAAGCCATCCTCTCAGTAGAAGATTTGAATGATTAAACTACAGAGTGTTCATTGAATTTACTGACACATCCCTCATTTGCGACCACAGGAGAAAACAATTTCTATTGAATGATGAAGATGGGAACTAGCTTGCAGTGGGTTGAAAAGTGGAAGATGAGGAAATGAAGACAGAGATTATTTTATGATTCATTCCAGAGTAATAACTATAAAAAAGGAAGAAGAGAAAAATATGGTAGGGCAAGATAGAGAGAACTCAATGAACACAGGAAGGGACTCTGGAATTAACGGTGAGAGGAACTAATCAATACAGACAGTTCCCTAAAAGCATAAAAGGGAAGGGTGCAGACTGTCGGTAAATATCGTCAATCAAGGGTATTAACTGCAAACAGCAGAATTGTCATTAGTCCAAATACAAAAAGAAATTTTTTAAATACAATAGTCCCCAAACCCCAGGGAAAGACGAGTTAAGACTAAAGAGCCAGAAACAACACTCATAGCCACAGGAACTGTTTCGGCAAATATTCCTCTGCTGCCACCACTGAAAACAGATACTGTAACTCACCATTTAACTGAGGACATGAGACCCCAGAACTTTTGCCACTGTATCACCTGAAAGCCAAAAGCCTCCACCACCTCATTCAGTACAAAATGGATTCCACATGGTGCTTCCTATTACTCTTTTCTAAAGAGTGGCCTCATGCAAGTGCATGTGATTGGCAGTGCCTATGTACCTGCAAAGATAACACCAGAAGCAAGGGAAACTGAGAAGGTGAGTTGCGGTTTCTACCTTAGGAAGGTGGGACTCAGAGTTGGGAACATTCTCAGAAACATTATAATGATAGTGAGTGTTCAAAACGAGGACACAGGAAGTGGACAGACAGGCATTACATGTGCTAGACACTAGTAACACAGGAGGGAAGGAAGAGCACATGCCAAGAAATTAAGATAGTTTTATAAGTTTCACGGTAGAAAACTGAGGAAATTTCCAGCTCAATTTGCTTTTCTTTGTTGACTTTGAGGTTGGAGGTTTTCTTTGTTTTCTTTGTTGACTAAGAGTCAGAAGTCTAGAGAGTAGAAAAAGTTTGAAAAAACAAGTTGTGAAACAAACAAGGGATATCAACAGGCAATTCACAGAAGAAATGCAAATGGTGAAGAAACATATAAAAAGATAATCAACAACACTAAATATCAGGGAAATTAAAATTAAAACCATGAGCTTTTTTTCACATATGATACTGGTGAAAAATGAAAGGGCCGACGATATTGGTGATGATCTGAGGAAAGAAGTGTCTCAAATGCTGATGGTGGGAGACTAAATGGCTACTCTGGAGGGCACTTAACCATGTCCATTATGACCCATCGGTTCCACTTTTTGATATATTGACAACGCACATAAAGAACATGTACCAACGATGCTCATTTCACTGTTGTTCATGATACTGTATAAGGAAAACAAACTTCTAAAGAACCTAAGTGAAAAACATGTAAAGCAGCAACTTCTAAAGAACAGGGAGATCTATAATAGAGTGACATTAAAAGGTCTCCAAGACTTAATGTCATTTTTTTAAATTACAGAAAGATATAAAAATTACTTTGTGTGTAGAAAATGACAAAGAACAGTATATGTATTTACATATAATAAAAATAAATACAATTTGTTGAAGACTGCTCATATAAATACAAAGGAAGGATATTGGGTTGAACTATATAACACTTGCCACTGCTGCTTGGCTCAGAACCACAGCAAATATGCAGCATCTCCTACCTCCACCAGCCATGCTGCATCCCCCCCCTTTCAACTAACACCTCCACTGAGTGTTAATAGATCACCAGTGTTGTGAACCAGACCTCATTCCTGAGGGGTCTGAACCCCAGTAACCATTCCCCTTCCAAGCCCTGGTTGCTACACTTGTCCATTTACCACAACAAGAGGCATCCAAGTGAATCACCAGAATCTTAAACACATTCCTTCATTATTGATTGTGTAACAGCCCTAACTTTCCTGACAGTCAGGGCCAATTATTTTTGCCAAGATAGTGACTGTCTTCTCACGTCCAGATTCCTAGACGAGTAGCCTAAAGATTCCAGGGAAGAGCTGTAACTTATAATTCAACGGGACTCTCACCGAGTCACCTGATGGGAGTGTTTCCCCATTTGGTACTGTAACAGCACTCCAACCGGTAGTAATGGTTAACTTGCTTCAAGCTTATGTACCTCTTGCTTGCTGACCTAAAACCCCTGATTTGTAGCAGAACTAACATGTTCCTCAAGATTTGCAGACCACTGGCCCTGAGGAGTGAAGGACCAAACTTTCCTAGAAAATAAGGCCTGACTACATTTGAAAATAATGTCCATGGATCCCAGCAAGTCTGTTCAGGGTCATGGTGGCATACAACCAACCACCTGAGCACCTGTTTCTCCTGCACACAGCCCCCCTCCCTTTTCCCATATCTTCCCCCATTAAAGCCCTTTGGCTTTGCCAGGAAGATGAAGATGGCCTTTGAGACGTTTGTCCACCATCCTCCTAAGTTGTTGGCTTCCTATAAGGGAAATTTCCTTTCCCACCATCACTTCTCTGAACTATTGTTTTCTAGTGGTGAGCAGCTAAACTGGAATTTAGAACTGGTTCTCTATCCAGTAACAGTACAAGGACAATTAACCCTGCAGAGCCCATAGTAAAGTAAGAAAGCACAAATTTCCTGAGTTGGTCATTGAGAATGATGGTAAAATGTTTCAACCTCTTAGTTCCCAGACCAAGGAAACAAACCTAAATGCAAAGTTCTTTAATTCACAGTGTACACTGTATTGTGGAGAATGGCATCCCAATTCTTTTAAACTATCATCTACAAAGTGGCACTTCAGTTGTGCTTTTAGGAACCCATCCCAAAGATATATCTGCTGGCAGCTCTGAATGTTTCAGAATATATTATGAGAAAAGAATCACATAGATAGTTTTACTCCCAAGGCTCCTTTGTTTTAAATTAGGTCCCTGGTCTGACATGATGTTATATAGAACCCTGTGCCTGTGGAACAAATATTCCATAAGCCCCCATTGATAGATTCAATGTAATCCCTATCAAGATTCCAATAACATTTTTCTATGGAAGTAGGAAAAAAGTGCTAAAATTTATATGGAACCACAAAAGACCCCAGGATAGCCAATACAATCCTGATAAAGAACAACAAAGTGGGAAGCTGTATTATTTCAAGCTATATTATAAAGGTATAGCAATCAAAAAAGAATGGTACTTGCACAAGAACAGGCATACAGATGAATAGAATAGTATTGAGAGACCGGAAATAAAACCATGTGTATATGGTAAACTAGTATTTGACAAAGGAGCCAAGAATGCTCAATGGCAAAAAGATCATCTCTTCAATAATTGGCACTGGAAGTTGGATACTCACATGTAAAAGAATGAAATTAGACCCATATCTTAAACCACTCCAAAATTAACTCAAAATGAATTTAAGACTTAAATTAAGACTAGAAACCATAAAATTCCTAGTGGAAAACATAGGGAAAAAGCTCCTTGATGTAAGTCTCAGCAACAATTTTTTGGGATATGGTACCTAAAGCATAAAGAACAAAATAAAAAATAAAAAATAGGTAAAAGATACTACACCAAAAGGAAAAGCTTCTACACAGTGAAAGAAATAATCCACAAAATGAAAAGGTAAGCTATGGAATGAGACAAAGTACTTACAATTCAATCTGATAAGAGGTTAATGCCCAAAATACACAAAGAATTCATACAACTCAATAGCAGAAAAACAAATAATCCAATTCATAAATGGGCAAAAGACCTGAACAGACTTTTTTCAAAGAAGATATTGAAATGGCCAACAGGTACACGAAAAGGTGCTCAATATCACTCATCATCAGTGAAATGCAAATCAAAACCATAATGAGATATCACTTCACACCTGTTAGAATGACTATCATCACAACGACAATAGATAACAAACACTGGTAGGAATGTGGATAAAGGGGAACACTTATGCATTGTTAGTGGGAATACAAACTGGTACAGTCACTATGGAAAATAGCATAGAGGTTCCTCAAAAAATGAAAAATAGGATAGAGGCAAGATGGTGGAGGAGTAGAGACTGAAATGAAATCAGGTCACAGTTGTTCAGCTAGATAGTTATCAAACCATTCTGAACACCTACAAACTCAACGGGAGATCGAAGAGAAGAAGAGCAGCAATTCTAGGAACAGAAAATCAACCACTTTCTGGAAGGTAGAATGTGCTGAGAAGTGAATACAAAGCAATGGGAAGATAGATTACGGGGGAAGGGGCCGGCTCCTGGCAAGTGGTGGAGCAATGGAGCATAAAATCAGAACTTTTAGAAGTCTGCTCCATTGAGAGATATCGCTCCAGAGGCTAAGTGGAGATGAAGCCCTTGTGGGGACAGTGTGGTCTCAGGTCCCATGGAGTCACTGAAAAATTGGGGGTGTCTGAGTGTGGTAGAGCTCCCAGGTATCGGAGTAGGGAAGCCGACTACAAAGAGCCAATGAGTGAGTTCTCAGCTCGGGGTTACCTTAAACCATGATCCACATCACAGCCAGACCACTGCTCTTTGAGCAGGGACCCCACAGGTGGCAAATCCAGGGAGACTCACCTTCCTCCTCTGGAAGCAGGAATCTGCTGGGTTTGGAGACTCCAAATGGGGCTGTGCGCCGGAGACAGAAATACTCGGTCACAGGCCGGGATAGGCCAGAGCATGGCCAGAGACCAGGGAGACAGGAGTGACTGACCCCTTTTCTCTGAGGGTGCACTGAAGAGTGGGGCCCCAAGCTCCTGGCTCCTCTGGGCTGGAGATTGGGAGGCCACCATTTTCATTCCCATCCTCCAGAGCTCTATGGAAAGCATTCAGGGAACAAAATCTCCCGAGAGCGAACTCAAGCAGATTTCTTAGCCTGGCCCCTGGCAAGGGTGGTGCAATTCTGCCTCGGCAAAGACATTTGAGAATCACTACAACAGGCCCCTCCCCCAGAAGATCAGCAAGAACATCCAGCCAAGACGAAGCTCACAGATCATGAACAGCACAACTCCAGAGCTAGGGGAAAGCAATGCATGGAATTCATGGCCTTCTCCTCATGATGCTTTAGTCTGACAAAATTAAATGAAATTTTTTTTAATTTTATATTTTTCTTATTTTAATTTTTTAACTTTTCCTCTTTCCTCTTTTAACATTTTTTAACTAGTTTATCTTAATAATACCTTTCTTTAAAAAATCTTTTAAAACCATTATTATAGTCAAATTTTATCCTTCATTGTATTTAACCTTATTTTTTGTATACATATAAGTTTTTTTTTTTTTTTCTAAAAAATTTTGGGATACAATTTCGTCTTATAAATCAAAATATACCCTAAATCTAGCACAGGGATTTGTTCTCGTCTCCAGCCTGAGCACATTCTCTCCCCCCTTTTTTTTTCCCCTTCTTTTTCCAACCAACTTGTCAATTCCTTTTTTAGAATTCGTTTTAGTTGTTATCTTTACAGTCATATTCCATCCCTTCATCGTGTTTACCCTTATTTTTGTATATATATGTTTTTCTTTCTTTAAAATTTTGGGAGGTATTTCTTCTAAGAGACCAAAATACACCCAAAATCAAGTGGGTGGCTCTGTTCTATTCACCAGCCTAATATACGTGTGTGTGTGTATTTTTTTATTCTTTTTACCCCTTCCTTCTCCCCCAATTTGGGGTCTCTTCTGATTTGGTTGGCATACACTTTTCTGGAGTCTTTGCCACCCTTTTAGTATTTTATTCTCTCATTCATATATTCTTATCTGGATAAAATGACAAGGCGGAAAAACTCACCACAAAAATAAAGAACAAGAGGCAGTACCGACAGCTAGGGACCTAATCAATACAGACATTGGTAATATGTCACATCTAGAGTTCAGAATGATGATTCTCAAGGTGCTAGCTGGGCTTGAAAAAGGCATGGAGGATTTTAGAGAAACGCTGTCTGAAGAAATAAAATCCCTTTCTGGAGAAATAAAAGAACTAAAATCTAACCAAGCTGAAATCAAAAAAGCTATTAATGAGGTACAATCAAGAATGGAGGCTCTTACTGCTAGGATAAATGAGGCAGAAGAGAGAATTAGTGATAGAGAAGACCAATGATGGGGAATAAAGAAGCTGAGCAAAAGAGACAAAAAACTACTAGACCATGAAGGGAGAATTCGAGAGATAAGTGATACCATAAGATGAAATAATACTAGAATAATTCAGATTCCAGAAGAAGAAGAAAGGGGGGGAGGGCAGAAGGTATATTGGAGCAAATTATAATAGAGAATTTCCCTAATATGGCAAAGGGAACAAACATCAAAACCCAAGAGGCACGGAGAACCCCCCTCAAAATCAATAAGAATAGGTCCATACCCCATCATCTAGTAGTAAAACTTACTAGTCTTAGTGACAAAGAGAAAATCCTGAAAGCAGCTCAGGACAAGAAGTCTGTAACATACAATGGTAGAAATATTAGACTGGCAGCAGACTTATCCACAGAGACCTGGCAGGCCAGAAAGAACTGGCATGATATATTCAGAGCACTAAATGAGAAAAATATGCAGCCAAGAATACTATATCCAGCTAGGCTATTATTGAAAATAGGAGAGATAAAAATCTTCCAGGAAAAACAAACAAAAAAAAAGAATTTGCAAACACCAAACCAGTCCTATAGGAAATATTGAAAGGGGTCCTCTAAGCAAAGAGAGACGCTAAAAGCAGTAAATCAGAAAGGAACAGAAACAATACACAGTAACAGTCACCTAACTGGCAATACAATGGCACTAAATTCATATCTTCCAATAGTTACCCTGAATGTAAATGGGCTAAATGCCCCAATCAAAACACACAGGGTATCAGAATGGGCAAAAAACCAAAACCCATCAATATGCTGTCTGTAAGAAACTCATTTTAGACCTGAAGACACCTCCAGATTTAAAGTGAGGGGGTGAAAAACAATTTACCATGCTAATGGACATCAAAAGAAAGCTGGGGTGGTGATCCTTATATCAGATAAATTAGATTTTAAGCCAAAGACTATAAAAAGAAATGAGGAAGGAAGCTATATCTTATTCAAAGGGTCTGTCCAACAAGAAGATCTAAGAATTTTAAATATCTATGCCCCTAACATGGAAGCAGCCAACTATACAAACTAATTAATAACAAAATCAAAGAAACACATTGACAATAATACAATAATAGTAGGGGACTTTAACACCCCCTCACTGAAATGAACAGATCATCCAAGCAAAAGATCAACAAGGAAATAAAGGCTGTAAAGGACACACTGGACCAGATGGACATCACAGATATATTCAGAACAATCCATCCCAAAGCAACAGAATACACATTCTTCTCTAGTGCACATGGAACATTCTCCAGAATAGATCACATCCTGGGTCATAAATCAGGTCTCAACCAATACCAAAAGATTGGGATCATTCCCTGTGTATTTTCAGACCACAATGCTCTGAAGCTAGAACTCAATCATAAGAGGAAAGTTGGAAAGAACTCAAATACATGGAGGCTAAAGCTAAAGAGCATCCTACTAAAGAATGAATGGGTCAACCAGGAAATTAAAGAAGAATTGAAAAAATTCATGGAAACAAATGATAATGAAAACACAATTGTTCAAAATCTGTGGGACACAGCAAAGGCAGTTCTAAGCAGAAAATATGTAGTGATAAAAGCCTTTTTCAAGAAACAAGAAAGGTCTCAAGTACATAACTCAACCCTACACCTAAAGGAACTGGAGAAGAATAGCAAAGAAAGCCTAAACCCAGCAGGAGAAGAGAAATAATAAAGATCAGAGCAGAAATCAGTGAAATAGAAACCAAAAAAAAACAATAGAACAAATCAACAAAACTAGGAGCTGGTTCTTTGAAGAATTAATGATTGATAAACCCCTGGCCAGACATATCAAAAAGAAAAGAGAAGGGACCCAAATAAATAAAATCATAAATGATAGAGAAGAGATCACAACCAATACCAAAGAAATACAAACAATTATAAGAACATATTATGAGCAACTATACACCAGCAAATTTGACAATCTGGAAGAAATGGATGCTTTCCTAAAGACATATAAACTACCAAAACTGAACCAGGAAGAAATAGAAAACCTGAACAGACCTATAACCAGTAGGGAGATTGAAGCAGTCATCAGAAATCTCCCAACAAACAAGAGTCCAGGGCCAGACAGCTTCCCAGGGGAATTCTACCATACATTTAAAGAAGAATTAATCCCATTCTCCTGAAACTGCTCTAAAAAATATAAATGGAAGGAAAACTGCCAAACTCATTTTATGAAGTCAGCATTACCTTGATCCCCAAACCAGGCAAAGACCCCATCAAAAAAGAGAATTATAGACCAATATCCTTGATGAACACAGATGCGAAAATTCTCACCATAATACTAGCCAACAGGATCCAACAGTACATTAAAAGAATTATTCACCAGGACCAACTGGGATTATTCCTGGGCTGCAAGGCTGGTTCAACATCAGCAAATCAATGTGATACAATACATTAATAAAAGAAAGAACAAGAACTATATGATACTCCCAATAGATGCTGAAAAAGCATTTGGCAAAGTACAGCATCTTTTCTTGATCAAAACTCTTCAAAGCATAGGGATAGAGGGTACATTCCTCAATATCATCAAAGTCATCTATGAAAAACCCACAGTGAATATCTTCATCAATGGGGAAAAACTGAGAGCTTTTCCACTAAGATCAGGAACATGGCAGGGATGTCCACTATCACCACTGCTATTCAACATAGTACTAGAAGTCACAGCCTCAGCAATCAGACAACAAAAAGAAATTAAAGGTATCCGAATGAGCAATGAAGTCAAATTCTCACTCTTTGCAGATGATATGATACTATACATGGAAAACCCAAAAGACTCCAGTCCAAAACTGCTAGAACTTGTACAGTAATTCAGTAAAGTGTCAGGATATAAAAGCACAGAAATCAGTTGCATTTTTAAACACCAACACCAAGACCGAAGAATGAGAAATTAAGGCGTCAATCCCATTTACAATTTCACCCAAAATCATAAGATACCCAGGAATAAACCTAACCAAAGAGGCAAAGAATCTGTACTCAGAAAACTATAAAAGTATTCCTGAAAGAAATTGAGGAAGACACAAAGAAATGGAAAAACGTTCCATGCTCATGAATTAGAAAAACAAATATTGTGAAAATGTCTATGCTACCTAAAGCAGTCTACACATTTAAGGCAATCCCTATCAAAATACCATCAATTTATTTCAAAGAAATAGAACAAATAATCCTAAAATTTATATGGAACCACAAAAGACCCTAAAATAGCCAGAGGAATGTTGAAAAAGAAAGCCAAATTTGGTGGCACCACAATTCCAGACTTCAAGCTCTATTACAAAGTTGTCATCATCAAGACAGTATGGTACTGGCACAAAAAATAGACACATAGATCAATAGAACAGAATAGAGAGCCCAGAAATAGACCCTCAACTCTATGGTCAACTAATCTTTGACAAAGCAGGAAAGAATATCCAATGGAAAAAAGACAAATCTCTTCAACAAATGGTGTTGGGAAAATTGGGACAGCCACATGCAGAAAAATGAAACTGGACCATTTCCTTACACCACACACAAAAATAGACTCAAAATGGATGAAAGACCTCAATGTGAGACAGGAATCCATCAAAATCCTTGAGGAGAACACAGGCAGCAATCTCTTCAACCTCAGTTGCAGCAACTTCTTTCTAGGAACATTGCCAAAGGCAAGGGAAGCAAGGGCAAAAAAGCACTATTGGGACCTCATCAAGATCAAAAGCTCTTGCACAGCAAAACAAACAGTCAACAAAACCAAAGACAACTGACAGAATGGGAGAAGATATTTGCAAACGACATATCAGATAAAGGGCTAGTGTCCAAAATCTATAAAGAACTTATCAAACTCAACACCCAAAGAACAAATAATCCAATCAAGAAATGGGCAGAGGACATGAACAGACATTTCTGCAAAGAAGACATCCAGATGGACAAAAGACACATGAAAAAGTGCTCCACATCACTCGGCATCAGGGAAACAACGAATCAAAACCACAATGAGATACCACCTCACACCAGTCAGAATGGCTAAAATTAACAAGTCAGGAAATGACAGATGCTGGTGAGGATGCGGAGAAAGGGGAACCCTCATACACTGTTTGTGGGAATGCAAGCTGGTGCAGCCACTCTGGAAAACAGCATGGAGGTTCCTCAAAAAGTTGAAAATAGAGCTACCCTATGACCGACCCAGCAATCACACCACTGGATATTTACCCAAAGATACAAATGTAGTGATCCAAAAGGGCACATGCACCCAAATGTTTATAGCAGCAATGTCCACAATAGCCAAACTATGGAAAGAACCTAGATGTCCATCAACAGATGAATTGATAAAGAAGAAGTGGTATGTGTGTATGTGTGTGTGTGTGTGTGTGTGTGTGTGTGTGTGTGTGTGTGTATAATGGAATACTATGCAGCCATCAAAAGAAATGAAATCTTGCTATTTGCAATGACGTGGATGGAACTAGAGGGTATTATGCTGAGCAAAATAAGTCAATCAGAAAGACAATTATCATATGATCTCCCTGATATGAGGAATTTGAGAGGGGGGCTTGGAGGGTAGGGAAGGAAAAAATGAAAAAAGTTGGGATCGGGAGGGAGACAAACCATAAGAGACTCTTAATCTCACAAAACAAACTGAGGGCTGCTGGGGGAAGAGGGGGTATGGAGAAGATGGTTGGGTTATGGACATTGGGGAGGGTATGTGATATGATGAGTGCTGTGAAGTGTGTAAGCCTGACAATTCACAGACCTGTACCCCTGGGGCAAATAATACATTATATGTTAATAAAAATAATTAATAATTTTTAAAAATGTAAATAAAACTACCACATAATCTAACAATTTCACCTTTGCATATGTATGTGAAGGAAACAAAAACAGTGTATCAAAGAAATATCCACAGCCCCATATTCATTGCAGTATGATTCACAAAAGACCTGGAAAAAACCTAAGTGTCTTCCAACAGGTAAATGGTTTTAAGTGGATAAAGAAAATATGTATGTGTTAGAATGCTATTCAGCCATAAACAATAAAGAAATCCTGCTACTTGAGACCACATAACATGCATGGACCTTGAAGGCATTATACTAAGTAAAATAAGTCAGAGGAAGACAAATACTTCATGGTATCACCTATATCACCTATATGTGGAATCTAAAAACAAAACAAACAACAACAAAAAATTCATAAAGAAATCAGATATATGGTTACCAGAGCAGAGATGTGAGAGAATTGAATGAAAGCAGTGAAAAGGTACAAACTTCCAGTTATAAGATAAATAAGTACTGGAGATATACTATACATTTTAACTAAAATAAATACTGCTGTATGGCATATTTAAACATTTCTAGGAGAGTAAATGCTAAGTTTTATCACAAGGAAAAAAAGCACTTTTTTCTTACATCTATATGAGATAATGAGTGTTAACTTGTTGCAAAAATCATTTCGCAATACATGTCAATAAATCATTACATTTTACCTCTTAAACATATATAGTGCTCTATGTCAGTTATATCTCAGTACAACTGAAAAGAAAAAAAAAGAAAATATTCCATTAGGACTTAGACAGGATAGCTGACATGTGACTATACCACATATACTTATGCCTATCAGATTGAATTGCCCGCCCTTCCGAAGAGGAAGGGGTCCGCCATGGTCAATCTTCCACCAAGCAGTTGGTTGGTTACCTTGAGAAATGGTGCTTTAGCAGAGGGCTGGCCTGGATTGTCGACATGTTGGACATTCAGAGGTCACAGTAGCTAGACTGGCCTTGGTAAGTGGGAGCACATGCTGTGGGGCTCCTGCAGAGCCCCACCTCTGCCACCATAGTCCCTTCTTCTATGGGCCCACCATGTCGGCACAGAGGTGGTAAATGAAAAAGGCAGGCAGACAGCAACCGGCCATGTCTTTCTGTCTGCCTGGTTGTGTATGTCTCGTCTGTGCTAGGCGCATTGTGACCACTTCCACATGAGCAAGCACATTTGCTTCTGGCATTTCCCACTGCCTAGCAGTCCTTATATAGTTTAACTGTGAACCGCTTCTATGGTCACAGAAAGTAGATGACCTCTGAAAAGATTCTGTCTTCCCACAATCTTTAAAGACCTCACCTAGTTGAAGCAATACTGCAGCTACTGTCCATTTTCAATTTCCACCCACATACCAAATGGCTCATTTGGACACCAGGCTCAGACTTTTCCTTCCTCTTGTAGCCAGTTATAAGAAAGTCTCCACATAGCCATGTATGTAAGCTGAGGAAAAGATGCATGTCTACTAGCCTTGAAAACCTGGGATCTAGACTCTTGGCTTATGCAGCTGGCACACCCTCTTTGTTCCCAGTCCTGCTCTGTTCCAGATGTACTACACCCCCATCTAATCATTGTTGCTGGGCCTGCTTGACCTCAAGACTTGGTGGGTCCCAAAGAACTCAGCTCATTATGGGCAGTTCCAAGTCCATGGCCCTTTGCTGATTCCATGACCAGTGGCTCTTTTTTTTTTTTTCTCTTAACCAGAACCCAGTGGCATACCAGGTGTTTCTGGCATATTATTCTTCTTTTTAAGGACATATAATTCTATTCTGCTTACAGCATGGACTTGCACTTCGCCTCCCTGACCCCTTGCTTGCTTGACTATGGTGTACTGTTTTACTGTAATGTTGTCACTAATATTGTGTCCCTTTTCCGTAATAAACTCTAGATTTCTGAGGATTGTCATTGTGGGTTCTGTGCATCTTTTAGCAATTAAATTCTGCTCAACCATCACTGTTAATGCAAAGACCTAGAAAGCTGAATACTCAGAACAGATTAATTAGCTGATTATTTACTGATAAATGTTGTTGAGGTTTTTCAATAAAACTACCACTTTGGTTATTATATCCAATATTAAAGATTTCTCTTACAGTTGTTTGGTCAATCAGTAGCTTTTTAAATTTTTTTTATTGTAAAATAAAACACAGATACAAAAACCCAGACAAAGAGATGTGATGAACAGAGTTTAATGTTGTTATAACATACACTCTTGTAACCACCATTTCAGTCAAGAAATAAAACTCTGGAAGGCATTTCAGGAGCTCCTTCATGTACACCTTCCTAACTACTACCCTTTTTCCCCCCGAAAGTAGCCGCTCTCCTGACTTTTATAGTAATCACTTCTCTGCATTTCTCTTTAGGTTTATCAGCCAAGCGTATAACCCTAGATACCAGTTTAGTCTTCCCTACTTTTTTTTTTTAAGATTTTATTTATTTGACAGAGAGAGAAAAATCACAAGTAGGCAGAGAGGCAGGCAGGGAGAGAGAGGGGAGGAAGCAGGCTCCCTGCAGAGCAGAGAGCCTGACGTGGGGCTCGATCCCAGAACCCTGGGATCATGACCTGAGCCAAAGGCAGAGGCTTTAACCCACTGAGCCACCCAGGCTCCCCAAGTCTTCCCTACTTTTTAAAATTTCATGTGTTTTCTAAATTTCTCTTAATTTACAGCTACCTATGTAAGAAGAACATACAAGGTTTGATCTATAGTTTCCCACCACCTGGTCTTGCTGACTGTATATCCATAGTTCCATTCAGTGTGTTCCTCTGCCTTCTCTGTGTCCTGCAAACTAGCGGCTGCACACAGAGACTAGATCAGATTTAGTTTTGAAGTCTTCAAACCTAAATTGTTAGGTTTGTTAGTAGTGTTTTGTTCTTTCATGTACCGATGTTGGCTTTTCTCCCTTCGTGACATTAGCAGCTGTGGATGCTCAATGTTACCAATCCCTACATTGATACCACCTTACTTATTTTTTTTTCTAGTGTTCTTTCTATAACACATTAATGAGGAAGGACCCATCATAAAACTGGGTTATTGCATATTGATAACAATTTGTGACCTTTACATCTGAAATTCGTATTTGCTGGATATAAAATCCTTGGCTCAATTATTCTTCGCTTGAGCATCTTAAATAAGTGAAATAAGTGATCCCAATTTGTTCTCGCCTAAACATTAAAAAGTCTGATAATTTCATTTGTTTTAACCTATAAGTCATGTCTGTTTATGTCTTGAAGTCCAAATGACTTTTTGTCCTTTTCTTTAAAGTTCATATACTTTTTTTGGATGCCTGAGTGGCTCAGTCAGCTAAGTGTCTGACTTCAACTCAGTCATGATCCCAGAGTCCTAGGATCAAGTCCTACAGCAGAGTTGGGTCCCCTGCTCAGCGAGGATCCTGATTCTCCCTCTGCCTGCCGCTCCCCCTGCTTGTACTCCAGCATGCTCACACTCGAGCTCTCTCTCTGATAAATAAATAAATAAAATCTTAAAAAAATAAAGTTTATATAATTTTACTAGATACATCTTGGTCATACCTGGTTTAAATTCACAGGTACAGAGTGTATTCTTCTCATATGTCATTTTGAATCTTTTTTGCTGTTTCTTTCAAGAAAATTCTGAATGATAGTTTCTAGGGTTAAGTCTGCTTCCTTGCTCTTATTTACTTCTTCAGGGACTCCTATTATCTATATGCTGCATGTTCTATCTTCAATAATTGTCAATTTTGCTCGAATCCTTTATCTCTTATTTTTTTTAACTAAAAATTTTCCTCCTTTTAACCATCAGTTTCTTTAGGATATCACCTATTCTGTTGATCCATTCTCGTGTTCCTTCTAGTTACTTTTCATTTCTCAAGATTTCGTTTTTTTCCTAATCATTTCCTGAATTCTGTCACATCATCTCTGAACTCTTTCATGTGTATATCAATTTCTTAATGTCTTTTAGACTGAACTGAAAAAGGTCAAGGTTTTGTTAGGGAGGATAAGGATGCTATTCAGCTCCTTACCAACTCTTTTCTCTTATAACTCTGAATGGGCTTTGACCTCAGTGATTTTCTACATCTCACTTTTGGTTCTCCTGAACATGTAGAAGAAACTGTGGCTTACAGAACTTCCCTCTTCTTTGGTTTCCCTATGGTATTCAAAAATTTGGCACTTGCTTTCTGGATTTTTTTCTCTTACTTTCCTGCTTTTATCTTTCTCTTTCAAATTTTGTCTCTACTGTCCCCATCTGGCTCAGTGTTGATTCCACTTCCAACAGCATCTCCAGTGTGGAGCGCTGCCCAAGTCAGCTATAGAAGATAGTTTCAAGAGTTCACACTGGCTACACTGCTGCAGCACCTTCAGACCTTGCTGGGGAACCTACATACTTACCTACTACTGACTGACCAAAACCCCTCCCACTTCCAGCTGCTGTTCTCAAAGTGGACCATTCCACTACCAGTGAACAGAAGTTGACTATCTTGCTATTTCTCCTTTAGGGGTCCTACGGTTGTCCTGTTATCTTTACTTTTCCACCATGTGGATGCCAATACCTTTTAGATGTTATGTCTATGGATGATTACTCCCCATCTGCTCTACTGTTGGGGTTCACAGAAAGAACACTCACCTAGCTTTGTGTAAATGTTGTTCAAGGGTGTTTTGCTATCTAACTGTCCTTGGTTTCTGGGATCATCCCATTCTCCTTATTTCCTTCTACTTTTCTGAATCCCCTTATCATTGTCCTTGTGAGCACCACCTCCATGCCCACACCTTAAATAATGGTTGTTCTCCAGCATTTTGCCATAGGCCTCCTGTCTCGTCTAATTCTCCACACTACTTGGGAACCTTCCCTTTATCCACTTGTCTCCTCCTTTTCAAGTCACTATAAGTACCAAATGAATGAAACAGACTTTAAATACAAAGAATATAGATTTTAGGGGAATTGTTGGAGACACAGTTGAAATACTGAGGATGATGTTAGGCTCACAGCATTTAAAATTTGTCTTTATGAAGTCAGAAGTCCTGTGGATGTGACATTCTGGATTTAATTTCACCCCCTGATCATCAGAATTCACATCCTTAAAGGATTGATATTTTTACTTAGAGATAAACACCTCTGCGGACCTACTTAAGGAAAAATGTAGGACTCCTCTTACAGAGAGTAGCTAATGTAGGCCAATTTTTTTCCTTTTGAATCAACAAAAGAGTACAGCTGATTCTGAAATATATGAAGTTATTTCATAGGAACATCATCTACTCTGTACCTGATCCAATTAATACTACAAAAATATGGGAAAATGCAATAAATACTGGTTGGTTATTGGGTGGCTTACTATATAACCATGGTAAATTGTGCTACTGGACTTTTCCTGGAATCTCACTTAATCAGTGTCTGCCAAATAATTTTAAGATTGTGTCCAAAGATTTAATTTGTGTGATTTATTTCTATTTTCTAAATGATGGAACAGTAATCTCTAAATAAAACTTTCACACTGCTAATCTCTATAAGTAATTTAGCCACAACTAAGATGCATTAGTCAGGGAAATTTAAAAACAATTCTAAAAGCACCCCTTGATTCTTTACCTGGGAAAAGCATTTCAATAGGCCTTTTGGTTCTCTAGTGGCCAGCGGCAGCCACAGCCGAAATGAAGGAACTGTGTTTATTCAGCATGGAAGAATCACCCAGAATCTGGAAAGTCATAGTGCAAAAATTTTGCTAAAATTTTTCAAGTATTTTTATATCAGTTTAGTTGGGTTTAATTAGTTTAAAGTACCACTAACTCTGAGAATAAATATTGTTATTTGGTTTAGCAGAGATAAATCTAATTGCTGTTATAAATGTCTCTTGGTTTATAGGTAGCAGCCAGTAAAATGAGCAAGGCACAGTGGACACAGGATGAAGAGCCTCTTTTATTCTCCTTAACCACCTTACCCCTTTCCATCTCATCAAATAGCTAACTGGTGCAGGTCTTCATTTTTTTCTCCTGTGTCCGTTCCTATTCCTATTTTGGTGTATGTGCTACCAAAGTAAGCACCGTTCCTTCCTAGTCATAATCGCATGAAAACATTGCAGTCAGTATACACATATACGACTTGTATACTTAGAGTGGTCTGAGATGTTGAATGATAATATAGAAGTCAGGGTCATAGTAGCGAAACTCAAAAGGGATGATTAAAAAAATAAAAGCACAATTTACAAAGATATCCCAAGATTAACAGAAACCAACACAGGATGATGTAGTGTTTGCTGGGCTGCAACAGTGGGAGGTCATTAACACCATTAGGCCTAAAAGGAGATGAGAGGAAACAGTTCCTAGAGTAGAGTGCTGCCAGTCCCAAACCACAACCAGTAGGAAGAGGGAAAGGAATAAATTCTTCAACCCCTCTCTCCCTGCCCTCTAATTTCCTATCAGCTGAAACAAAGCCAAAGCCAAAAGAGCATGGTTCAAGACTGCAGAGGATAGCTTCTAGGGACACACATATGGGTGGTGAAGAACAGCAAATGCGTCCACCGGAGGTATCATCATCACTTCGTATGTGAAGCATTGTTACTAACTTCTACTGAAATTAGTTGAAAACTTATAGCTATAGAATAATATTCTGTGTAACAGAAGAGTAACTGGAAGATAATAAATACTTGCAAAATGTTTGCTGAATAAAGAAAACTCAGACTGAACTGTAAGCACAATACTAAAGTTAGGTGACTATGGCGCACCTGGGTGGCTCAGTTAGTTAAGCATCTGCCTTCAGTTCAGGCCAAATCCTGGGGTCCTGCGATGGAGCCCTGTGTCTGGCTCCTCATTCAGCAGGGAGTCTTCTCCTCCCCCTGCTTGTGCTCTCTCAATCTCTCTCTCAAATAAGTAAATATTTTTTTTAAAAAATAAATAAAAAATAAAGTTAGGTGACTGGAACTGATTCTTTCTTAAACTCCTAGCAATTTAGAAGCTACCTACTACAGTAGGCTGCCGCTGAAGCTTTACTTATCAGATATTTGGATGAATACATGGATGCCTGGATGGGCGGTTGGATTTATAGATGTCTCATAAAATTTTACACGCATAACCTTGAATGTTATCTAGTCCAGCCCCTTCGGTTTGCAGATGAGGAAATGGGAGTTTCAAATTGCTTACAGTGCAGTACAGAATTAGAACCCAAATCACAGGACTCTAGGCTGTTCTGACTAAAGCGTGCCATCTCGGGGAGCCCCGGTGGTTCTGCCGTTAAGTGTTCAGCTCAGGTCATGATCCCAGTGTCCCCAGATCGAGGCCCACATCGGGCTCCCTGCTCAGCGGGAAGCCTGCTTCTCCCTCTCCCACTCCCCCTACTTGTGCTCCCTCTCTCTTGCTGTGTCTGTCAAATAAATAAATTAAATCTTTAAAAAATAATAACACACGCCATCTCAAGCTTACCGTTTAGAACTTGCTCCGGTCACATCAAACTCAACCACTGATGACACACGCACACACACACACACTCTCAGAGCGAGAGCCACCGTCCACAGGGGCCCCCGGACCAGCCTCGCTTCCGAAGGAATTCTGGGGAGTCCACTAGTCTCTGTGCAACCCACGGGAGCAGTGAACTCGCATCTACGCCAGTACTCGAGACTTAGAAAGCTTCATGACACCCTAAAGTGACACTTAAAAGTTTCACTCTCCAATCCAAAATATATACACTTGCCTTAATATTATTCGGTTCAATCTTTATCTTACTTTCTATGAAAGTACAGTAAGAATAAGCTCAACCACGCCAGATTATAAGTAAGTTTATCCTTTCCCCAAATATATGATTTTCCATTTTACAGACCTTCAAGCGCCGACTGATGAAAAAGTATTCATTTCTCACTCCTAATTCACGTTTTAATTCTTACACGAAGAACCCGCAGCCGGACGTTTCCAGACACCCTTGCTACCGGCGAGGCTCGATCCTCGGCCATGTCCGCGCGTGGCGCCCGCGGTTTCACGCCCGCGGGGTGCTCCGGTCCGCCTGTCGCCGCGGCCTGCTCGCCCGTGCGGACGCGGACGCAAACGGCGTCCGGTCCCGCTACTTTCCGGTCCTCCTTTAGTGTCTTCGGGGCAACGCATTCGTGACGTCAGACGTACCAACTGTATAAAATACCAAAGAGCTTGTTTTTGCGGCCAGAAGCCACGTCGTAAGTATCGCCGGAGGTTATTCCTGACAGACGGTCCAGAACGGCCCCGTGACCGGCGCACGGCCCCTCGGCTTGCGGGCGGCAGAGGCGGGGCGCGCACCACCGGCTGCTCCTCCCTGAGGAACATCCCGTTCGTGGCACCAGAGACGCGTCCTGAGGAAACGCGAACTTTCCCGCCGCGCAGGCGGCCTCGAAGCAAGTCCCGCTCGGCGGGCTCTTCGGGGTCCGAGAACCGCAGCGCACTGAGGGGCAGAACGCGCCATCGCGGACGCCGAGTCAGGCCCCAGCCCCTGCTTGCGTCCGCGGCGCGGCTGCCGGGACAGGACGGGAGGAGACCACGGCCAGGCCCACCGCGTCCTCCTGAGGCGGCGCGCGCTTCCGGGGAGCCTCCGTGGCCGCCCCGTCCGCCGCGACGGCCGACGCCGGGAGCGCACGTCACAGCGGGACGCACGAGGGCCCGAGCGCGGCACGCGTCCCCGAAGCCTTCTGCGCCCAGCGGTGTGCGGTGGCCCCGACGCCCGGCGTCGCAGCGGAGGCACCGCGGGCTGGCGACGCCGCTCGCCCCGCAAGGCTCGTCTTCTGCGCTCGGACACCGACGGGCACAGCAGAGAGAAACGGCCGCGCGGCGGGACTCCAGCCCGGCGCAAGGTGTCGCGGACGTCCGCACGCAGCCCCTCCTCACAGGGCCCTGGAAGGAGAGGGCCGGGCGGCACGAGCGGGCACAGACGGATACTGAAGATCCCCCGCGGGCGGGCGGGCGTCTTTCGCGCTGGCAGCCACCGGGGCCCTGAGCTCCGCACCGTCGGAGGGCGCGCGGGCCGGGTAGGCGCGGGCGATGGCGCAGGCGCAACCGTCGGGGAACGGCGCAGCCTGGCGTCGCCGAGTCCACCGCCAGGGGGCGACCACCGCACGCCGCGGAGGCTCTGGGAGGGAGGGAAATGGGGCTGGGGGAGCGAGGGGGGAGCGGGGGTCCGGTCTGGGGGTGCGACCCTTACCTCCAGGTAGTACAGGTCCACGGTCGTGATCTGCGAGTCGAGGAAGTCCTCGTAGGTGCTGAACTGGGTGACGATGTTGTCCACGGCGCCGACGCCGTCGTCCGGATCCATCGCAACCCGGCCGCGGGGCGTCCCTAGCGACGGAGGCGCCCCTAGCGACGGAGGCGCGGCGGCCGGTGCGCAGCGGCCCCCGCGCGGTCTCTGCCCCGCCGGGAGCCGCCGCGCAGCCGCGTGCGCTAGTCCCGCCCCGCGCTCGTCCCCGAGTCTCCCCTCCGCCGCCCGGTGACGCCGTCTCCAACGGCCGCTCCGAACGCCGCCCGCGGCCTCGAACCGTGCGGAAGCGGGAGCCCTTGGGAGGTGCGGCCTGCGTCCGAGCGCGGGACTAGGACCCGGCGGGACGCGCGGACCGAGCGCAGACAGAGCGAACGTGGGCGCCGCGGCCTCGCTCCGAAACGGCGTCCTGCGGCGGGAATGCCCCGGTGAGCGCCCGGCTCCTGAGGGGGTTTCTGCGGGGAGCGCCCTGCGGAGCGAAGTCGTCGGAGATAATCTCGTGTCCGAACCCGAGAACGGAGTAATGACTCGTTACGTCCTTCTGAAAGATGTATCCGAAAGGCTAATTATTACTACTATTTGGATATGAGGAGGAAGGTATGAATTTCCCAAATTGAAGGAATTCAATGAAAATATCTTTGAAGACCTCTTTTGGCCCCAAGTGCTTGTTTTTAAACTTTTTTATTTTTAAAACGGATTTAAAGTAATCAACACGACAGCTGGCAAACCTTTTTAGAACTCAGATTTTAATATTTTACAGATATTCGGAAATTAAGATAGTGCAATACTGAGCCTGTGGTAGTTGCTCTACGGCTTGAGTTGCTTTTGAAGATTTTCAGAGGAGCTAAAAAAAATTTAATGAAAACATCTGGTAAGATACTTGGCGGTCAGTTAGCTTCCCCCAATTTAAAAAGGTCATCTCAAAAATGGGAGTGTCACAGTGTACAAATTTTAAGTGATACAGACACAACAATCTCAAGATTTCACTGACTTATTTTTTAATTAATGAAAATATCTTGAAATATTTTAAAAGGCATTTTGGACTTCTTTTAATGCAATTTAATCATTGAATTCAGAAGAACAGAAAGGATAGGGAAATCCTAAACACTCAAAATACGAAAGCAACAACAACAACAAAAAGGGACACCTGGCTGGCTCGGTCAGTAGAGCACGCAACTCTTGATCTCAGGGCGGTGGGTCGAACCCCCATGTTGGGTGGAGCCTATCTAAAAAAAAAAAAAAACAAACCACAAAACAGCAACAACAATAATATCTATTGAACCCTCCCTGCATGCCAAGTACTGTCATAAGTGCCACAGATTGGTTACATCCTTAACTAGTAATTGTGCTACCATTAACAATCACCAACAACTTTACATCATCTAATATCTAAGATGTTCTAACACACAAGGGACATAAGTCTCAATATTCTTTATTATCAATAGAGATAGAGAATAGAGAAGTAACTCCTTGAAGTCACTCCTGAAAGAAGCATTATTCTGTGTGAACTGAGCACAGCAAAGGCTTAGAAAAGTCTCAGCCACTTACTATACGCAGAAAATACAAGTATTTGCTGTAGTATAGTATTTATTAAGACTACCATGTGCCAGCTCTGTTCTAAATGCTTTCTGTGCATTATCTTGTTTAATCATGACAACAAATCCACTAGGAAAGTAGCATTAGCATTATTCGCAATATAGAGACAGAGTGAATCCAAACAGATTGGTGGAGATCTTAAAGATAAAAATAGCAACACAACTTATTACTCCTGATTGCCCACAAAGGAAAGCCCAGGTGAATAGAGTTTGAAGAGCCACGCAGAATTAATTATGGAAGTTGGATGTTTTTGTTGTTATTGTTGGTTTATTAGAAAAAATATCAGATTGTGCAAGGGAGTATAGACTTGGTATAAATAACAGGAGGAAAGAATGCATATTCCAAGATGGGGAGGCAAGAAACATTAGGTTCTGTGTAGGGGAAAGCTGCACATTGTTTTAATGTTGTGAGGGGGCAGTTAAGAGTAGAGAAAAAGAAGCTTCCTGAAGGAAGAAACTTATTAGGAATGCTTTGAATAGTAGGTTGAAGGGTTTGAAAAGTTAGTAATCGTGTCCTTGAATATTGTAGGATACAATAGGGGGCGCCTGGGTGCTCAGTTGGTTAGGCATCTGCCTTGGGCTGAAGTCATGATCCTGGGGTCCTGGGATTAGCCCAGCATAGGGTTCCCTTCTCAGTGGGAAGCCTGCTTCTCCCTCTCCCACTCCCCCTGCTTGTGTTCCCTCTCTCTCGTTGTGTCTCTCTGTGCCAAATAAATGGATAGAATCCTTAAAAAAAAAAATTTTAAGTTACCATTAAAAAAAAAAAAACAGTAAGATACAATAAAAATGGCTTTGAGTGATGATCAGTCACTACTGAAAGTCGTGTCTTACTGTCAAAGCCTCCGCGGTGCCTCTATTTGTATTTACATTGGCTTTGAGGTCCTCCTCCATCAAGATGTCATCACTTTCAAGAAACAGTAAAGCATCTGGAAAATCTTGGGTTTGTTAAACTATAGCACTTTGATTATAAGGACCTGTATTTTAGTAAAATGCAGGGTCATTGCTTATGTGTCATACTATTATGACCTATTGTGATGGTGCATTTTCAGTGGAAAAACCTCATTAACTTTATTATTTGGTAAACAACTCTGATGAAGTCATCTCTAAGGCATCTGAATTTTAACAATTATGTAAATATTTTCAGTCAATGAGTCTAGCTGTGTCTTCTAACTCAAAAAGGGTGATTTTGAACAAATCGGTTTCTCTATGAATATTTAAAGAGAAAAAGAAAAGTTACAAGTTTAGACTTGTTCCTCACAGAGAGGCTTGAATTACTGTAGGCCTAATTCAATTGTGTTTTGCTTAACTTTCAGTTTAAGTTCAAAAGCCCTTTTTGACTCGTGCCTGAGAAAAAGACTGACAGAGAAATTAATGAGCTTCAGCAAGTCCCTATTTACAACTGTGAAGTCTTTGTTATGATTGGGACAATACTTTATTTTGGATAACATACATTCCTACTTAAAGTCCAGGATTTTTGAAGATTGAAATCTGGAATTTAGCACCAAATCCTAGAAATTCCATTCCTTGCAAAAGGACCAGCAAGGATTATGTATATTCACAGCAAATTTCCAAAATGTAAAAGAGACTAAATATGTGCTATATAAGAATAACAGAATATATGCCATATTTAGCTTAGTTCTGAGTAAAAACAAAGCAAAGCAAAAAGCAAGGTAAAAACAAAGTTCATAAGAATGTAGGCAAAATCTAAGCCTAAGTGTCTCCTTAAAATAAACAGTCTTTGGTACTGTAGTTACCTGGTGGTAGTACACAAGAGAATTTCAAGTTAAACCCTACACTTTTCTATATCCAGATGCTCAGCAATATAACATGATGTCTGAGGAAGTGAATAGGAGGGCGCATGGGTAGCTAAGTCAGGTAAGTGTCTACCTTCTGCTCAGATCATGATTTCAGGGTTCTGGGATCAAATCCCACATTGGGCTCCGCACTCGGTGGGAAGTCTCCTTCTCCTTTTCCCTCTGCTGGGCACGCGCTCACTCTCTCTCTCTCTCTTTCTCCCTGTCGAATAAATAAATAAAATCTTTTTTTTTTTTTAAGTGAATAGGAAACATACTTCTGGTATGTTGACAAGTTCAGAAGGGGAATGGCTGGTTTACTATGCTCATGAGATGCTCAACACTCTGAGTAAGAACTTTTGGCTCGGTTAGGATGGACTTAACACATTACCATTATCATAAGAAGGAAAAACATATGCTTGCTCTAATAAGATAAGAGATTTGTGTCTGATGTTGCCCAAGTGCTTACTAAATTTCTATGGACTGCAGATGAGGACTATTGCTTACTCTCAGCCAAGGAGAGCTCTCTTGTGCTTTGTAATAATGATGACATTGAATGAATTTAAGATATTTCTTGTGATGAGATCACTGGACTTCGACACTGTCTCAGTTATTCTAAAGTGCTGGAGCTCTGGTTCCATGGCTTCTGTCTGGAGACACAATGTGTACATGTCCCCTACGTCCTGAGTTTTCTCCCCGCTTGGCTATCACAGCACATAACAGGAAGGATCCAAAAGACCAGAAAACAAGAATGGGGTTTCCGGGTGTTAGCAGCTGATAAGAGTTGAGAAGTACTACTGCACGATGGGGTGGAGATGATAGATACATAGCTACAACCATCTCTTTGGAACGGAAGGAAACTTGGACTCTCAATGGCTCCATAACGTTTTTCTAACAATTTCACTGAAAATTCCCTCAACTTGTTTGTCTACGTGGATATGGGGCTCTACCCTAAAATATTACTTCTCTTGAGTCACCAAACACTCTTAGAAAACATCACGTAGAACTAGATGGCCCCACTATCCATGTAAAGCTGCCAGTTTCAACTGGGTACTCACCACTGCCCCCCAGTCTTACTGTGTTCTCTCCCTTCGGTTCACTGATTTTCCTCAGTGAATTTTCCTGTTTTCTTTTCTCCCTTTAATCCTATATCTTCCTGTCTACAAAACAGATCATCTTAACTTCTCCACAAATGAAGTAAAACTCATCAGATTAGATATTCTTTAGTCAAATATACAGGCTTACACATCAATTCTTTTCGTCTTCCCTTTTGTTTCAAAGGAAGAGATCTACCTCCTCTCAGACCTTTGTTCTACACTCTCTCTTTCTGCCTTCCCAGCATGTCTTATTTTGTTTATCCACTCTTACCATGAATGTATCTCTCTTCTCCTTTTTCTTCTCTCAAAATCTCTCCATTCGCCTCCACCTTTCCCCCATTTTAAAAACCAAGCCAAAAAAAAAGGTAACAACAACAAGCAAATGAACTTAAAAGCAAACCTCTCAACTTCACAGCCCACTTCAGCAGTAGGCCCTGCCACCTTTCACAGCAAAGCTTCATGAAAGAGTTAGCTATAATCACTCTCTCCCTTTCTTTCCAACCACTTTCTGCCCAATGCATTTCACCAAGTTTTACACACCGCCCCACAAACTTTTTACCAAATTCAGTTATGATCTCCTTGCCATTAAGCGTCAATAGCTTTTTTTTTTTTTTTTTTTTTTCTGTCCTCCTACTACTTGACTCTCAGGAGCTTTAGGTCCTGTGATCACTCCCTTTTCAAAACTCTCTCCATTAGTTTCCCTCACATTACTTAGCCCTGAGACCGGTTGGTTGGTTGGTTGGTTGGTTGGTTGGTTGGTTTTCCATTGGCTTTTTTGTTTGTTTATTTTTTTGGTCTTTTTTATTGGCTCCTTTTCCCTAAGCTAGTTTCTGAAATTGGGAGAATCTCAGGCTGCTGTTCTGGAGGCCTTTTTTTGCCTCTTCACTCTTTCACTTTGAGACCACATCCATATGCATTAACTTTACGTATGTCCTACATGCATACTGTTCCCAAGTCTGTACGACTAGCCAGGTTACCCTCCGAAGCTCCAGACCAAACATCCAACTTCCTACCAGACACCACTGGATATATAAAGTGTATAAAATTGGCTCGTTTCTCTTACCCTGCCTCCTAATCTTGCTCCTACCCAGGGGTTCCCTCTCTCAACATACAGCCTCCTTTATTTTGGTGATTCATGGCCGAAGCCTGGAAGACAGGACCCTTGCCTCTCCTTCACCCCCGAAACAGCCTGTTATTTCAGTCTCCCAAGTACGACTCCTGTAGACTTCAATTTCTCTCCCATCTCATTCCCACTGCTTTCTAGCCTAACCCAGAGACTAATACTTACCCTCCAGAAATAGCCTCTTTTCTGGTTTCCTTGTCCCCCACTGGCTCCATTCTACTCTTGCCAGTGTAATCATAGTGATTGTTTAAAAACATTGATCTGATTTCATCACATTCCTCTGACAACCTCCACTGACTTCCCTTTGCCCTTAGAATAATATGGCTTACAGGCCTTTCACATTCTGACTCTCCTCTGACACCCTCCATCTTACACGTGACATGTTTCAACCACACTGGATTATTTTCAGTTTTTAAAGAAGCCACCATTTCTTTTTGGCACGGATCTTTAAACATTGCTACATCTACCTGGAACACTCTTTCAAGGTACACATTCTTTTTAACTATGAGTTCCATTGTATCGATCGAATCCTGAGATCTAGTAGATGATCTTCTGTTACATATCCCCAGAGCAGTTTCTACTCCCCTCACTATTATGAACATCTCACATGTGATAAACTATTTGCAAAATGCCTCCTGTATGCTTTACTCATTCATTTTTGGAAACTATTAGTGTGAGGAATATAAAAAACTTAAACTTTAGCACCCAAGTTTTGGGAAGGTCCTTCACAATACAAATGCAATAGCACAAGACAAAATGGTATTTTTGAAGCAGTATGTAAATCCAGAGCAGCTAAAAATCACTTTTACCTGGGAGATCCAATAAAAAAGTATAACACAGACTTTGTAGTAAATTTGAACTACTGAGATAGGGATATGGGGCTGTAAATAAAAGTCCATGTGAATGAGTCACATGTGCCAAAGTTTCAAGGCGAGAAAATGAAGATTTGGGGTGCCTGGGTGGCTCAGTTGTTAAGCAGCTGCCTTTGGCTTGGGTCATGATCCCAGAGTCCTGGGGTTGAGCCCAGCATCCAGCTACCTGCTCAGAGGGAAGCCTGCCTATCCCTCTCCCACTCCCCTTGCTTGTGTTCCTTCTCTTGCTGTCTCCCTCTCTCTCTGTCAAATAAAATCTTTAAAAAAAAAAAAAAAAAAAGGAAGGAAGGAAAGAAGAAAGAAAAATTGCAGATTTGTTCAAGTAAATTTGATTATAATTCAAAATATGTGTAAGAGTGGAGAAAATAGTATGCTAAGTCAGAAGCTGACCATGGGGTGATTTGTGAACTTAATAAACTTCAACCGTGTTCTCCATGTAAAGGAGAGTCAGAAGAAGTGTTTGGAAAGAAGCGATAATCAGAACTGTACTTTAGAAAGATTATCCTAACAGCACCAAATGATTGGAGGGGTGGCAGAAAGACCTCTTAGATCTAGAAGAGAAGAGGAAGGGGAGTCTGAATTGGAGAGTAAGTATAGGGAAGACAGATTTAAGAAACCTGGTTGGCGGGG
Source organism: Enhydra lutris kenyoni (assembly GCF_002288905.1). NCBI lineage: Eukaryota > Metazoa > Chordata > Mammalia > Carnivora > Mustelidae > Enhydra > Enhydra lutris. Next base: position 2,812,962 of record NW_019154105.1, read on the forward strand.
AGGGGGGTGGTTGGTAAGGAATTCTACAGAGAAGCAACTGACTTCAAGTTTAATACACACTTTTTACACCTGAGTAAGATTCAGAGAACTTTCACTTAAGGTCTAACTTTCTACCTGCTCAAAATAAGAACTACATCAATGTTGTTGGTTTTTTATGGTAACTTGTTGGTACTTAATAAATTCAAATAATGAGGCACTGATGTGAAGATAAGTAAATTTAGATGGATTTTCAGAAGAAAATATAAAGTGACATCTTTAAAACCCCAGATATAAGGTGGAAACAGGCTGTCTCTCTGAGGAATATATTTAGCCCCTCTAAAATACACAATGACCTCTATAGAATTCCTAAGAGGAGAGGCTTGATCTATTTTAAAACACCATCTTCTTTCTAGCCTCTGAGGACAATGTCAGAGCTCATGAGATATTCAAGTGTTTTTGCAGCCGCAGTAATAACACAACCCCAGTTACAACTGAGCTAATACAGAAAGGGGTGCAGGGGCTCTCGGCTTCAGTAGCCTCTCCAGGAGAAGCATTAAAGGAAGGAATGCCAATTCCATTAAGAGCTAATTAACTCATTGTACTTGGCTCTGCTTCTCTAGGATATCAAACATTCTCTGACTACAGATAAATTAAGCGCAATAATCACAATAAAAGACATTTTGATCCATCTCTCCATTAGCTCTTACTTGCCAAAGCAAAGGTGAAACTGACTGACCCAGCAGTAATTTCCCATAACACAGTCAGGCTCTGTGCTAGGTAGGCCCTGAAAACACAGTGAGAAATAAAACCTGGTCCTTTTCGTCTTCAAAGATATTAAAATTTAGGGATGAGACAAGAGCCCCAGAGGGCCTGGACTTAGTTGGTTGAGTAAAAGAAACAGAGATGAACTAAGCAGATTTGGGGAAACAACTTTGTAAATAAACGACGAAAAAAAATTCATAGAAATCATAAACATGTTTACAAGGTACAAAGTAGAATAAGAGTGGAAAAAAGATTATTCCGTGTGTGCAAAACAGACTTAACAGAAAGAATTCAAACATGTTATATTTTAAGAAATCAGAACATAATTTTGTCTTCTCTAAAAGAATGGGGTATTCCCTCTCTCTCTGTGCCTGCCTCTCTGCCTACTTGTGATCTCTGTCAAATAAATAAATAAAATATTTTAAATAAATAAATAAATAAAGTAAGTTTGGATGATCTCTGTGATCACATCTAGCTTCAAAATTCTGTGATGTTCTCTTGTAACATTCACAATCATTACGAGTTGGGTGTAACCTGAAGACGTTTCCAAGAAGAGAGGGAAACAGTAGAATTGTTACCCTCTAATGCACTTTGCTAGGAAAAAAACACCTGTTGTACTAAATTATTTGACGACCACAGATATCAACATGCTTGGCAAAACTAGCATATGGCCACGGTGTGTCTGATCTCTTATTCAAACAAACGTCTGTTTTACATTTTTTTTCCTGTTCAAAATTGTCACCTTCCCTCTCTCTCTCCCACCCCATTAATCTCCCTTCTCATCTACCCGCCCAGGACATCCATCTCCGCAAGCAGTTTCACTTTTAAATATAAAAACAGGTACGATGGATATTATTTTTAGGAAAATTCAGACATCACTGAAGCTCACCCTAAGCCAAATAATCTGAACATTAAATTTTTACTACCTTAGAATCTAATTTTGAAGAAAAATTAAAAGCTTTTCTAAATGGGCAATACCACCATTTGCCAAAAAGAGGTTAACATTAGTCAAAGGAATTTTTAAAATGTCGATTTCAATAACCAAGAGTAAATATTTCTGATGTTTCAGCAGTTCTTTAAACGCACACTTATTTAATGGATTTAACACAAATGTGTTACTTGTGTGAGCATATTAAAGCGTCCCTAGGCGTTGTCTTTTCTAGGAAGACCTCATTAACATGTTTTGTTTATCAGACTTTTTTTACCTTTCTCCTAAAACTTCCCGTTTTCCATGTCCATTCAGACTATCTGCTAGCCTCTGAATATTCAAATACACAATTACTAGCCCACATCTTTCTTATTTTTCAGAATTGTGGCTGTTCTCAGAATTTCAAATTTCTTTGAGAACAGATTTCTCCTGGGGCACATCACTGCTAATGTCTCTGATTTGTGTTCTAGAACATTGAGACAGAGGAGGTGATGGGAGCAACATAGCTGGAATGGCTGTGAGTCTGTGATAAAATTAAAGTCTTAATAACAACCGAGACTTGAAAACGTGGCTCAGTATGTGTGCTTAGCCACAACCGAATGAGTGCATCAATCCTAACTTAGGTCTCTGGTTCTGATACCATGCATAATGAATCACGCATCTTAATTGCTCCCCTTTCCATTTGCTATTTAGTTTATGAGTCAATTACTGGATTTGGAAGGTTTTTATAAAGGACTGGTAATAAAAATCGATTGCAAAGTATTCTGAAAACCTCTCCGGCTAACTACGCTGGAGAGAAAAACCGGTTTTTACTTTCTGTTCCTTCATAACGTTTCCCAGTAGAATATTTATTACAGAAAGAGTGACATGTAGCATACAGTAAATTCCTAAATTTTCTTCAACTGTAGGTTAAGAATATTATCCTTTACTTCAATTAAAAAATCCAGGATTTATCATCAAGCATTACTACACGGGCAGCTATCAAAAACAAGAAGACTGTTGGCAATCATTTTGGTTAAACTAAATCACTCCCAAGTTTCCAAATAATTACTAATACACAGGGGGCAATCTAATTTTTAATTTAAAAGAGACTAACAATAACCCAGGTAATTTCAAAATAAAATTTAAACTCCTACTGATTTCTGGAAGTTTGGCCTGCATAATTATTTAAGAAGTACTATTTTTATAAGATACTTGCACACTTTCTATTATAGACCTATATAATTTATCGACCATTATAGTTACATGATCACATAGCTGATTTGTTCCTTCACGTGTTAATCAACCTTAATTAATAGCTTTCTTATGCTAATGCAAGTTTTATTTAGGTCTTTGAATACTAATAGAAAAAATTAGGTAAGCCTTCCTTTAGGTCAAGAAAAACTAAGACCGTTTTCCTGAGAAGCCGACATATGATAATGTAGCACTGACCCAGATTTCAGAGAATCGAGGTCTTGTTATGTGTATTTCATTGGGAACCAGGGTCAAATCCTGTAACTCCTTGTATCTTATTCTACTAAGAGACGTTGGTAATAAATTACAGCTTCCTTCAGTCATAGTTACATAGTGAAGTTAATTGAGAGAAACAAGCTACATGAAACAGAAACCGTGTTTTCCACTTTTCATTTTAAGCCCTGAGCTCCTACATCCCTGAGGGCTTTAACCGCGACATCGGATGACAACTGTTTCCACTCATTGTTCAGGTTCTCGGTCCAGAACCAATTGCCCTTTATTTATACACTGTGTTCCAACCAGTTCTGCCCTTTCTTTTTTTTTTTTTTTTAAGATTTTATTTATTTATTTGACAGAGAGGGATCACAAGTAGGCAGAGGCAGGCAGAGAGAGGAGGAAACAGGCTCCCTGCTGAGCAGAGAGCCCGATGTGGAGCTTGATTCCAGGACCCTGGGATCATGACCTGAGCCAAAGGCAGAGGCTTCAACCCACTGAGCCACCCAGCCGCCCCAGTTCTGCCCTTTCTAATACTGATGACATTTGTCATTCTTCAATTTATAATCTGACTTTCCCTTTCTGCCAGAGACCTTCCCCTACTTCTCCAGTATGACCTTGACCGTGGCTTCTGGCCTGGATTTTTCTATGCTGCTTCTTTCCCGAATATTGAATTTAGCCCAACCTCCTGTGGGTGGCGCTCCTGCCCGAGTCTCCCCAGACGGAAAGCAGGAGCCAAGGGCTGCCTCTTTGTTTGCCAGCAGTGCCCTCAAGGAATAGCTTTAACCCACTGGCAAAGGCCATAAGGTGGTGGTTGGGAAGGGCGTTAGGCCTGCCAGACAAAAACTCCCCCACAGCCTACCTGAGATCCCAGCCAGGGATCATTAGTGTTGCTCCTCAGAATAACTTTGTTTTTAGAATCGGTGTCCTCCTAGCCCCCACTCCTACCTTTTCCTATTGAAATTATTGTTTTCTTACATGATTATTGAGAACTCAAGGTTTCTTAAGATTTCAACGACTGTGTTATAGCGGAGCGGACGGTGCTTGGTAAGCCAGATTTTTGTGTTTCTTGTAATCTGTCTCCCTTTTATTCTGTTTTAGTACTGAGAAAGAAGTAGGATTTATCAAAGTTTTCTTCTCACCAATAACAAGGGATTGTACACACACCAGAGAAGAATGGCCCAGGACTGATGGTAACAGAAGTCATGGAAACCAACCAGAATAAGCAAACTCCAGAGGGACACAGGGAACAGTATCAAGACTGATCGTCACCAGGTGATGAGAATTCCTAAAACCTAGGATGCACTGAGTTTTTGTTTCACGGTGGAGCAGTAGTTTTTAACAGGATTAACCCTTTTGTTGCCTGGGAAAAAAGAGCACATTAATAGGTAAATGGATCATCAAAGATACATTGAATTAATTAAGCAAGTTACTTAGCACAGCACTTTCTGGAACCAAAGGAGACCTAACCATGCTGATTTGGGGTAGGGAGGGATGAGGTGCACAGAAGGAGAGGGCCCAGTCCAGGTAGATAGCCCGTGGCAGTGGAAGGACTAAGAACAGCCAATAATAAACCTGGGCTATGTTGAGAAGAAATCACCAGTATGACCAAGAGATGAATAAAGAAAGGGCAGAGGAGATCTTAACCAAGTTGACCATTTGGCAGGGTTTACAGTTAATTTTTTCTGCAAGTGTGTGTTTCTTGCCGAACAGAGAAAGCAACCATGGAAATGTACACAGAGGAGAATGTCTTATAAAGAATAGTTACAGTCCCAGGCCCACAGCCTCAAAATTTTCATGGCCTGGAGTCCACTCTCCCTTCATCCTCCCATTTCTGATGCGCACATTGTGGACACACCAGCCTGAAGGCTTAATCTGGCTCTGAGCCCAGCCTGACCACCCCATACACCTGCAGGGTGGAGGTTCTGTTAATGGGAAATTCTGGAATCCCAGGTAGCTAAAAGGAAAGGATCCAGGTCTGGGTGGACAGGTTCTTTTGGCCGCTTAAGTCCTCAAATTGGGAGGGGCAGAGCAAGAAAAGGCAGGTACCCTTAAAAGTAAGGAGCCTAGGTTCCTCGTCTCCAACCCCCGCCCCCACCACCGCCACTGGTGACATTACAGGAGTGCTATGTACACATGGGCACAGTATTCATTTAGACTGACTTTCAATTTGGTTCAAAACCTGTATGAGACTTTATTAACACCATTAAGAAAAATAGGGACCATCTCAGCGAATGAGAAAGTGTTGTATTAAGTGTATAGATAGGGGTAAAAATTGTGATTTTTTTTGGAAGAAAAAGGTCAAATGTGTTAACCTCTGCTCTCTGGATCATAGAATAATCAAGCTTATAGCCTAAAGATCATGTTTCATTCTATAGATGAAGAAAGTGAAATCGAAAGAGTTTAGGCGTCTAAACAGTATCTTGCACATAGTATCAGCTTATAACTATTTATTGAAGGACGGAATTATTACCCCAAACCAGAGGATGTGAGAGACCCAGAAGACTCCTGATTTCCTGGTCATTTGTTTGGCGGTACTCATCCCCATGTTTTCCCTAGCTGTATTCAACAACGCATTAAGACATAATCATAGTCCTATAGGTCTGAAAGCCGGTATGTGAAGAGAGGGGAAAAACAAAAAGACTCCCCTCTCAATCACAGAAATGTGTCTTTGTGCACTTGTAGATATGGAAACTCTAGTGCCAATTCTTTGTAGGGGTATAACAAAATGACCCTGGCAAAAATGAAGCCATTCTAACCATCTGTGTAAAAGGATATTAGTAGTAGAAGTATTATAGTTTCTTTAGCCCAGATACCCAAAAAGAAAGATACTGAAGGATATTCAAGTGTACCTAAAAATCCTTTGTTCTAGAGAATTACTAGACACCAATATGGCCTACTACAACATCCTAGGTATCTCAGCAAATGGCCTGTGCTGATTTTATTTTACAGTATCCAATATTTTATCTAAACACAGTAGTTACTTGAGACAGAGGACTGGATTCAGTAAGTCTTTTATTAACAGTTCATTGTTTTAAAAAGAATACAACTACAGATCTGCTAAAAGCATGGAGTCATTCTCCACCAAACCAATGTTCCAAATGTAATTCCATCTGCTTGATACTTTGACATTTTAGGTCTGGAAAAGCACAGTGTGGAAGACGGCGAAGGGCAGGGAGATTTTAGTTCAGAAGTGCAGAAAGCTCACTTAGAGCTTTAGGAAAAGAACACAAAACCACTGTGACTAATAAATTTCTCAGATTTATTAAGTAGAAAGGCTCAGAGGCAAAAAAGAGACAAGAGACAAGCACAATTGGCTCTTACACCAGCTCTTGGGGATTCTGGTGTGATGCCCTAAGATTATTTTCATAGCTGGGCAAGAGCGATAGGTTGTAAATGTATAACTCGCTGGCAAGACAATACTTTCTGAAAATAGTATTTTCAACCGAGATACCAACAACAACAACAAAATGGATATGAGGGTTACAACAACTGTTTCTCTAGATAGGGTGCACCTGTTTAAGAAAGAAAACTGTCTAAAGAATTTGTTCTCCAATTTCACACCCCTTGACCTTTGCAACCATTAACTTCACAATGTTAATAAGGAACAAACCGAAGTTTAAATGAATCTGTACTTTGAAAGTATATTGGAGGTTTATTCATCCAGACCAAGTAAAGTTTCTTCAAAAAACAGTCAAAAATGTTTCCTTATTTGTCATGGATAATGGCTGGAAAATCCATATTGAAAGGGCTAGGTACTTAATATTAAGTGTGTGATTATTGCTTCAGAAATACTACTTTTGGTACCAGCTTTACTGAAGCATAATTCACACACCCTACCATTCGTAAATTTAGAGTGTATAACTCAGTGGTTTTTGGTAGATTCAGAGTTGTGCAACCAATCAACACAATCAGCTTCAGAGTATTGTATCACTCCCCAAAGAAAGCGTGTAGCCCTAGTTATCAGCCCACCCACCCAGATTCCTCCCCCGTCATCAGCAACCCCTTATTTACTGTCTGCAGATTTGCCTGTTCGGAACATTGTATATGAATGAAATCTCTTATATGTGACATTTTGTGACTGACATTTTACTTTGCATAATATTTTTATGGCCCATTTATGTTATAGCATGTATCAGTACTTTATATTTCTGGCTTATTGTGTTTCCATTCATTCGTTGATGGACATTTGGGTTGTTTTGACCTGTTGGCGATTATGAATAATGCTCCTGTGAACACGGTGCACCTCTCTTGGCATGAATGTGTTTTCATTGCTCTTGAATATGTACCTAGGAATGGAATTCTTGGGTCAAGGGGTAACTCCATGTTTACCTTTTTGAAGAACTGCCAGATTGCTTCCGAAGAGGGCTGTACCATTGGACGTTCCCACCACCTATGAAATGAGGATTCTATCTTCTTTATATCCTCACCAAGACTTGTTATTATTTGACTTTTTGATTAGAGCCACTCTGGAGAATGTGTGTATCTCGGTGTGGCTTTGAATTGCATTTCCCTGACAACTAATTGTACTGAGCATTTTTTCATGCACCTACAGGCCCTTTGTATGACTTGAGTGGAGAAATGTCTATTACCTTTTGCCCATTTATTAAATGGTTGTCTTTTTAGTATTGAATTGTAGGAGTCCTTTCTATAGTCTAAATACCATCCACTTATCAGATATATGATTTGCAAATTATGTCTCTCATTGATGAGTTATCTTTTCACTCTTTTGATAGTGTCCTCTAAAGTACAAAAAAATTTAATTTTGGTAAATTCTATTGTGTTGTTGCTGCTTACTGTTTTGTAGTGTATCTAAGAAACCATTGTCAAATCCATGGTCATGAAGATTTACCTCTATGCTTTCTTCTAAGAGTTTTATACTTTAAGCTTTTATACTTAGATTTTTTTTTAAGATTTTATTTATTTATTTGACAGACAGAGATCACAAGTATGCAGAGAGGTAGGCAGAGAGAGAGAGGAGGAAGCAGGCTCCCTGCTGAGCAGAGAGCCCGATGCGGGGCTCGATCCTAGGACCCTGAGATCATGACCTGAGCCGAAGGCAGAGGCTTAACCCACTGAGCCACCCAGGCGTCCCTATACTTAGATCTTGAATATATTTCAAATTAATTTTCACATGCAATATTGAAGTAGTAGTCCAACTTCATTCCTTTCAAGGTGGAAATAAAGTTGTTCTAGTGCCATTTACTGAAAAGACTCTTTTTTCCACATTGAATGGTCTTGGACACTCATTGGAAAACAATTGACCATAGATATGTGGGTTGATTTCTAGACTTTCAATTCTGTTCTGTGCATCTATATATCTATCTTTATGCCAATACAATGTTGTCTTGATTTCTGTTGTTTTGTAGTAAGTATTAAAATTGGGAAATATAAGCCCTCCAATTTTTTATTTTTCAAACTTGGTTTGGCTATTTGGATACTTGGTGTTTCTATATGCATCTTAAGATCAGCACGTCCGTTTCTACAAAGAAGCCAGCTGGGACTCTGATAGGGATTGCATTGAATTTATAGATCAGTTTGTGGAGTATTGCCATCTTAACAATAATTTTTCCAATTCATGAACATAAGATACCTTTCTGTTTACCTTAGATCATTAGTTTCTTTTTTAAATATTTTTCAGTTTTCAGAGTATTACTTTTGCACATATTTTGTTAAATTTATTCCTTATCATTTTATTCTTTTTGATACTATTTTGAATGAAATTGGTTTAAGAATTTTTTTTAATGATTTTATTTACCCATATATAGAGAGAGCACGTACAGAGGGAGGGGCAGAGTGAGAGGGAGACAGAGAATTCCAAGCAGACGCCATGCTGAGCAGGGAGCCCATTGCAGGGCTCAATCCCTCGACATCCAGATCATGACCTGAGCTGAAATCAAGAGGTGTACGCCCAACCGACAAAAGCCACCCAGGCACCCTGAAACTGTTTTCTTGATTTTATTTCTGAATTTATCATTGCAAAGTTATAGTAGAATATAAGCTCTCATATATACCCACAATATATTGATTTTTATATCTTTTTTTTAAGATTTTATTTATTTGACAGAGACACAACAAGAGAGAGAACACAAGCAGGGGGAGTGGGAGAGGGAGAAGCAGGCTTCCTGCTGAGCAGAGCCCAATGTGGGGCTCAATCCCGGGACCCTGGGATCAGGGCCCGAGCCAAAGGCAGACCCTTAACGACTGAGCCACCCAGACGCCCCTGATTTTTATATCTTGATCTTGTTGCCATAACCTGGCAGAATTTGTTCATTAGTTCTGATAGTTTCTTAGTATTTTTACTTAGTATTTTTACTTATCTTCGTATTTTCTATATACAAAATCATGTCATCTCAAATAGAAATCATTTTACTTTTGGGGACTACTTTTTAAAAAATAATTTACAATATTTTAGCATTAAATGAAACAGCTGAATGTATTATGTCCAGGTGTATGTAAGAACTTATACAATTATCCAGATTTTTCATTTTTGTCAAAATCCACTTTTCACTAATGGATGATTATCTCTAATAAAACATTCCTTTTCTCCTCTTTTTGTTTTCTGTTCTTCAATATAAATTGCTTGAAAAGTTGTTTCTTCTGACCACTTCTTCACAGTAACACTACTGCCTTTCTGCAAAATCGAAATGTGATACCATTTATTTTGAAAGGATTATGTTGCTTAATCACAGGGTCAGAAGTCTTTGATTCAATAAAACAGGACAAATTTCTTTACAAAATGATTTTACACAGAAATCAAAAGTACCAAAGAGTGATGTCATATCACTGTGCAGTAAATTTGCACTAATATAAGTCAGGCAATAGAACATCTGTCCACAAAAGACCAGTTAAATTTTTAATGTACGTACCCCCCATATTTCAAAATGTAAATACCAACCACTTTTCCCTTTACATGGGAAACTGCTCCCACAATCACTTTGCAACACATTGAGTAAAAAAAAAAAAAAAAAAAAAAACACAGCATCTGGCACAAGACCAATAGCAAAGCAATAAAGATTAGTGAAGAATGAAATAAGGGATCCTGTGCACGGAGACTTTCGACCTCTCTGTCTTTCTACAAATTCCATCTCTCACTCACGTGTGGCTGTCTTCACTAGGAGACACTCACTAAAGGAACTCAGCTGAAGGTTAGCCTGTGTTACCACAAAGGGGACTGAGTTCAGGGCAACCCACTGACCCCAGGATGTTGCCTCCAGAACCAAGGAATATTGCAGGGAGAACCATGAAGTTGCCCTAAGGAAATATGATCTTTTCTGAGGAGTTTTCTCTGGAAGTTGGGAGAGAGGATGCACTTAGGGCAAGTTTAAAATCCCTCATCAGGAAGAAGTTGATGAATCTGTGACATGTCAGCACTGTGGGGACATCGTTTGTATTCTGTGCTTGTATAAAGGAAATACATACAATTGCAGGGAAAGTTGAAGCAAACAGTCTTCTTGTCTGGCTGGCTGTATTTCATATTTTTGACAATTACCCACTCACATATTTTTTTAAGACCGAGGTTTAACTGTTATAAAAACAGTTATTGGATGTATATGAAAATTTGGCAGAGCTGATAGCCTGCGTTATCATTAACTCATAATAAAGCATTCCACAGGAACGCTTACTTACAAGTGACTTGTCCAAACATGCCCCTATAAACTGCATTGAAATGCGGTTGATTTTAATCTCCATGAAGCACTGACGCACCCTTACCAGTACAGAGGTAGGAAAATCAATCTGGAATTGACTCCAGAGCCTTAGCTATTATCCAGAATGATCTGAATTTTAATCTTAATTAGACTTTTAGATCAATGATTTTGTGACTATGGAATACTGGGCAAATCACAAAGTCTCTCTTAAGCCTGTTTTTATTTGTAATCTAAAAAGCAATAAAAAGTACTTAGTATGAAGTATTTTAAAGGATGAGATGATAAAATGCACATAGAAAAATTTAGCACAATGCTTGGCATATGGTTCTCAAATAGACTTTGAATCTTTGGGGGGCAGGGGAGGGGCAGAGACAGACTCCCAAGCAGACTCCATTCCCACCAGAGAGTCCTACAAGGAGCTTGATCTCATGACCCTGAGGTCAAGATCCTAACTGAAATCAAAAGTTGGACGCCCAACCTGCTGAGCCACCCAGGTGCCACGACTTTGAATCTTATTCCTGCTCTTAGCCTAACTATCTGAAAATCTCAATAATTTATATGTCTTATACTCATATTTAATCATAATTAAGAGCTGATAAGAATACACTACAGTTTCCTCATTTATAACATATGCATTGATTCTAATAGTAACATTAATGAAACACTTCAGATTTAAAAGATAAATATATAATATAGATTATATTTTATATATACAATGTATGTCATATAGAAAGCATATATAAAACACATATATTTCACATATGTGCTATATATTATATATACTGTATAATATAGCATATGTATTTGATGCATATACCTTTTATGCATATATACATAAATGGAATTTCCCACTTTTATACATTAACTTTTAGTTTATTATCTCCTTTACTTCCAGGAGGACAGTACTACTGGGATAGAGGACCAGCAGGTAACCAACCACAGCCTACATTGAACCATATGCCCACATTAATTCAAAAGTCACTATTCTATCTAGTGTGTGTGTTTCTTTTTCAGAGGTAGTCGGCACACACTAGGTGAGATATGACAAGCCCAGTGTATCACCTGGAGCTCTTAGCATAGTACCTAGAAAGTCATAGGAGGTCAAAAGACCAGATAAAAGGGGAAGATGACAAAGTAAATTAAAAACCGGACTAATACAAGGAAAATGTCCCACTGGATATGCTGTAAATCAGTATAAAGTATTTTACTTTATTTTGGTACACATTATTGATAATTATATACTGATACAATAGTAATTTATGCAATTTATAAAGATCTAAAGTTAGGGATGTGAGATCAAATAAGTTTATTAATAGGATTGATTTCAAAGGGTATGGAGACTCTGGCTGGGGTGTTCAAGTATTTCTCACCCTATCTCTATACTTCTAAACACCTATTGATTCATCCGTCTTTTTTTAGCTTGACATTTCTCCCACTTTAATTTGTTCATATCCAGATATGATAGAAGACAAGAGAACAGAGGATGATTGAGTGTCAGTGAGCATAAAATGGAATTTGAGGAGTCCCTTAGGTATCTAAATTCCCAAGGCTCATAGCAACCACACAAATTGTATTATAAAGGAACTCTACCTGTCAAACTTTTAATATGTATTTGAAATACTTCACAACTCATAGTTGGAGAACTCATCCTAGTATATACCCTTTGCATCTGTCTTGCTGAATTAGAGCAGTCACCTTATTAGTATTCAATAAGATTCACAGAGGTTTCCGTTTGTCTCTTTTCAAAAAAAAAAAAAAAAGGACTGTAACTTTCTTTGCTTGTGGATAAACCAAATAGCCTAATTCATCTACTTAGGATCTTTTTTGTTACAGTTTTCTGTCACAGATTGTCTCCTACATAGGTGGTTTTCCTTTAACAGCATGAAATATCAATAGATTTATATATGATAGATTATACATAACATACAATACATTATATATAATAGATTATGTAATACATATAATATATACATATTATATAATATATAACATACATTATAAATATATATGAAATGGAGATCGAAAAGGAGATAAATTATAATTTTAAATGTGTAAATAATATTTACCATTACTTCAAATAATTTTGCTCTCCCTGATACTAATATTTTAACTGAGAGCAATAGGCTTTTTTTTTTTAAGCTTTTATTTATTTATTTGACAGAGAGAAATCACAAGTAGACAGAGAGGCAGGCAGAGAGAGAGAGGGGGGAAGCAGGCTCCCTGCTGAGCAGAGAGCCCTATGCGGGGCTCCATCCCAGGACGCGGGGCTCGATCCCAGGACGCTAGGATCATGACCTGGGCCAAAAGCAGAGGCTTTAACCCACTGAGCCACCCAGGCGCCCCAATAGGCTTTTTTTAAACTTAGTTTAACCCTTGGTGGTACAACAACTCAAGGCTATGGCTTTAAGTTCAGTGTGTTTCAGTATAGGATTTTATTTTTGTTTGTTGTTTTTTTTTTTAAAGATTTCATTTATTTATTTGACGGAGAGAGAGGTCACAAGCAGGCAGAGTGGCAGGCAGAGAGAGAGGGGGAAGCAGGCTCCCTGCTGAACAGAGAGCCCGATGCGGGGCTCGATCCCAGAACCCTGGGATCATGACCTGAGCCGAAGGCAGAGATTTAACCCGCTGAGCCACCCAGGCGCCCCACCAGTATAGGATTTTAAATAGCTGTTATAACTGAAAAATATACTTCACAAGCTGCGTAGACCCAAATGAGAGAGACGCAATGTAGGCTCTGCTTACTGAATCACAATATCATTTTTCAATCCCATCTGCCAATTATATAAAAGATTTTTTTGAAATCCAGCATTATATCTTCATGCTCCTTGAGAACAATCAGTTACTCCTTCGCACTAGTGAGAACATACTATGCGTCTTTAACTAGAGGAGGTCTTGTTTCATCCACTCCGATACTTCCTACTTGGTGTCTAGTCCTGACCCACCTGATTACCTCCAAGGCCATGTGTCAGTGAAAGAGAAGGGAGAAGAGGTGGGTTTTCTATTGAGGTTGCAAAGGTGTGTGTGTGGGGGGGGCGGTATGTATATATGCGCACATGTGCATATGAATTGTACTGACACATATAGTATCAAGGTTGTTTAAAGCATATGAATGAAAACTGGCTTTATTGGTTGACCTGTGTCTCGACAAAAATAAAAGTTTACAGGAAACTCTCCAATGAGCTTTTCTGATGTAATAAGTCTTAGAGATACGTTAGAGTAAGAGGGAAAGAGGAAGGGTAGGAGGGAAGAGAGAGACAGGAAAAGAGAGGTCTTGTATCTACAGTGGAAGGACTATTTACAACATTGAAATGTAAAAAGGATAGAATACAGGAGCAATAAAGGTAGAGGCCATATCTATCTTTCCTAAGTACTCCATTTAGAATCCGATCCTTGTATGGTCTCCAAACCCAGCAGCTGAAACCAACCGTGATGAATGGACCGCGATAATCGTGTGATATCCTTCCTATGGTACCGCTCAGCATTGCGTACAGTCTGGAGCATCATTTATGGGAGGAAAGGAATGTGCCCTTCTCAGCTTATACGTTGGCTCCATAATAAAAAAGAATCATAAAATCAAATTTAAGCACATCTAACAGTAGTCAAAAATAAATAAATAAATAAATAAAAATTAAAAAGGCAGCCAGACAAGCTTCTAACTTTCTATGGCCAATTCCATTTCTTTCATCAAAACTTGATTTTAAAGGTAAGTTAATAGATGACACCGGGTGTCATTGTGATTTTTTTCAGTTGAAAGAGGTAAAGTGGACATTCTCAGTTCATAGTGTACACATAATTCAGGCAATTTCTGCATTTCTCTTAGAGCATCCATCTTATTTATCGAAATGGGAAAGGTTAACTTTAATAAATGAGAAAGTCAAGGGAAAAGGACTCAAGGATGGAGATCTGTGGTCCATTGGATTATGTCTTAATACTGTATAAATGTACAGATGTCTATTTTTCATTTAACAAAAGAGACTACGAGTAAGCTTTTACTTTAGAGTTGGAAGGAAGCTTGTTGGGTGGAGCAAATAAACAACTGGCGAGCATTTAAGTTACCGACCTAGCTGCGGACCTTGTCATGGCAAGCCAGGCGCTCCAACGTGGATTTTCTCGCTGGGACACCAAACTTTTTTCCATGACCTTCAGCACCTTCCTGCCACACAGAGGACACTTACAAAGGGGCAGTGGGCTCGGTGGCAAGGCTGTACACCACTCCCTGTGTGTGGCCCAGCAGACTTATAAAGTCAAGTCTGCCAGCAGTTCCCGCTAGGAACGATGGCAGCAGCCTTGTGACGCATACAGTGTGTCCTAACGGTGACGGGTCAGATTACTCAGCTAAAGGGCACCTGTTAACACCCAGTCCTTAATTACATTGCACTTTAAGAAAATATCATGAACTTTCCCTTGTGGTATTTTCAGTTGTGCAGTGTTCCAAACTTCGGGTCTCTACAACAATGGTTGTGAACCCAGGCCATCAAGGTAGAGTCATCTAAGGAACCATTAAATATAAGGGACCCTGGGTCCCCCCTCAGGACAATGAAAGAATGGGTGGGAGGTAAAGCAGAGTCGGGGGGCAGGTTGTGTGTTGTTTTAGGGGTTTGGGGATTTTGTTGTTGTTTCTGTAGCATAAATCTCCTTGGAATGGCATTTTTTAAGTGCCCCAGTAATCCCAGCGTGGCCAGGGTTGAGAATTACCTGGACTTCTGCCCTCCTGTTGCTTTTCATCGTCCTCAGGAATGAGTATAGGGCTGTGACAGACCGGTCGCAGCTAAAATCTCACGTCAATGTACCGTCCATCATTTTTGTTCCTTTCTTGAAAAAATGTGTTCTAGGCCAGGGTTGTCAAACTTTCTGGTTCACCAGAATCCCCCGGAACACTTGTTAATCACGCATTTCCCAGGGTTTCTGATTCAGGAGGTCTGCGGTGGGACCAGGGAGTAGGCATTCTGTCAAGACCTCGGGTGGTGCTGGTGGTGCTGGTCCAGGGATCTCACTGAGAACCACCCCTCTGAACAGCTGGTGAAAACCCACCAGTTTCCTTCCTCCGTACCGATCTTTCTCTACCAAAGGCAGGATTCTCTGACAACTAGCTCTCCCAAGTCCGAACCTGCTTCCCTTCTCATGTGTGCTTAGCCCAACCTCCAGCAAACGTGTTTGCCTCTCACCAGCTATAGTAAGCTTCTAGCAGCTTTTATCCGCTGGACTGTGCCATTTGCTTTCAGTTCATAAAGAGCAGCTCTCTTTTCCTCGAAACATCGCCAAAACATTTGAACGGAGTCGTTTTCTAATGAAAGTATATTCTTCCCACAAATGATGCGCAACTATGGTTACACTACGAAGTCTTTTGTGCATGCCGCACAGGCACCAGAGGACACAAGGATCTTAAATTTACCTTTTTAACGCAGTACAAATAAAGGGGTAAACCCTCCCTGCAGGACTTTCTTCCCTCTGCACGAATTCAGGAACCTGCTGCCGTACATAGAAACCAGTGCCCAAGCCTGGGGGACAGTAGGGCAGACTTAAATCAGGAAAATGGGAGATCATTTACAAGTCAGAATGAAAAGGAAGACGTTCCGTGAATAACCATTAAGGGCCTGAGCATTACACATTTGTAATTCATAAAACCGTCCAGTGATTCCTTTGCAGACTAACATTTTGAGAACCACTGACCTAAGGAAATAAATATTTGAAGGCTGGTATTGGGGAAGAAAGAAAGCACTTTGGGGGTCTTAACAGATCTGGGGGAGGTCTCCCCGGAAGAGAAACACTTGATGAGGGAAAAGAGGTGACCGGGAACTTGGAGCCCATAACCCTTCGGGGCGGGAGCAATGTACAGAGGAGAGCCAGGTTGTCACCTGCCTCAGGCAAGCCGTCCAGGTGCCTTATTGTCCTCTTTTGGGCTGTTCAGGCAGAATCTGCTAGGGGACCCCTTTTGCAGCGGAAGAAATGGGATGTTTTAGGCGTAAGTCTTACTGGTGACTTCTGGGATGCCTACTTACCCCTGGGATTCCACCATTCTGAATGCTTCCAGGACTGCCTCGCAAATGACCAACGTGTAAATGAATTTAGAGACAGAGTTAAGAATAAATCAGGTTTGTGGGAGAGGTGGGTGTGACGGAGCAGGGGACGGAGGGAGGTGCTGCCTGAGTCAGACAGATTCCGACTTCGTTCTGATAGTCACTTCCTAGCTGGTGATCTCAGGCAAATTACTTAATCTAACTCAGGTTTTGTCCTTATCTGTAAAAGGGGATAATCATACCTACCTCAGAGAATTGTTGCGAGGATTAAAAGAGATAATGACCTGCTTGGCACCCAGTAGGAACTCAATTGTCCAAAGGCAGCTGGCAGACCCAGCTCTCCCTGAGGCATAATGGAAGCAGTCCTACCTTTTCTCTTAAGTAGAAGCTTTTCTCCGTGGGTTTTTGCTTTTCATTATTGGCTTTGTCTTGGGTGAATAGAAAGGACCAGAGAGAAAGAGCTGTCTTCCCGGAGAGTAGGTGGGAACTGGTTAGTATCAGCATGTGCTCTCATCCTGCTCCCCAACCTTTCCAGTCTCTCCCCTCCAGCTCCTGTGTGGGTCGGGGGAGGGGTGGGGATGCTGCCCCGGGGGTGTTTAGAGACTCCTCAGCACTCAGCCAGCTCCACCTGGAGAATCAGTCTTAATTACTCATGTACCTAGCATAACTCAGCAAATCTGTGTTTAAGTGCAACTTAAACCGGGCTTAATTTCTCTGTTTCCCATTTGACCTCCACAAGGTGAAATGGATGATTCGGGAGAGAGGAGTTTAGGTCTCATTTTTTTTTTTCTTCAATCCCGTTTTGGATTTGTGAATTTTAAAAGTAAATACTTATAATGCACGCATGAATTCTGCATGCCAGCTACCTGTCAAGTGTAGCAAGAACTCAGCCAGCTCCTGCATTAGGTTTTGGGTTAAAGCCACTCTAAATGATTTATTGCTTTTAAATTATTTACGTGGCATTATTCCTTTCTTGTAAAATGCAGAAGTGCTGTCAGGAACAGCACAGCAGCAAGGTTATGAATGGTACTACAAGTAAATCAAGGTAATTAGAGGCTTCAAGTTGCAAATACTGACAAGTTCTCCACCAGCCACCACTTCACTGATGATAATAAAATTTGCATGATTTCCTGACATTATACTCACCACATATTTTCACTGCACGCTCACCGTAATTACTTAGGGCATGATCTCACACTCATGGCAAGCAGAACTCTCACTGAACGCAGCTGGGACTCTTACAGATGCTTCGCAGTGAAGCGGACGGAATTAAGGGAAGAGTTCCCTACATAGCTTTCGGGATCTGTGATGTATCAACTGAATTGTGACACTACGACAGAGGAAGATATTCTCAGCTACTCTTAAGTTAAAGTCAGGTCAAATCATAGTGAGACTCAACTAGCTCAAAGGCAGGATTTTGTTTTTTGTGACTACTGATTTCTACAATTGATTTCTACAATTGGTTTTCTGTCTCTTTGCTGTAATAAGAAGTCAAAGGTTACTTTAATCCCTGATTAAAATCCTGAATGGACACCTACACATAACTCTCGCTGTAATGATGGAAAAAAAACTGTGTTATTCATCAAGGGTCAGTAAGGGATTTGATACACTGAGGATCCCATGGGTGCCTTAAAAAGCATACGGTGATTAAAGCAGGTCAGTTCAGTATCTCGAATCCGTATTTAACCTCTCATTTTGCCGAGTTATTCCTCAGCGCTTGGTGCATCTCTCATCAATGCCAGCGAACGAATTCGTACACTCTCCCTGCCTCGGCTCAGGGAAGCAAATGTACATCTGACCATTCCGTCTTCTCTCAACTCTGTAGCACCCGCATAGCTGTCTCAATAGACAAGGGAAAGTTGAGGTTTTGAACTATGTCGTACATAACAGAGTCTCAAGGACGAATATACTGGGTAAACGAAAGCTTGCAATATGGGAAAGAAACAAACCCGATCTGGTTCCGAGGAGACTGATATTGTCCCCGGGTGTCAACTTCATCCGCCCTCCAAGGGGCCAATTCCTCATCCATGTGAAATGGTTGTGGGGCCTGCAGAGGTCAAAGAAGTAGGCCTATAAAAAGTAATGGTCATTATGAAAGTAGAGACAAAATTAATTATCCAGAAGTGTCCTATCCCATTGCATAGATATTTTCCGACCACGTAGAAGAGAAAGCCCTACTATGGGAAGTTAGTGTCTGAGTTCAAAGAAAACTAGGAAATAGACAGAAAAGGAACTTTACTTTCTCGATTTTAGTAGCACTGTCTCAGGCCCGAAAAGGAGAATTTTAGGAATGAACCGGCTCTCCCTGCACCATGGAAACTAGCTAACGGCGTAACAATAAAAGCAGGCTTAGTTGAGACGATCAGATCTTAGACTTTGGAAGTTACTGCTCCAAATCACAGTACTCCGAAACCCAAAGGTATCTACCCGTAAATCCTTAAAGTGGTGAAAGTCATGATGGATTCCCGTATCTTCGCCTGGATTGGGTCAAATTTACAACCATAGTTACTGATCTCCCCTCCTGTAGGACAGTTACCATGCGGGTATCTCCTTTCTTCGCATGACTGTGTTAGAGAGGGGGTCACTTTTGTAATGGTAAGCTATATGAACTTGTAGTAACATATATGCAATCTTTAGAAACGTAGAATAGAAGTCCATTGTAAATACTTTGTGTTAATTACCCTAAAAGATTACATCAAACTCTGCGGTAGGTTTACTCATCTTTAATTATATCCATTTTTAGACCAGTAGTAACTTATGAGATTTCTGGAATGTGTTTAGTAATCCACTGAGCAGACTGACTCAGAGTCACAGAAGAAAGATATTCAGTACATCCAATTGCCGTGACCGTTGACTTCTACCCTCTGTTACCCGGACTTTCACATGAACAGGGAGTGCATCAGAACGCGGTGCAGTTAGTACAACGGCAAACATGACGCTATTATGGAGATGTGACATATTTTATGTTGAATCACATGAGTGGTCATAACTTTTGCTAAAAATATGCGTGTCCTTTTTCTTAAAGTGCCCTTTCCTTTGCCCCCTGCTGTCTTTTGAAGACAAAACAGACCATCTTTTGTAGAATTCAGCCGTTCGCTCATTTGGTTGTTGTCGTTGATAACAATAGTGTTCTCATTTCTTCGGCTCAAGATATGTGGACAATTAATCCTACCAGCTCTCCCGGAGACAAGATCTTGAGCTTTCCGAGTGCGTGGCTCAGCACAGGCAATACTGAGGCACATCTCAAGGTCAGGTCCTGGGAGGGCTGTTACCACGGTTTTCCACTTCCGGGAGATTTTGAACAAATGACATAAATTCTAATTTACAGTGTAACAGCTGCTCAACTGACATGTTTACGTCTAGTAAGTTTTATGAACTTTGTAAAAGCTTAGATCTGGACAGTGCCTTAGAAGCAACTTAACACAACCTGCTGTATCTTACTGTGTGCATTTATTTATTTACCTTGGTTTTTGTCATGTTTGTGTATGTAGCTGTTAGGTTTTTTTCTCCCTTTCTTTTCAGTTGGAAAGAATTCACTCTCAGAAGGAATAAAGGAGTCTTGAAAGAGAAACGAGCTTATATACCAGTCACTGATGGGAGCTACACTAGGATGTGTGATCTCTTCTCACAGAGTCATGTTGAAAACAAGATTTAAATCTAGTGGGAGTTTAAAGGTTTTGCTTATCTGTACACTGGAAAAATCTCATCGGCTCCATTTACTCCAGAATGGAATAATGTTAAAAGAATCTTTGACACAGCTGGCCTAGAGCAGCAGAGTAAGGAAATGTGCGTTAATTTTTGCATTCACTCAATTAACTGTACTGATTAAACCAGCCGGGTCTTACTGGCATCCTCTCTTCCCCTCAGTAGTCTGCAACTGTTAGATTGTTAATTCCTGGGTACACCATGTTCAAAAGTTATCCGAAACTGTGTGTTCTTAGAAAAGACTTTTCCTTATTCCTCTTTACCCAGTGGGGTAGCTTGTTTCGGTGGAAGAACAGAGCTCTCCATGAGACCAGTCACGTCTGAACAGAGAGCGGCTCCGAGCGCAGCCAACTTGGAAAGTGGGCTGAGGAGAAGCAGCAGAAGACCCAGCGACGGCGGTTAGTGTTATCTGTAAAACCGACTGCGAAGGGATGCCCAGATGACCGGTAAAACATTATTTCTGAGAGTGTCTGTGCGAGGGTTTCTGGACAAGAGCAGCATTTGAATCGGTAGACTGAGGAGAGAAGCGAGCCTCCGTCACACAATCCACTGAGGGCCCGAACGGAACAAGGGACAGTGCAGATTCCATCTTTCGGAGCTGGGGCATCCGCCTCTACAAGTGGCAGATTATGGGACTTCCCAGCCTTCATAACTACATGAGCCAATTCCTATAATAAATCTCTTAGATAGAGATATAAAAATCTGTAGATATCGATATAAATATCCTGTGGGTTCTGTTTCTCTGGGGAACCCTGACTAGTAGACCCGCTCACTTTGCTGAGGAACTTGACAAGTCAGCAAGTTAAGCTCCACGGACATGTCCAAGCCCTTCCAGTTAATTCATGGCAAGGCTGATGTGAGGACACAGACTCCTGTTGGCCGGTCTCGGTGCTTCCCATTACAGTGCAGGGCACTCAGATGCCTGTCTGCGGCTCAGGCCATGCTCCCGGGGTCCAGGGATGGAGCCGCACATGGGGCTCCTTGCTCAGCGGGGAACCTGCTTCTCCCTCTCCCTCTGCCTGCCACTCCCCCTGTTGGAGCTCTCTCTGTCGAATAAATAAATAAAATCTTTAAAATAAATAAAAAGATCATTGTCATTTTTACGTATCAGCACATAGTACGTGTTTGAAAAATAGTATCTAACCATATCGCTTCTCGGCCTTTTGGCTAAGATCAAGTGAAAAATAGTATCTAACCATAAAGTGCATGGCTTCTTAAAACAAGAATAAAGTGGTTTTTAGATATTAATCTACTTTATTTTTATTTGCAAGGGACCTGTATGATTTGAAACAGATATTATTTAATAATGAGTGTTTATCTGACCGACAAAATAAGATAATGCATGGAGGTCAGGCTATTGTTACTTCAGTGTATTGAGTCCAGTAATAAGGGTAGACACCACTGAAAATTTCAATCCCTACTATGTTGTTGGTGGTAGGCATTGCACCTAAATTATCTAAGTCATATCCTTATTTCTTTTTGCCAAGGCAAATATCAACACAAAAAGACAACTTCCTTTGAGCATGATCAGATTAAAGATGGTTGCCAGGGCTAAAAATAAGGATTAATATCAAAGCTTCAAGACAGAAGCGTGCCTGGCACAGCAAATGAGAACACATTGTGACTTACACAAAGTGCTTCAATCTTTTGCTTCATCTGTGAGAGAAACTTTTCTAACTCTAATTTTCTGTGAGGATAAGAGAGTCATTTCTGATGTAACCCAACATACATAATTCTAGAAATCACAGCAGTATGCAGAATTGTGCCGTCAGAAGCATAGGACCCATGAGAAACTCGGACTGGGAGCACAACACTCCAAGCTTCATGAGGAACACATGAAAGGTGATAGAAACCTAACAGAAATGACAGCACAGTTCCCACACGGTACGTGGTTAAGAAACATGAATGCTATAATAAATGCAGCATTTTACCTTTAAAAAGGTCTTATATTTTTGCTTGTACTTAAGCGCCCACTGTATTCCGTGCAACAGAGAAAGAGAAGAAAGAAGGGAGACAAAACTTTGATCATAAAAGAGATGAAGAAAAAAGACGAGAGAACAGAGGGCAAGGAGAGATGAAGGCCGAGGAAGCAGGAGGACATTGAGGGGAGGGAGGGTGGGTGCTGGCTGTGGGAAGAGTTACGGCTTGTGAGTTATTGTCAAGTGGTTTGTGTTCTCCGGCTCGGGCTGCCATCAACGGAAATGTGGTTCCTCACAGATCTAGAAGCTGGACATCCTAGATGGAGGCTCTGGCAGATTTGGTTTCTGGAAAACTGTCTTCCTGGCTTACCTGTTGTCGAAAACTGACCTCTGCCCCGGAGCCCACCTATGCAGCTGGGAGGCCGAGTTCCTGGGTCAAGGAGGAAGCTAGTTTCTTGCTTTGCTGGGCGAAGGAGGCTGCAGCAGGCTAAAGCTTTCCAAAAAACCTGCAAGCCCGCCCCAGGGCAGGGGCTGGGGGGTTTATAGGGAAGTACAGGATCCAGCCAGTTTCGACAGGAATGGCGTAGGTGCTGCCAGCCTCCTTAGTCATTTTCTGCGCGGCAGGGGTTCCTGAAACAAAAGGCTGGGAAGGGAGGAAGGGAGGTTTGTGGAAGAGAGGAGAAAGTTTACTTAGTATAAAATCAAACCCGGGGGAGGCCTCAGTGCCGCCATGTTGATTTTGTTCAACCTGATGCTTTTAAGCAGTCTCCTACAGACCAGTGCCTTCTCACGTTGTCCTCACATGACCTTTTCCTCTGTGAATGCGTGGGGAGAGAGAGTGAGCTCTGGTGGCTCTGCCTCTTCTTCTAAGGAAGACCAGTCCTATCAGATTAGGGCCCCACTCTTATGACCTCATTTAACCTTAATTATCTCCTTGAAGGCTCTGTCTCCAAATGCAGCCACACTGGGAGTTAGGGCTTTGACATACGAATTTGGGAGGGAGACACCATTCAGCCCGTAAGAGGGTTGGAAGAGGGTTAACTGGAGTCCGGTGGAAAGTTCTAAAGCCAGATGAGGACTGGTGTGGCTCACTGATTTGGGGATGTATGTGTTGTGTACTCCGATGCAGCCTGGCTCACCTGAAAGGCCTAGTATTTTTCACAGATGAAGTCGTATGTGAGCAAACCCAAAATTCACATCATCCTCGGTTATTCTCTTTTATAGGAATCAAGTTGGAACCAATTCGTGCTTTTCAAAACAAGCAGTAGAGCAAAACTGACTGTTTTCATTCATTCAGTCAAGCTTGAGTGCCTGCTATGGGCCAGGCACACTGCCTGATACCAAAGAAACTACAGTGAATACGTCAAATAAAGTGGCTTCCCTGAGGTGCCTACCTTCGACAGGGGAAGATTTCAATATTGTGAGTTATAAGAAAAAAATTTATTATATATAGAATAAGATTCATAAGAAATATTTATATTTATATAAATTTATACATTTATAACAAAGGTTTATAAGAGATAAGATATGTATCTTGTGCATGGTTCCTGGCTCACAGCCCCCGCCCCCAAACCCTGGGATTTTCCTGAGCAATGAGAGCGATGGGAGCATCTTTTGTTATAACATTTGATCTGTTGTGCTCAGTTTTCTGAAATCACTCTGGAGCCATAAAGGTGAAAGGAATGTCTTGTTGTTCACAACAGTTTATGTTAATAAGGTGACTTTCAGAAAGCACCTACAGATGGGAGCTGGTTACCAGAAGAACCAACCATGACTAGAGGGTGGGAACTTTCGGTTCCACACCATGATTTCCAAGGAGGGGAAAGGGACTAGAGGTTCAAACAATCCCCAATGGCCAAGGAGTTAACCAATAATGCCTGTGTAATGACGCCTCCATAAAAACCCCAGAATGAAGGGGTTTGGTTGGCTTCCATTTTGGTGAACCAGAACGCTTCCACGGGCTTTGTGCTGGGCCTCAAACACCACAAGGACAGAAGTTCCATTGTTTGGGACCTCACCTATGTATCTCTTCATCTGGTGGTTGATTCATAGCCTTTAAAATCCTTTGTAAGAAATCAATTATCTAGTGATTTAACTGGTTTCTGTGTCTAACAAATTAAGCCAACCCGAGGGAGGGAGGCATAGGAACCTTGGATTTAGTCAGAGGGCCAGGTAACAAACTGGGCTCGTGATTAGCAGCAGAAGTGGAGGGCGTCTTGTGGGACTGAGCTCTTACTTGTGGGATCTGATGCTATCTCTCTGTAGACAGTATCAAAATGGAGTTGAGTTGTAGAATAGCCTCGCTAGTGTCAGAGAATTGCTTGTTGGTGGGAAAAACTCCACCCCTACACACACACATGCTGGAATTGTTGATTCTAGAAATTTCACATGTCGTATATATCTGAAAATCAGGTGGAAAGTCGTCAAACCTGATGAGGACAGGCACAACTCACAGACCTCATGAAGCACGTGTTGTGTGTGTTGTGTGTGTTGTGTGTGTTGTGTTGTGTATTCCTTTGCAGGTAGTTGTGTATTCCTTCACAGGTAGCCCAGCTGAAATGCCTCGTATTTCTGACAGAGGAAATTGCATCTAAGCAAACCCAAAATTCACATCATGCTCACATTGTCCCCTCATATATGAACCAAGTGAGAACCAATTAATATTTTCAAAACAAATGCTGTTACAGATGTGGCTGTATTCATTCCTTCGGTCAGTAAGTGTGAGTATTCAAGGAGCTTGCGTTCTACTGTGGTGAGGCAGACTACTCACTACCCCTGCGGAAACCAGTGAACACGGAGCTATGCGAGGTCGTTAAGGAGTGTGAAAAATGAGTTAAAGAAAATAAGATGGGGACAGGACAGAATAACATGGGGAAGAGACTTTACACAGTTGTAGGGAAGGCATCTCTGAGGAGAGAGAGTGGGGTCCGTGAAGAACTGCAGGGAAGGTGATTCTAGTCCATTGTGTTAGAACAGAGCCTGAGGTAGATGGAGAGCAGGAGATGTGAGAGGAGAGAGAAGGAGGGACTAGATCCAGTCTTGTGGGCTGGGAAGCTAATGAAGGGTGGGTTCGAAGCCAGAAAATGGCATGATTTCCGTTTTAAAAATTTCACTCTGACTTCTCTGTAAACTCCACACCAGGGGGAAGAAGGGATACCGGTTAGGAGGCTATGGCAGGGGACCGGGGTAGAGACGAGGGTAGCTTGGACTAGAGTATAGAACAGAAACAGCGAGAAGAGGTGAGATTCAGCATTTATTCTGAAGGTTGAGGCCAAGGAGCTACTGGTGGACTGGATGAGGTTTATGAGAAGAGAAGGCACAAGAATGATTCCTAGGTTTTGGCTCAAGGCACTGATTAATAAATCATCATGCTCTTTATTAACCTGTGGCAGTCAGGAAGCTTAACCGGTTTGGGAGCGAGAGCGGAGCTCTGGACGTGCTGGGTTTGAGATTCCTGTCAGGTGTGCAGGTAGCGTGGGGGGCAGGCAATGATCGTGACCGGGAGCTCTGGGAGAGGCTGGGGCTGGGGTTGAAATTTGGGAGTCATTAGCTGACAGGCGGCCCTTGGAGCAGAGGTGTGGTCGCAGCGGGAGTGAGTTTAGAGAGAGAGGAGAGAAAAGAGCCCGAGCAGCACTGGGATCCCGCACGGTGTAGAGGCCAGGCAGCAGCAGCAGGACTGGCCACGGAAGGAGCAGCCGCGGAGCTGTCAGAGAGGCCAGGAGCCTGGGGCACTTTGGAAAAATGTGTAGAAAATATGTTCCACGAAGGAGGGCGTGATCAACTTTTAAAGAGACTTCCGGAAGTGTGGGTGATGAGTCACAAACTGATCACATTCCCCGTCTGATTTTACTCAGTACATCCCTGTGCTTTGTCATCACACATAGAAACACACGGACCCAGAGCCACCGTCCTATGGGGTAGGGCAGAGTCAGAGCCTCAAGGTCACCCTCAGGATAAATAACCCCAGGGGTCCGCATGGCCACTGAAACTTCTCAGTTTGTCACTGCTGGTGAGTATAAAGCTCTTCCATACCCATGAGAATGTTGAGAAATGTCGCCCCAAATGTGAAAGGTCTTCCTAGATTCTCGTCTTGTTCCCTCTGAGTTTTCCCTTTGGTTCAGGGTTCTCCTGGTTGCTTACGGACTATAAACCTCTTCCTAGTGAACGCATTTCCTAAAAGACAATCTGTGGTTGAGAGTGGCACACGGGCAAGTTACAGGGGAGCGCCCGGGAGAGTTCCACCGGTCCATGGGGCCGCCCGACTTGACAAATAAACATAGAGGATGTGCATCAAATAGTCAAATATGCTGATACCAGAACATGTGCACTCTTCACTGGGAATTCAACGTTAACTGAGTGCACTGTGTTTTTCGGCATCCTTACCTCGAAGGAAGTGAAGAAAGCGGCGTAGAGGGAGAAGGTGGTCCTCTGTACGGTGACAACAGAGGCGTCAGAGGATCCTAGTGCTTTGAAGCTAGCATGGCCCTATATTAATGACAAATTGGAGCAAGGGGGCCAGGCCGCTGTATCGGCATCAGCCAGTCACAGGCCTCAGGGTGCCTCTGGGAGTGGGAGTAACCCGGGATAAGGCAGGGTGTTCCCCGAGGTGCAGGGACACAGCCCTGAGCCGCTGCATCTCCAATAGCTGGGAATGAGTTTCCCAAGACCGAAGAGGAAATTTGCACAGAGCACCACGATATCCAAGGTTTAACACCTGGGAAGCTGTTCACTTCTTTTTAGATGATTTCCTTCCATATCTAATTAGATAAGGCAGTTAAATAGACCCGCCAACTAAGAATGCTGAGCTAAACCGTGCTGTTCCAACGTAAGGGGGTAGTAGTAATTATCGTAGTCAGGTTACTACTACTAACATGATTACCTTCCGAGCCCAGCCCCTCCAAAACAGGAGGAAAGGGGCTTATTTGTTTAATTGTCCATCTTTCCATCTAGACTTTCAGCAGCTCAGCTGCTGCTTCTTATTTTCTTTTTTAAGTCGGCCCCACGCCCAACATGGAGCTTGAACTCACCACCCTGAGATTACGAGTCACGTGCTCTATCAACGGAGCCAGCCAGGCATGCCTGGACTTTACGCTTCTTGAAGAAAGAAACCGTGCCTTCTTTATCTCTGATTACACAATGCTCAGTACTATATTAGGCATACAGTAGGTACTCAACCAATGTCTGTAAAAAACAAACAAGCAAGCCATCCGAATGATAATGATAAGACCCAGACGCACCCTCCATTCGGTGAGCCTTGATGTTCATTCTCCCTTTCATTTTCTTTAGTGACAGAAAACTGGCTCTACTTTCTCTGGCCTTTGAGTCTCTGTATCAGTTAGAAACTTGACCAAACCCTGAATCATTCAGTTCATTAAATACTTGGTGCTTTACTGTTCTGAGGCTCCGCTCATGATGTGTTTTACAGAGTTAAGGAGACACGGGTCCCTTTCCACTTGGGTCCCTGGCTTTTGGGAATTTTGAGTGTCCTTCCTAAACAGGAGATGACCTTGTAGTTGCCTCAACCGTAAAAGCCTGGTGAGAAGTACAAGAGGCCTTTCTTTCTCCCTTAACCTGCAACCTCACCTCTCATGAATGTTTCCTTCCATTAACCCTTGAGTGAGTCACGATGATGCTTGATGATAATCCTCTGGTGGACATGCTTCTCCTCCCAGAATGAGTGTTGACATGAAGAAGTCTCCAGATCCCCTACAGCCAGACCAGTGATCCCCAATTTTAACCACATTGGATCCTGCCTCAACATCCTGCCTCTGGCTCAACACCCACCTTTACGCCCACAGCGTGAAGCTGTGGCTACAGAGGCTGACGCTTGCAGGGTGGTCCTCTGAGCACACCCTCGGGGCAAGAGACATGAAATACTTATTGACTGCAGGCCAACGTTACAGGCACGCTTTCTGAAAGCACGGCGAGGGTGCCTCTGTAACGCAGAAGGTAGACAGAGCAACATTGGCCGACCCCCCTCATTTGTCCTGGGGGCGGTTCATTTGCACTAATCCTAGCAGCCCCAAAAGCAGCAGCTGTTCTCAAAGGGAGTCTGATATAGTCCTTTGTTTAAGGAGAACAGTGGGAGGTAGTGTTTTATTTATTTATTTTTTTAAGTGTTAAATTGTTATTGTCTTCCAGCTTCCTGCAAACAGGTAGAAAGACAGCTGAAAAGTTAGGGGGAGACTCGGGACCACATTCGCACTTTCATTTTTTAATCCACACACAAAATTGTTTCTATCCTGTGTACATCTTTTGTCCTGGAGAAGAAATCAGAATTTCACAAGCGCAAGTCAGTTTTCACCATTTTTGAGCAATCCTGGGATGAGATGATCACTGAGCTTCCAAGCCCAGCTATCAGGCTAGGCTTGGTTACAATTGATGGGATTTGAGGTCCTTCTAGAAAAGCCTACATACAGTCCATTTTCTTATGTTCTATCAGACTCTTAATTATCTCATAATGAACATAGAATTATCTTGCATCTTTGTCAATAACCAGTGGAAATCACGCTATAAATTCTCAAAGGGAGAGCCAAAGAAACTGGTAAAATACTTCTGAAGTACATAATGTAACCTACGGCTTAAGATTTTGAGTCAGTTGTGGTACGTAGTAACCTAACATATTGAATTCCTTTAACAAGAATAAGAGTCATCCTTAACTCACGGAGAACTGGATGTAACCCACAAAATATATGATCCATTGCCCTGATAATATAAGCAAGAAAGTAAGCAACCCCCCCCATATACAGACAAGTCCTTTATTTTAGTTTTATTCCCAGAATCCAGAACAATGCTAGTGTACTGTAAGGAGTTAAATGAACATTGAATGTTTTTTATTAGAAATGTATTAGAGATTTGTGCCATAAATTGTTAGCAACTAAGGAATCATTATTGCTTTAGTTCAAGGAGGCTCCTTTGGACTGAGTCTGCTAGACGGAGTTGATTTCGCATCATTTAACATTAAACTCCCTTGAGTGGTAGAGAGATCTTGTGGTTTGAGCTCTGGGCCAGCAAGCTGGGACGTGTGTCTCTTTCTCATTTGCGCTCTTGCTCTCCAGATGGGGGAGGCTGAGAATCTCAGACGACATGATTTCTAAGGTGGAAACGGACTCTCTTGTAGCTGACCCAATTTTACGATCCAGCGATACAACTAATGTGGCAACGCCAATGGGCATGACTTTCCCTCCTAATCGTAATTGACAAGAACGGCAGGTCTCAGAGGGTATCAGCGCGGTCACTGAGATGACTGCTGTTCTGCTTTTCTGCCATTAGTTCAACAGAAAACACATTTTCACCTCTTTGTAGAGCATCCTTCATGCACAGAAAAGCACAGGCTGAGAACATACAACTTCTTTGCAGCTTTTTGTTCCTAAAATTTAAACTTACTCTCTCCCATGTTGCATTAGGATGTGACTGTTAGGAAGGCCTTTGTGTACCTTCTGGTCCATTTAATAGGCTAGTCTGCAGTTTTGCTTACTCTCAGGGGCCCGTTGCTGAGGAAGATGTAGGACAACCAGCGAACTTTAAAAAATGTAAACATATCACCTGTGTTGAAGTATGGAAACAGGTTATAAAGACACATCCTACAAAGAGAGCCCTATGGTAAAATGAATCACTGCTGGGAAAGCAGAGACATAATTGCACTCCAGAGAGTAAAAGACATTGTGTGGCCTCCTCAGCAGAAATTCAGCACGCTTTAGGAAAGTCTGATAAATTTCCCGGTTTCCCACAGAGAAAACGACAGAGAATTTAATGAGAAACACATTGGAACCAGACCTGTCACTGGGTGATTACGTATTCACTAATCTCTCTGTAGGGTACAGAGAAAGTTGGTCTTCTCTGAGAGAGTTTATCTGAGTTAAAGGAAGGAACAAATTACCAGAAAGAAATGTCTTCACTCTCCCACTGATACCTGCTGACATCCCACTGGACTGCTTGTTTGAATTCCAAATAGTGAGAGTATCAGGGTTTGTGTAGTAAGCTATTGTTTTGATGACCAATGACATTGAGGTTTCATACAGTGGGTGACTTATTGGTACTTAAATGTAGCTTTCAAGTGCCTGATATTTTTAGTTTGGACTCGGGATTTGTGTTTGAGAAGTCCAAGTATAGTGAGGGGTAGCGTGTGTTCTTATTCTTGCAGGATTCCGTGCCATTTCGTATGTGGCAAGAACTTCTGTCATCATTACCTTCATTAAATCTTATTCAGCACCTATATCCATTCTACAAGCATTTTTGAACACTTAACATACGCCAGGAAGCTATACGTAAATACAATTATATACCAAGTTCTGGAATAAGTAGAATATCCCATAGGCTGCACAGAGTCTTTAAGTCAGAGGGACATGCCATTCAAAATTGCTATCAGCTAAGAGCATTTCTTAAGTTCTTTTGATTAGCCAGAACTTGGATTGGGCAATGTACAAGGAGGAAAGATGTATTCCCTCCAGTATTCAAACTCTGAGTGTCCACTGATGTTAGCATTCACGAAGAGCGTGCTGAACAAGTATTGAGCAAATAAAGGAATGTTTCACTAGTTGGATGCCTTGTGCAAAGCAGGATCTCAGAAAACACAGAATAATCGGGAAAGTAAGGCCACGATGAGGGAACACATGTCATGAGCTGTACGGATTTGCAGGAGTGGTGTCAAGATCAGATTACTCATATTCATGACTTTCTAGAAGGCTTCATGGGGAAAGTGGGATTTCATTCAAAACAGATATGTTCAAGAATTACATGTTTAATAAGGTCTTAGAACTACTGATTATCAACAATGATACAACTCTTACCATTTCCTCTGGATTAATTCAAATTTGCAAAGTCCTTTGTAAAATGCTAAGCCCAGAGTTGATGCCATTTTGTAAATCTCTGGATCCAATCTCACACTTGGTTGTTTTTTTTGTTGTTGTTTTTGTTTTTGTTTTTCTTTTTTAATCCCAGACAAGGCCTTTAAAAAATATCTCTGGGGCGCCTGGGTGGCTCAGTGGGTTAAGCCGCTGCCTTCGGCTCAGGTCATGATCTCAGGGTCCTGGGATCGAGTCCCGCATCGGGCTCTCTGCTCAGCAGGGAGCCTGCTTCCCTTCTTCTCTCTCTGCCTGCCTCTCTGCCTACTTGTGCTCTCTCTCTCTCAAATAAATAAATAAAATCTTTAAAAAAATATATCTCTGTATGGGGCACCTGGGTGGCTCAGTCAGTTGAGCATCTCCTTATGGTTCAGGTCATGTTCCCAGGGTCTTGGGACCAGGCCCCACATTGGGTTCCCTGTTCAGCAGGGAGCCTGCTTCTTCCTCTCCCTCTGTCCCTCCCATGTCCACTCATGCTCCTTCTTTCTCTCTCTCTCAAACAAAATCTTAAAAGATACAAATATCTATGTTGATCACTTCATTGAACATCTTTTTCATGTGATTATCCACTATAATCTGGACACTGATTTTTAGTTTTATCTGAGAAGGAACCATGTCCTTTTTTTGGTACCTCAACGTTTTAAGACTCAACAATCCATGACAAAGCTGGAAAAGATGTTAAAGACCATACGGTGGACAATGAAATGAGGCAGAATGACTTGCAAATATATGGCAGAGTCAGAAAAACAATAATTTAATAAAATAAAAAGTATGCAAGAGCTCTTGATTTCTAATCACTATTTTTATTACATAAAATTGCTTAAAAACTGATGGATGATTTGTAGCTAAGTTGTCTCGTGGTGTATCTGAATGTTGTTTGTGATTCTCAGATGTAAAAGTGCCAACACCAGTTCAGCTCAGGCTGGTTTTGCCTCCCCCTCTCTCCTGAGACTTTCCAACACGCAAAGTAAGATGGAGGGGCTAACTCTTTTCTTTGACTAATAAATTATATGATAATCTTATCTCAAAAAGTGGCTCACAATTGGACTTATTGCTAAAAGACAAAAACTGATGAGTCCTGTGTTCTTTTATTTAAAGTTTCCTTCTCTCAAATCTTTTTATTTTAAAGATTTTTTTTTAACTTATTTGACAGAGAGAGCTCAAGCAGGGGGAGTGGTAGGCAGAGGGAGAGGGAGA
The DNA here is from genome assembly GCF_002288905.1 of Enhydra lutris kenyoni. Taxonomy (NCBI): domain Eukaryota; kingdom Metazoa; phylum Chordata; class Mammalia; order Carnivora; family Mustelidae; genus Enhydra; species Enhydra lutris. Next base: position 2,845,407 of record NW_019154105.1, read on the forward strand.
AGCAGGCTCCCCATTGATCGAGGAGCCCCATGTGGGGTTCCATCCCAGGACCCTGGGATCATGACCTGAGCTGAAGGCAGACACTTAACTGACTGAACCACCCAGATGCCCCAAACCAATATTCTTTCTAAAAAGTTTTGAGAAAGGGTGCCTGGGTGGTTCAGTTAGGTAAGTGCCTGCCTTCAGCTCAGGTCATGATCCCTGGGTCCAGGGATGGAACCCCACATGGGGCTCCTCGATCAACAGGGAGCCTGCTTCTCCCTCTCCCTCTGCCTGCCACTCCCCCTGTTTGAGCTCTCTTGGTCGACTCAATAAATAAGATCTTTAAAATAAATAAAATAAAAAGATCATTGGCTTAAAAATAGATTTCACATGATCAAAATTGAGATGTAGCAATGAAAAAGTCTTAAAGGACGTGTAGAATTCCTTTGACAAATTATTTTTGATTGTTTCTCAGTGTAGCCATGCCTGCAATACTCTTTTAATTAAAAAATTAACTGTACAATTATTTTCTACAACTGTAAAAATGGTGCCAGGATTCAAGGTTTTGGTTTGTGTAATATTTCCATTTTGTTATTGAAAATGTGGGAAGTCCTAGCTTAGTTCCTCTGTCCTTTGGAAGGGTAAAAAAATGTTAATGTAAGAAAATTATTTAGTTTTCTATTTCAAGATCAATTTTATAGAAAATTCATCTACCAGATATATGGTGTTTTATTTTCAGGGATAAAAGGAAAAAGCATCTAAAACAATATAATTATTATATTCAGAAATAAATTTTGGCATTATCCTTTGTTGTCATCACATGATTTTGAACTGCTGGCCCACTATAACTCAGTAAAAGAAGGAAGATAATTTATATACACCCACACTCTCAAATTAGTTTCTTTAGAAGGAAGTGACAGTATCATTTGTGACATAAAAATCAGTGTTATTACATCTTACTGGAAACCTATACTTAACTTCTATAAATGTTCCAAACAAAGACTTTCTTAAATTAAACATAATATAACTAATAAAACTGAATCGTCAGTCAGAAGGTATTTGCCGTCTCTCTTCTAGGCAAATTAGGTTCCTAAATTTTAGTGCCAAATGCATAGATTTTTTAGATAAATATAACCGTGATTAAACAACTTCCTTTGATATTAGATGGGCCAAGTTACTTGAAAATTATCAAAAACAATGTAAGCAAGGACCCCCTCCCGTCAAAAGTTCTAGGTATTAGGAAGGAGTTCTATTTATGCATGTTTTCTGTACATGAGTTCATTTAATTAATTAATTTGGGTAACTTTAAGCTTCAGCGAGCATTAATTAAATGTAATTGTGCATGGCCAGTAAACTGAAGATAAGTGTAATTTAAATTTTTTTCAAATTTTAGCTTGCCTTTAAATTTTGAAATTAATGAGTCCTGACTTGCATAATATATATTTAGTAACTATCCTATTTTAATTTTCATATACTGATCAAATCAAGCTATTATTTTATGGCTAACATAAACTATCAGCAGCATTAGCCTAATATAATATACGTGTCAATTCAGCATGTTGTTAATCATCATTAATATCATCTTTTCCTTGCCCGTTTAGGAACACGTGTCTACAGTTCTGTTTTATAACTTTAATTCTTCATGTGTACTAAGAACTTAATACACAGTGCACAATTCTTAACAATATATTAGAATAAACCAAAGGGTTATTTTCAGTTTTCTACTGGGCATATAAGGTGATATGACAGTTGGATAAGAGTTAGACATATTTTGTCTCCAAAGTCTTGTTTCATTTAACTCAAGAGAATTAAAATGTATAAATTAAAGAAAATTTTTGTAGTATTTCATTTTGTATTTTTTTAAAATCATGTATTGGATGCAAACAATATTTAGTCAGATTATTGGATTTATAATAAAACACAATACTAGAGTACAGGCATGATATTTTTGTCGATGGGTGATTTCATATATTAATATGTGTATACTTTGTTTCCATTAAAAAAAAAAGCAAACTGCTCAAGTAGTAGTAAGTTCAACTGTGATAAATTTCAACTTTGCATTTGTGCACCAAAATAAACCATACCTTAAAAAAATTCGCCAGCATCCTTTAAAAGAAAAGAAGCATGTTTAACTATCAGACACAGGTTTTCTGTGAACTCTTTTGCTCTTCCTATGAAAGACATACTTCTAAGCTTTAGCTGTACGTTTTTTATTGGCACATTTCTGAATATAAACACATTTTATAGACCTCCATAGAAATGATTGCCCAAGAAAACATAAATTATGTAAATTCTCTTAAGTTAAATTTTCTGTGATTCATGCCCAGCATTCAGTGTCCGGGTTGAGAGTCAAGTGCCATTTTCAATTACCAAGTTCCCAGCCCTGAATTTCCCACAGGGCATGGCCAGCTTTCTAAAAATCTACATCAGAAAGTATCTATCGTAGAGGGCCATCTATTCACTGGAATGGTTACCTTCAAGAGAGCAAACTCAAAGGGCGTTAGGCTGAGTAATAAGAATATTTTTGACAACGGCACTCGACATGCATGACTGTTACACGATTCATCTCCTTCTGGTCTCCATGTTCTTCTGCTAAGTGGGCTGCTCCCTGTGGCTCTGTACAGTGGGGATAGCAGAGGGTCATACAAGAGGTATTTTAAAGCGCTCTGATTTCATAGTGTGTGCTTGACGGACAGAATAAAATGTATTCCTCCAGCTGTTCAAGAATGAGGGCAGGAGGGGTAGATAGAGAAATGAAGGCAGAATGAGATCCTAGTAAATCCTGCAAACGTAGTGTACCCGGGCCTTGAATTCTCTTCCTTATCTCCAACTTATAACTCCATCGAAAAATCCTTGTATTTTCTCCTTAGTCCCAGCCCACGATAGCCCAGCCACCTACAGGGCAGGATTCCACATACTGACACGAATTTACACACACGCACACACACATGCACACACACTCAGATCTAAGCTGAATCTTTGGTGCCGTTGAAGAGAACTGAAGCATTTTAAGACGAAGAACTAAACTTACATTATCTGAGGTATGGTAAAAAAAAACCAAAATAATAATAATAATAAAAATTAAAAGTGCAATGAATAAGAAAAATGAAAAAATCCACATGTTACAAATGGGCCATAAACACATTTATATTCATAAACTGCATTCAAATGGTTATGTCATATTAATTAAAATAAAAAAGTAAGAAAATACGCTCAATGCAGAGGTACTTTAAAAAAAAAACCAAAAAACAAAAACAAAAGTTAATAAAAATATTTCATCTGCATCAAAATATTCTTTGGGAACCAGAAATGAAAATGTATCATGTGTGTTCTTTCTGGTGGACCTGTAAAAGTCAGAAGAGTGCGCAGTCCGCGCTGCTGGACTTCCAGAACCCTCCGGGAACCGCTGAGCACAGAGCTCCCCGCCTTGGGCGCTGAGGCCGTGCCCCGACTGCGAGGCCGTGCAGGTCTGTTG
>NW_019154105.1:2848963-2918498 GCF_002288905.1 Enhydra lutris kenyoni
GCGCTGAGGCCGTGCCCCGACTGCGAGGCCGTGCAGGTCTGTTGGGCGCGCTGAGGCCGTGCCCCGACTGCGAGGCCGTGCAGGAGGGCCGGAGCTGGACCCGCTGCTCTCCTGCCTCGCGGCCGCCGGCGCACCCTGCGAGCCCCCGCGGGAGGCCTGGTCGCCCAGGGCCAAGAGGAAGGTTACCCGAAGCGGAACTTGAGTCTGTACTTCACGGTGTTGGGGCTCTTCCGAGGGGCAGACACGGGCGCCTTTGGCTGGGCAGGGCTGGGCGGCCGCTTCTTCTCAGGCACGGTGACCGTGAAGGACAGTTCCGGCTGCTCCAGCTGCTTGAACCGGGGCAGGAAGTGAGTGGACACGTGCTGGGCTTTGACCCGGGGGCTGCAGCCGCGCTTGGCCTTCCCTCGCTTGTTGAGGGCCACGTACCACTCCCGGCCCGCAGGCTCCGTTCTGTGTATCGCCGAAGCGTAGGTGTTATAGCTGTTTTCTTGAAACCGCTCCCTGAACTTGCAGTCATCTGTAAACTTGGCCTAGGGGGAGAGAAGAAGAAACTGAAGCAGTAACACTATTTTCAGCACGCAAGAAAATGAGGCCTTCCGCCGGGAGGAAAACCGAGAACTCCGGATGGAAGGCCTCCTCCTCCACCCTTTCCCGCAAAGACCCATCGCTTCTTCTAAAAGGTCGCTTGAAGCTACTACTTCTCGTTTCTACCTCCCTACTTGATTCATTTTTGTAATGCTGCTATCTGTTTCCTATGTTCTTAGCGAAAGAATATCGATGCATATAAAAAGGATAACAGGAACTCTTAGTATATTGAAACTGTTACGGTTTTTAAACTACTTTGAGGTTGGCAGTGAAAAAATTAGCTTCTAAAATTTTAAGTTATTTTTCCCCCTCTTAAGCCATTAAGAAAATAAACAGAACTGAATTACTAAGGAACAATTGCCTGGTAAAACATGAATTCATGTTCAGAGAAATGGGGTCATATTATTCCTTTGAAACAAGGATACATTTTTCAGTGTTATCAGTGTGATTCATGGTGCTGAGAGAGGGGTAGCATATGGCCCTATTAATATTGCATGTGTTCGAGTTCTTCAGGAAAAAATATATCTTCACACAGTGACACAGGAGAGAATATTCGATGCCAAGAAGAAAAAGTTACTTTTGGAGTCATTAGCAATACTTCATCCAGATCTCTCTCTCCCTCTCCAGACACAGACACACACTGACACACACACACACACACACACACACACACACACACACACACACACAATGCCTGCCCTTGAAATGTTCCCAGAATAGCGGAAAAAGCAGACAAGTAAGTGTCCACCACGGTGAGGCTTGATAGCGGACTTATGATCACAGTCTGCAGAGGGTACAAAGACAGCACAGAGGAAGGGATCCAGGAGGCCGGAGGTGGCCGGGCAGAGGGCAGAGAAGTCTTCTAGAAAAGATGACATTTGAGCTGAGTCTTCAAGCACAACAAGATATTAGTAACGCAGGTGACATGAGAAAGGGTTCTCAGAGGGGAAACAGAGTGTCCACAGGTCAGCAAGACACTACTGTAGGTAGCAACTTCCACAGGTAGTAGCGAGTAATGGAGGTAGTAATCCCACAGAATGTGTGGTAGAAGAAGAGGAGGTCAGGCTGACACAGTTGGCCAGGGAGAGCTCTGAAGACGCGTCGTTTGCCATGCTTGCCCTGCTGATGGTTTTCTGTTTACTGTGTACTTAGTGAAATAATACCAATGTTTATAAAAATGACAGGAACTCTTAATATATTTAAATTCTGTTACTGTTTTTAAATTACTTTGAAATTTTCACTTAATTCACTGTTAGCAGAAGATTCTGTTGAAGAATTAAAGGAAAATGTATGGGGCAAAAGCATGAACACAGACAGAGAGGCAGATCTGCAATCAAATGTCAATCTTGCCCATCGAGGGCAAGCTTTAGGCTCCTTATCCACAATCCTTATCCATAGGGCTATTGGGAGCACCAAAATATTTTTCTAGGGAAAAGATGGGTGGCTTTCCTCAAATGCAAAAGAGGCCAAAAGTCCCAAAGAATAAGGATTCCTATCCTAGACCAGACCACCAGGTTTCACAGTGGCGGGGAGCCCCATTATCTAGAGTTCCTGGGTTTGTGAGCACCAAATATGCTGATGTCTGTAGAGAAAAACACAAAATATATATGAAATATCCTTTTCATACCAGACCAAGAAGTACTACACTGGAATTAAGAGTTCTTTTTTTTTTTCTTGCTTTTTCTAATAATGCCATGCTTTTCTCTCAGCATCTGAAAGTCAGAACACGGCAAGGCAATCTACGTAGATCTACTCTTGGTGGTCACGTGAATTTGTTGGCTTGTGCAAAGCACTGACGATACTGGAAGACAAGCGGTTTCAGTGTGCTTGCGACAGCTCCCAGCAGCACACCGACGTTCTGTACCACAGTTTGCCCAAGTTATTTACATTCAAGCATAGTTCAGTCAATAAGGCTCTTTATTGGAAGGCCAGGAAGTTACAGCCGCGGGACGTGGGTGTTTTCAAGAACCACCACCTATGGCATTCCTCGCATCCGGACATCCCTACCAGCCTATGTCTAGGTCAAGGGCACAGTCTCTGTACAACAGGATGCACTTACTGTTCCTATTTTTTTTTATTAAAAAGACTTTCTTACAAGTCAATGTAGAATTTTTTTAATAGCTTGGCTTTTAAAAGGGCATAAATGCTGTCACATTTCATTTGATAATCCTAAAGTTTTATTTTAAAATAAAAGCTATAGCCATCTGTAATGTTTTCTGCTGCATAGAAGGACACACATTTTAGAAAGGCATATGGGGCTTCATCAAAGAGAGTAGCGGGTATATTTACCCTGCCTCATATTTTTTTCTTCAAATGTGCTTGAAAACATTTTTAAAAATTTATACATTATACCTTGACCTGACTTTACTCATGTTTGACAAAAATCCATTTTCCTGAAAAAGGATAGCAGTGATTGCTTTGTTCAATGTTGACTTTTTTTTGTAATTAGCAATAATCGCGCCTCGGATAAACCTCATTGGCTATGATACTGCCACTGCGCAAAGCTGACTTTTTTTTTTTAAAGTGTACTGCAGTATTTAACCTTTCCTTTGCCGACACACACACACACACACACACACACCCGCGCTGAATTTAACTTACAGCAGTCCCATCTTAGAGCCTTCATATGGGTGGAAGCCCCCCAATTCCACCCGCTCAAATTATTCTAAAACCTTCTTCTTTCCCTCCTTAGGATTCATGTTCTTCAGCTCTTAAGAGGAAAGAAGGCTCTTTGGGCTCTAGATTTTCCAAGGGTCACTGACTGTCACCGGGGGCAGAGGTGCCCTGAATCCGAGGACCCACACACTATGGGATGCCCCACTACCTTTCCGGCCCCCACATGAGAGCAGGAGTGAAGGCAGTCAGACTGTTTTGGCTTTCTCAATGGACTTCTAAATTCGTGTTTTGTCTGAAAAAGTCTTCCAGCTGCGATGGAACAAAACCATCTGAAACAATCCCTTCAGTGAATTTTTTCATCAGGAGATCTAGTTTCTTCTTGAGGAGCACGACTCCTGGCCTTGTTCAGAAACGACGGTGGCCCTAACCCTAACTTCTGTCCCTCATGTCATGCACGAACCGTTTATATGGCAGAGACTCAGTAAGCAATACGGGTCTTAGCTACAGGTGTTCAAATATACGTATGCATTTACCATCACACAGTTTCGGATGGTAAGTTTTCCAGGCGGTTTTTAATTTTTTAAATCTCCTTTGAATTATAAGAATTCCTTTGGCAAAACACATATTTTTTCAATAATATAACTACATTATTTTCCTAGATAAAGTGAAGCTTCCAGAAAGACTTTTTCTATAGTGCGGGTGTGAAGTAGAGAGGTGAATGAGATTTCAGGTAAGCTACTGAACTCAGGAGCCCCATGGCCGCATTGGGCTAGCACCAGCGGCCATCGCAAAACCGAACACTAAAATGGTCCTAAAGAACCCGTATCTTTGAAAAAATTCATTTTTACGGGTCTACTCAACAGGTGCTTCCCGGCTATGTATCACGTGTTGGGCACTCTGCTAGTTGCCACTTTTCCAATGAAAAACAAAACAGACACAGTCCTGTCCATGCTCTTTGTTGAATTAAATGACGAGTTTTTCTCCTTAATTTCTCCCTGATCTTGCCAGTGTAAAAACAGGTTACATTCAACAGATCATAATTGTAAAATTAAAAGGAAATGTTCGGCTAATTTTTATGTAACTTGGTACAGTCCTAATGCAATTTAATATAGTCCTAATGGACAAAACAAATGAAACTTGAACAAATGAAGCTATTTTTTGCTTGTATAGCCTAATTCTTCAGAGGAAGAGAAAGAGTGCCATTAAGGAAAACAAGAAATTTTGGATTAGAGGGACTCTGCCTTGTTTCTACTCATCTCTTCCCACAGTGAGAACACACAATGGATGTTTAGAAGAAAGGTCAAATTCAGTTCAAAGAAAGTAAAACTTTGATTAACTGGATATTTTAGAAAAGACTAATTCCGCTTAATTGAAATCTGAGGGTCAAGTAAGCCAAACAGAAAATTCTTTCTGAAACATTATTTTTTAAAAGCTTTCTAAAACCTCTTAACATAGTTTCGTTCCTTCGTAAATACCCTGGTGTGTGATGATGGAGGACGTCGCCGGGAACGAGCTGCTGTTCTCACTTCGTGCAGCAGAAACACGTATGTAGCATGCAAAAAGGGGACGGAGAAGAGTGAATCTGGACCTACGCCAGTATAATCCTTGCAGTTTGTGGGGTATTTAATCAATTTTAGTTCTTTTTTTTTTTAAAGATTTTATTTATTTATTTGACAGACAGAGATCACAAGCAGGCAGAGAGGCAGGCGGTGGGGGTTGGGGGGGAAGCAGGCTCCCTGCTGAGCAGAGAGCCCGATGCGGGGCTCCATCCCAGGACCCTGAGACCATGACCTGAGCCGAAAGCAGAGGCTTAACCCACTGGGCCACCCAGGCGACCCTCAATTTTAGTTCTTTATTTTGCTTTGTTTTCTTTGATTTGCCTCCCTCTTTTGAAAAACCTTGTGAAGGAATAATTAACCAAATACAAATAATTACAATGTTATTGTGGGCTACAGCCAATTTATATTATTAAATAATTAAAACATTATTATAGACTGTAATAAAAACAATTATAAACCAAATTGTACTTTAAGCGAAGTTCCCTTACTGCTTGCATCCCTGAGTCTGGTTCCCCTGTCTCCTGTCAGTGCTTCTTGTGTCCCACTCCCGTTCCCACCAATGGGGCTGCCCCGGCCAGGTGCCCTTAGCCTAGGCTGTCTCGTGTGGTTGGGCTGAATGTTCCCCGACCAAAGGCGCGCCACCTTTGGTGGTGATTAGCGGCTAAAAGGCAGACCCTGTTCCAACTACTTCCAGAGTACCCCAGCACAGGGCGGCATCCCCCAGAGGCCGTCTTTTACTCTTGACTACAAAGGTTTCCCAGAGGTCAGTTGCAGCCACACTATGCTATCTCCAGGGCATAACCTGCTTCCTGCTTGGCTATGCCATCTGTCCATTCTACATCTCTGCTCTTCATCCTGAGTGACCAAGGGAATATATAAGTTGGATTTAATAATAAACCAATGTGGGGCGCCTGGGTGGCTCAGTCGTTAAGCCTCTGCCTTCGGCTCAGGTCATGATCTCAGGGTCCTGGGATCGAGCCCCTCATCGGGCTCTCTGCTCAGCAGGGAGCCTGCTTCCCCCCACCACCACCTGCCTCTCTGCCTACTTGTGATCTCTCTGTCAAATAAATAAATAAAAACTAAAACAAAAATAATAATAAACCAGCCTGACATAATGTAATGAAGAAAAACGACCACCGGATTTCTCCCCCTCCAAATTTTACGAATTGAACTAAAATTATTCCGGGAGCCAGTTCAAAATGCAGATTCCCCAGGCCCTATCTGCAGAGGTCGTTTTTAGTAAGTCTAAGGTGAGACCCTGGAATTACGTCATTAACCAGCATCCCGTGTGACCTGATGCAGGGGAGGTAAGAATTTTCTCTCTGATGCTCTTAATAACTCAAAAAGCTGGCCTACTGAGGGCTCCTATGTGCCAGTGGAATTTACGTCTCTTGTTTCTCCCTCACAATCATCCCAAGACAAGCAGGATGCTATTATCTAATTCTCTGGTCAGAGAAGGAAAGAAAACAATTCTGTAAAGCCCCACGTTTACCAACCGCGGAGGTAGGCACCTGTGACTTCAAGCTCCCATCTCCCAACGCCTCAGTTCCAGCTCCTTCACACCACACAAACCCAAGGGCATCTCCTAGACTTCCGTCTAGTCCTACCTGTCTGGAAGTTGCTCCGTGTTAAAATACTGATGAGAAACAATGCCATTCTCTACACCATTGGCGAAACAGAGCACCGTCTCCAGCTTTGGGCTGAAATGGAACTCTGGAGCTGTAAGTCCACTCATCACACCCAGATTTCCTCAATAAAACAGGCTCTCTAGCTAGTTTCACGTAGTGTGAATTTGAGGGAAAACTGGCATTTACTGCAAAGGCCGAGCCCTGAGCCCGTTTTTGAGCCTGAACTAATGGACATTTGGTTTTACTATGTAAGTTGAAAGCCCTTAGAGGGCAAGGGGAGTTTCTAGTCAAATGCCTTTGGAGAGCTCAAGGTCTGGACTGGGAGAGTGGAGTGCTTAATGGGTTATTTTTTTTTATGATGATGGTAACTATTGCTCAAGCCTCCATTCCCCCTTTCAGTAAACACGCAGAGCTCTTGGGGCTGCTGACTCCTCCTCACACTGCCCCCAGCGCAGGAAGTCCACTCCAGACTCCCATCCCGGGCCAGCCAGCTGGCACTCTCTGCAACCAGGAAAGGAAGACGTTCTAGTCCTTGCTCAGGGCTGATCAAGCACACATTCCATGCCTGTTTCGTAAACTCTGCAATTAGCTTTCCTTCCAAACATGATCCCCTAAAACCCTGAGAAACAAAAATAATTCTACCACATGCTTCTCTCTGGACCTTTAAAATAAGCTAAAATGTTTTTTCTCCAATAGACAACATGCTATCTTGCATATTTTATGAAAAGGCTGGAAAAAAAAACGTGATAACCATCTCTTCCAGGATTTCCGTTTTCTTTAGGGAAAAAACAAGATGCAACAGGGCTCTAAAAGAATTATGAGATTATGATCGTAAGAAATCCTTGTCTCTTAAGAGCTTGAGCCTGAGAATTTTGCTTTCGAATTAGGTTCTTTAAAAAAAAGGAAAACTCTGGAGATAAGGGGCTCCTGTGGACACAAAAAATCTGGACCTAAAGGAAAAAAGTGTCCGTGATAAATAGGATTGAGGCTGATCTAAATATCTGAAGGGTCACAGCTGCCTGACCCCGAAATCAGGAAGTCTTCTCCTGAGAAAGGAGACAGGATCATCACACAGCTGCCTCAGAGCAAATTAAGGAGGATCTTTATTAAATTAAATGGTGAACACTGGGCACCTGAGTGGCTCTGTCGGTTAAGTGTCTGCCTTTGGCTCAGGTCATGATCCCAGGGTCCTGGGATGGAGCCTGCTTGGGCATCCCTGCTCAACACAGAGTCTGCTTCTCCCTCTAACTCTCCCCCCTTCCCCTGCTAGTGTACCCACATTCTCTCTCCTAAATTTTAAAAAGTCTTTAAAAAATAAATGCTGAATTTATTCCCCCCCACCCCCAGGCGCTATTCTAGATCTTTCATATGTGTTATCTCATTTAAACTGCTCAACTACCACAATAGTTGGTTACTTTAGTTTTCCTCCATTTACAGCTGATAAAACCAAGGAAGAAAAAGATTAGGTAAAAGACTAGGTTTAATTTAACTAGAATGACACAATCTAACTGTGTCGGTAACGCCTGCACTCAAGGTCTCTCACTCCTACATCTGGACCCACCTCAGACAAACCCAGAAGGGCTCTCCGTGGGGATTTCGACAGAGATAAGGAAGCTGAGGAGAGAGCAGGAACAGAGTGAGGAAGGAACAGGAACAGAAAGCAGGCAGAGAGACAGAGACAGCAAGAGAAGCGAGCTCATTTCCACAAGTACCTCAGCCTGGAATGAGTTGAGGAGGGGAGTGGAGTCCAGCGAACGCTCCGTCTGACTAACCCTCACGGCTCTTGGGAGGCAGACATCGGCTCCCACCGCAATGATTCCCAGCACACCTTGACAAGGGGAAGACCAGACGCCTTCATCCTTGCACAGAACGCTGAGAACACCTGCACGGTAGGAAGTGGGCTGCACTCGTGCTTGGAATACTCTAGTGAAATTTTGTTTGAACTTCAGTTATCTCCGTGTGCACATCTTTGTGCACTCGTTCACCTGCATACTTGGTGCCAAGAGAAAATTTCTCTTACCGAATTAACAAACTTAGCACAAGAAGAACATCAGCACAAATGTTGCCGAGGTGTGACCCGTTCCGGGCTCTCTTTCCTGTCTGCCATCTTTGTGTCGCTGATACGGAAGCATTTTCCAAATGAAACACTTCAATGAACAAAGCAGAGCTCACTCCTGCTTTGAAAATTCATCTTGAGAGGCGTCCCCTATGCAGCACATCATCCCACTGAGTGGCCAGCAGGTGTGAAATTCTGTGGTAAGTTCTGCGGGGACCACATCCCCTCTGCTTCTCTAGACTTTAAGTCGAGTACTAGAGACACAGAAATAGATGGGGAAAAAGAATCCAAACAGAATCGGGGAAGGGGGTGCAAAGCACAAGCAAAATATTGTAAGGATGCACCACGATATTTATTCTTTGCCATGTAATATGAAAATATTATTATTCCTATAAAACAATATGGGGAAAACAATGAAATTGTTTCCAAACAAAACTCAGCATCTTCTTTCAACTAGCTTTTACCTACAAAGCATTATAGCATTTATAGAGAAAGAGAGTCCTAGAAGGATGGTTCTGGTTCAACCACTTGTTAACTTGGGAAAAGATTTAACATCTCTAAGACTGCTTCCTCCCCAAATCATGTAATGAGGTAATGTGAGTGAAAGAGTTTTTAAAGAACTGTGCAAATACATTGTCTGTGCCTGCAACTCATTCTTAATATTCTAATCGTTACTATAAAAAATAAGTTGAAAATCTACAATTATTCATGAATATTTCTCAATACAATATGGGAATTACTTTCTCCAGAATTATATGAATGTTTTACATTTTTGGTTCATATTTACTTTATAGATAAAACCCTGAAAGTACTCTATTAATTTTAAATTTTTTCCAGTTTTGTTGAGATATAATTGACATAAAACATTATGTAAGTTTAAGGTGTGCAACATGATTTTCATATATATGTGTATATACCTAGCAAAATGATTATAAATTTCTCTTTAAATGTCTCTGGGCAGTTATTAATTTAAAGCAGCTCACAAATTACACATTTAATCTTAAAATGTAAAGGTTTTTAGCTTTTTCTGTGACAATGCAATTTTGCGTAAATCAAAACTAAATCAAATAATTATATCTAAAGTTACAAGAACAATTTTTCAATGTGTTTAACTAGAAGAAAACAAGAAAGAAACCATCTGGGCATAAAACTGATAATTGCTAGGATTAATACTATTTCTGAATTCAACTTCCTTAAAAATAAATCACTTTATAATTTAATTAGGTTTCCATCTAAAGAAAAAGCGCTAATAAAAGCTCAGATAAGAGAAAGTGGGCTTGGACAATTGATTTAAGAAGAATCCACATAATCGTAGGGCTTAGTTTTTCATCTACAGCTCCCCTCAAAGTCATCAGAATGACTTTTATATCAAAGAGCTTCGGTGAGTGACAGGAGCAAGACTTGCTTTGTACTGTTTAAAAGTCATTATTCCGTGAAATAACTTCAGCCTGCCAAGATGAGGAAGAATAACAGATGCTGTTTTGCGTTATCTGCATTATTCCAGCCAGCCGTCCTCAGACATTTGGGTCATATTTCTGGAAATTTGGTACTTGCATTTGACAGGGAATCATGTAACCTCACCTTTTGGTGTGACCTTTCTGACTGGCATCCATTTGTAATACTTCGAGTTCTGTGGCAATTATCCTTAAGCTGGCCCAAGTTTAGCTATTTTTTGCATGTACTAGAGCATAAATCGAATAATTTAAAAGTTAAGATGCTCACCCCAAACAAACCAGTATGAGAAAGTTTCTTTACACACCCTGCACTTTATTAAGATGTTTAGATTCTGAAAGTGTTGCAATTATTTACAACCTTAAAGTAGACTGGGGAAAAAGTTCCTGTGTTCAGATGTGTCTGATCACTGTTTTCAATATTCTGCATGTGGATTTTTAAATCAAATTTTTTTTCATAAAATGGCATGCCCTGCTTGTGCGCACTGATGCAGAACTTTGCCCCTGTAAATAAATAAAGTGCGATTACTTTGTGAAAACTGTATTATAGCTTTCTCACCTCACAAGATGAAGAAGGTAAATCTTTTTATGATTCTTATAATCAGTGATTAAAGAGGTTAGCAAGGGTTTTTGTTTATCTCAATCAACAGGTTTCAGTATCTATTATATTTAGATTACTGTATACTATTAGTATTTACTGATCACTTACAATGTACCAAATGCTGTTTAAAAGTTTTAAATGTATTATCTCATTTAATCTTCAAGTAAGTATAGAGATCGCTTGAATTCTGCTACCCCCTTGTATTAACAAGTCACCTTTAGAAAAAGGAAAATTGAAATTTTTACACATTGAAACAAATGAAACTCTCAATGAATTTTTTAAAGATCTGTAAGTAAAAATGAAAAATCATAAGTTTCAATTGATTACACTCTTAATTAAAAGTTTCTACATACTTCAAAAACCAGAAAAGCAATATTTCTCCAATTCATTTCGTAAAAATTAGAGAGAATAAGAAGTAAAGGACTAACATTAAATAATAATTGCTTTATAAAAATGATATAATGTGACAAATCTTAGTACACTACAAAAAAAGCATAAATCACTTTTAAGTGCTGTACATAGGGACTAAAACAAGTAAATCAAATCTGTGAGTAGACAAACCAAGCTAGACATAGTTATTATCTTTACAATGTTTTAATGCTTCCCAAGTAGTGAGTATTTTCAGAAAAAAACATAGAAATCTATAATTTATAAATTGATTACAAAATACATAAGTGGCCTGAAAAACTTTTTCAGTGCAAAATTAGTCTTCATAATTTTAACTATTATTTTTGATGCAACAAAATTACAAAATGAGAGTCCTCAAATGGATAAATTGAATTTCTCTAAGCATGATCAAAATCTTCTCATTATTGATTCCTCTCCACACTTAATGATGTGAAAATATGTTATATTACTTAGACCTAATTTCTGACATCATGAATAGCTTATAAAATTGAATAAGAGCCTGATCTAGTAAAAATGCACACACAATCACCACAAATATGTACATTTTAGTTGTTATATAATATTATCACTTCCATAATATTTCCCTTCAGTTGTACAAATTTTAAGAAATAAATAGTAGCAATCACTTTGAGAGTGCTATTTTCAAATACATTCATCCTTAAAAATTTTTTGTGGACTCTATATTATCTTTTCAAGTGACTAAAATATAAAAATGATTACTTATAAGAACATCTTGGTTAAATGTACATATAATTTTAAAAAAACAAAATATTATGTCCTCTGAGCAAATTGTTCCTCTACCAATGTGGGAAATCACTTTGTTCCATTCTACAAATGTAGAAACTTCGTAACACCTTTAACAAGTATAAAGTGGTTCTACTTACACTTGCGTGGAGTTTTCCTTTTTTTGACATCGCTAAAAATTTGTTGCTGAAAACTCCTCGTATTCCTACAATCCCCTGAGACACAGCAAATATTTCCAAAATACCTAGGATGACAGAAATCCCAAAATAAAACACAGACTCCTCTATATATCATTGTGTAGAATTAAATTTCTACATAGATTATTTTCATTCTTTATAGCTGTGATTAAAAAAAAAATTATTTAACATCCATATCTTTCATGACATTCATTATGTTCAAAAAAAAGTGTAGCATGCAAGTGTTCACTTAAAATAGCAAATTTTAATATTCAAAAACTTAGTTCTGGTTCATTAATAATTCTTTTTTTTCCTTACAAATAGGTCACTTTTAGTAAACAGTGTTTACCAATAGAATCTTTGCAATCTTAGTCTTAAATTTTTTCAAACTAATTCTCATCCATTGTTTTCTATCAGAGAAAATACACTGCTTTTAATATTAAATCTCATAAAGTCTGGCCCAAGACTGATATAAACACTGAAAGCCAGAGACAAATTCTACTTATTTACATGAAATAAATCCCTCTCCTCAAATTATAATAACTATACAAATCAATATATACCATATTCAATCATTCAGTGAGTAGTTTGTTTAAAGACTACACATAAAAAGATGTTGAAAGCATTGTAAATAATTTGGGATTATTGGCTCAAGGAGTGTTAAAGCATTATGGTTTGGGACATCCTGCATTTTAAACGGTTTTTCTGGCAAAAAATTTAATGAGGTATTTTATTACATTACTGTTTATATTTAGTATTTCATAGTTAGCATTATCAAGTCCATGTTCCTCTGTCTCCTATAATAATTTGAAAGTCCACATCAACTGTGTCAAGAGAATCACATACCACAGTTCACACAGTATTTTAAGATAAAATTCATAGTCTGTATATAATTGGAATTCCTGCCTGTTTATCATAAACTCATATATAGTTTATATGAACATGAGAAAAGCATAGTGATTTTTGTTAACTGCCCACCTCCAATTGTCAAAAAATTGGTAGGGAGGACAAAATCTCATAGTTCCCTAGAGCTAAGAAGGGACCTAGCCTAGGAAGAAAGAAAGGAAAGAAGAAAGGATGGGAGAAGGGAAGAAAATCTCAACCTTTTAACCTAAATTATTCTGAATATACATACTAAATAAGATATCTCAATAATATTCTGCTGAATAGAGAAATTCACCGGAAATTTTGAAAAACAGTAACCTCCACCTGCAGTATTTGAAATACATATAAAATTATTCAACTTACCAAAAAGGCAGTATTGTGGATACACATATATATGACATACAGAAATACATATATATGAACACCTTCATTAGGCACTTTTTTGCACAATGTGAGTTAGTACCTATAATTGTAGCAAATATTGCTGCTTATTTATTCAACTTGATTTCTTAAAAACACTTGATCAGAAAGTTCATGGGGGGAAAAGGGTAGCCAAAGAACTATTGTCTTTGTTATAAGCATATTTAGTCCAGAGTAAACAAAACACTTCTAGGAAACTGCCACTACCCCTTTATTAGTGGATATTTCTTGAAAACAAAACAAAAACAAAAAACCAAAAAACTACTGGAAAGGGACCACTTTCACTTTTAAGAAGAAACTCCTAAAGAAACTGTCATCTCATTAATTATTTTCTTCAAAACATTTTCAAGATGCTCTCTTCAATAGGTTTTGCTGTACAAATTATTTGACTGATGCACACCCAAGGATTTAGAAGCATTACCATTTTATCACATAGTGACGAAGCACACAGAATGCTTTGTAAGGTTAGATACAAGATATGATGTAATACATTGTGATGATGTTATTAATAAAGCTTTAATAGAACATGATACAAAGTTATATTTCTATCACACTTACAGAATATTAAAAACAGCTCAAGGATTTTAGATATTTGGAAGATGGGGAAAATGTTGTGAATGTTGCTTAAATGTGTTAAAAAATGAGACACCGAAACATGAGAAATTGGCTACATGTGGATCGAGAGAAACAAAAGGGACAATATGGATTGGTAAAAAGGAGAGTTAGTTGGATGTTTTCCCCCAATTTACTTATGGTTCTACATTGTTAGTGTTTTTATTCATTCTTTGGAAAATTACTTGGTTTTGTAAATACAAACCTGTGTTTTAATGAAAAAAATACATGGTAGCGTAAGTGATAGAATTCTTATTGAATGTATCCATTTACAGGCTAACATTTCAGAGGTCAAGACAAAGCCTCCGGAAGTATCTGTTTGAAGCTTTGCCTATGTAAACTATAGCTTCTGACAAGTAATGTATTCTATCCTGAGAAAAACCCACTTTGAGTCACTTGTTTTCCGACACAGTCTGTGCATTCTGTGTGTATATGCTATGTAAAATTTGCATCTTAACAAATTACAAGGGAAGATGAAATAATATATGTAAAGGGTTATTATTTTATTATATATACTGCTTGGTTTCTTTTCTTGCAAGTGCCAGTGTAAAAATGATATATTGCCTGGGAATGAATGGATTTTATAATTTTTTATTTTTTTAAAGATTTTATTTATTTATTTGACAGAGAGAGATCACAAGTAGGCAGAGAGGCAGGCGGGGGTGGGGAGAAGCAGGCTCCCTGCTGAGCAGAGAGCCCGATGTGGGGCTCTGGGGCTCTATTCCAGGACCCTGGGATCATGACCTAAGCCGAAGGCAGAGGCTTTAACCCACTGAGCCACCCAGGCACCTCTGGATTTTGTAATTTTTTAAAAATTATATTTAATTGAAAGCTTAAAATATACTTTTGCATATATTCTATTTAAAATTATGAAGAATGCAGGAAAGATAAAGATGAGATCAGATGCAATAATTATTTTTTCACATAGGTAACTTTGGTATGATCTTCTAAATCTTAATGTAATTATGATGTAATATTGAGAACGGTATTAAGATCATAATTTCCAACGTAATTTCAACAGTAATTTCACAAGATCTTTTTTATGAGAATGTTGGAGCAAATTCTGCAGTTCAACTCCCTGACCCCACCTCCAAGAGATCACACAATCATTGGTTTTACTATACCAAATCTCAGGAAGACACTAAAGAATTCTATATAATATCTTAAACCCTCATGCATTAAATCACGCATATATAAATCCCAGAAAACACTTCTCTAAAACTAAATTTTTCTCAACTTCGGTAATTTTCTGACTCTTTTTAGAGCCAGTAATAATAAATTTTATGAGAATTTACAATTCCCATTATGGATGCCAAGATGGTATCCCTAAGCAAAATGGTGGAAGGCCAAGTATATCTCATAGATCAGATAGTCAATGAATGTTCACTAAACTGAATTTGACCTTCTCACAACATCTGTTTCCTTTTTCAGGACACCCCATGTGCACACGCGTATGGACACACATTTTACTCTCCTGCAATTCTGGCCTTCTGCTTGGGGAGTCAGGCAGGGTAATTACTTCCCGCTAGAGTGCTAGTGACAATGTGTTATCTTTCTTAGGGTGTCAACGTGTAAGAGAATCAAAAGAAAAAAGCAGTGCTTAGTAGAAAAACACTACTTTCTCTCGGTGGAATTTGAGGGTTGACATCTAGATTGAAGGAGGCAAGAACTTATCCACACAGTGTCTAATCCACTACTTACAAGCATAGACATGCATTACAAAGTAAGTGTATTTCGCCAAGAGAATATATGTCTAGATTTTTTTTAACCTTTGTCCTCTCCAGATTTTTTTTAATACTACAGGACTCTATTAATGATGGTTGATAAAATCATGTAAACTTTTCCCTTTTCTCTTTTCTTAGTGAATGGCATACAAGACACAGATACCTGTATTCAGAAGCTTTCAACAGCTCTTCTGAAAATCCTCAAAGAAAATAATTCAAAACTGAAGTTTCTCTACTTGCATTCACACAGCAACAGATATGCTGTACCATTATCAAATCTGAGTCTTGAAATACCCAACTTAGCAGTTTTCAGTGATTAAATTAGTAACAGAAATCTTTCATTTGAGTTTTTCTGCTCAGTAGATATAGCTATAGATTTAGCTAGGCTTGGGGGACTACTTAAAATGTTGACTCTACATGACCCCAAAATTGATAGTGAATTTAGATTTTCAAAAATTAATAAAACCAAGGGTTCAGTTCAGTCAGAATATATGGTTGGAATTTTCATATTTCATGTGAACACTTTGGCTTTGTGCAACCATAGTCTTCAACTTTAGCGGCCTGAATTGATAATTACTTGACTGCCTGTTTGTCAGTGGCCCAGCATAAGTCAACAGAAGCATTGAAACTGAACTTGGAAGTGTATAAATTAAAGCAAAACCTTTGATTCTATTCAATAGCGGGATTTTATCATCTGCCTTGTCTTGTCCATCTTTCTTAATCCTTCCCTACTATTTCTTCATACTAAGAGTATGAAGAATGAGCTTATTTTTCTGTCTCCAAAACCTAGAATAAATACTGTGTAAGAGAAGCTAAGAATATATTAAGTGGTATGCCTTAACTAAATAAACTGTGTTTCCAAATCTATGGTCAGAGTATACTTCTGATGGTAAAACTAGAAAATATTCACAGTTTTCAGAAATGTTAGTATCAAATGATAGTTATATGCATCTCTTCTGACAAACATTACAGAAAATTACTGAGTTTAAAAGAACCTGTTAGAAGGCAGTTTGACTAAAAAAAGAAGAAGAAGGCGGTTCGATGGCAAGGTTTTGACTGTTTTCTGAAGTGGCATGTATTATACTGTAACCAAAGGAATGTAAGTTTTCTATCATTGCTAACTCACAGACAGTAAAATGAGATGATGAGGTAAAACTCTGGTGTGTCCTCTGTGGTCCTCTCTGGTCCCAGCTCTGTGTCTCCTGTGAGACTTAAACAACAAATGTTTCCTTATGTACTCTACCCAACAGTCCATGACCGATGCCTTAGTTCTATGTACATGTCAGGAAACCATCAAGTGTTGCTTTCAAAGAGGTGTATGTCCACAATTAGCAGGTTTCTGTTTCTCTTTCACAGTTCTTTGGGGGCAGAGGCTGATCTTAAATTTCCAATGTACATGCTTTCCCACTAAACATGACATATTTCATAAATTTTCCATCCAACTGTGGTAGCGAAATCATAGTTATTAGTATTGGACACCAGACATCACAAAGCAGAAAACCACCAGGACTTAAATATTCAAGTTATGGTTTTCTCTGTGAGAAAAATCTATGGAAGGCAAAAGCAAACTAAAAAATCCCCCAACTCCCAGAAGTAATCAAAGTATTAAGGCTAATGATGTAGGCAGCCTTTTAAGGACGCACACATGAATGAATGAGTGAATGAATGATGGCGGCCATCAGAAAGACAGACCACACTCTGAAAGGCTATTCTAAACAGGAATGAATGGGGGCACGTGTTAAATTAAGGAAGTTTTATTTAGGTGTTTTTTAGTGAACGTCACTGTTCCTTTCTAGGTATCTTTTTAAAGTGGATTTTAAAATAAAATGTACCTTGGGGCGCCTGGGTGGCTCAGTGGGTTAAAGCCTCTGCCTTCAGCTCAGGTCTCAATCCTGGAGTGCCAGGATCCAGACTCTCAACAGGCTCTCTGCTCAGCAGGGAGCCTGCTTCCCTCTCTCTCTCTGCCTGCCTCTCTGCCGACTTGTGATCTGTTTCTGCAAATAAATAAATCTTTAATAAAATAAAATAAAATAAAATGTACCTTGTTAATAGCAATATCGGTCAACGCCTCCTTTAGGTGAATGTATTCTTTGTTGAACTGCTCTCATGTTCCTTCCTGTGCTTTTCTAGAACCTCCCTTCTGGCAAGGCCTAAGTTGCAAAAATCTCTGTCTTTTCCAAGAGAGGAGGGTGAGTATATTGGGAAGGAGTTTGGATTTCAGAGACCACTAGTACATCCAAACCCACCCTAGAGACGTGCTCCCCCCCACCAACCTCCCAGATCCAACCAGTAGCCTGTTAAATGCTAACTTTGGGTCCTCCCTTGGGAACACAGAAGTTATCTTGTGCTGGTGCTAATTTCCTGGATAAAACTACAAGAACGGAACAGGAAAAGTTTTCCTGTAAAAAAAAGGTGGAAAGATCAGAAGTGGGAAGTTGGGTGGGGGGAAATGAGAAAGACAAGCGGAAATACTGAAGTACATGGCGACTCTTGCTGCCCCTGAAATCTCGGGAAGGTCCCCTTCGCCCTAACACGCCTGCCCTTTATGACCCAAGACGGTGAGTTGTTTGGTAAGGGTGCGGAGAACCTTAAAACATAGAAACAGCCTCCTCCACGGAGCGAGTGGTAGGCCCCAGGGCTCGCGGGGGCACACTCGGAAGAGCGCTCTCTGGTTCGGGGCTCCAGGGCCGCGAAACACGCGCACCGCGGCCCGCTGGAGCGGCACTGCTCAGCTCGCAGGAGGCGGGGCAGGGGCGGGCGTGGACGCGCGCACCGCCAGGTCTCCCGCACACTGCCACCCGAACCCCGGGGGCAGCCGTGCCCGCCCGTACCACCCCCCGACGTGCACACCTCCAGCCCTGCTTGGCAGGCGGCAGCCAGATTGCCAGCCCCGCCGAGGCGCCCGCGCTCCTCCGGGCGTTAGAGAAGCTCAGTGGCCCGTGGGGTCGTGGATTTGAAACGGAGCAGGGGCCGCACACCTGGGAGCGAGCTCCCGGGCGGACACTCGACAGCCAGGGGACCGGATGCCGCGCAGCCTTCTGGCCACGCTCCCGCTCCTCCTGGGTATCTCGCAGGCCCCGGCTGTGGGTCTGTCTGTCGGGCCGACCCCTGCCGGATGAGCGATCTGGCCCTACCGAGGAGAAGCCTCGGAGAGATCGCCCCAGTCTCGTGCACACCCCGAGTCTCATCTCTCCAGCAGCTCTGGAGGCAGCGAGAGGAACCCGAGGAGTAGCAGTGACGGGCTGCAAACCCCCGCGGGCGGAAGGGAAGAGGGAAGGGAAGAGATGCAGCTACAGAGAGAACTCAGAAAGAAAATGTCAAACTTTGCTTTAAAAACAAAAACAAAAACAAAAGCAAAAACAAAAACAAACTTAACACACTGTGCACCTGATAAAGAACTTTTCCTTAACCGTCCTGGGGAACCAAAGGCTGGCCACTTCCTCACAAGGTGCTGTCACGGTCTCAACGCGCTGAACGTTGCTAAACCCAACTTTGAAGTCAGTCACTCCAATGCCCACCACTATCTTTCTCTAAACGTGTCCAGCTTTCCAGACGCCTGTCTTCTTCCCGGCAGGGGCTGTCTTGGTCTCCCCCGGGATACAGTACACACTGTGTATGTATGTAACGTGGTGTGTATAGCCGTGGGTATCAATCGGGACACAAGTATGTATAATACATACTGCTCTGGGCTTCCTGGTGGCCGTTGGAGGGGCGGCCTGTGAATTTGATTCTTCTAAAAAGAAGTAACCGTTCAGTTTTGGGCAAGGAGAAGGGATGCACTTTGACGCCTCTTGAAAAATGCTAGCCCGGCAAGCAGAAGCGGGAGGTAAACAGAAACCAAACGAGCAGAAGGACTTGTTTTTTCTCCAGGCACAGGCTGGGGCTCCTCTGGGACCCCCCAAGCGGGAAACGAGGTCGCCTGTCCGGAGAGCCCAGCCGCTGGCCGCCTGCGCCGCAGGGATCGCCATTTCTCTAACCCGGAGAGGGGCGCGCGAGCGCGGCCACAGGGACGCATCCGCACCCCGAGCCGCCGGCCGCCCCGGGGCCTCCGGGTCGCGCAGCCCGCGTTCCCCAAGGTGCCCCCGCGGGCCGGGGCAAAACTGCGGTCCCGCCCGAGTCCCCCGCTGCCCGCTCAGGACGCGCTCGGCCGGGCGAGGGAGCAACTTACTTAACATGTTGGCTTCATGGGAGCCGTTGACTTTGCCATCCGGGTAGATCTGCAGATGGAAACCGATGCCCACTCTGCAGTACAGGCTGCCGGTCCGGCGCCCCGAGGGGCTCCACTGGAAGCTGCTCTGCTCCAAGCCGCCGCCTCGGTTGCCCGGAGAAGCGCCGGGGGAGGGGGAGGCGGAGGAAGAGGAGGAAGACGTCGTGCCCCTGCCGCTCCGGCTGCTGCGGGCGCCTCCCGGGCTCCGACCGGTGGCAGCGGGTCCGGGTTGCCCTTTGGCGGCGACGTGCTTCTCCCCGCGAGCCCAGGCGCTGAGGACGAGGTGGCTGAGGAAGAGGAGGAGGAGGAAGGACAAGCTCATTCTTCCAGCCGCCGGGTGTCTAAGTGCATCTTGTAGGGCTGCTTCTGGGCTCCGTGGCCCCCGCGCGGCTGCGAGCCTCTGGCGCTGCCCCCCTCGCCGCCCCGGGTGGACATAGCCTCGGGGACGAGAGGGAGGGAGAGAGAGAGGCCACTCGAGCGGATCCCGGCGCCGCGGCGGGGATATTTATAACGCCGGTGATCTCACCGCGCGGCGCACGCCCGCGAAGCCTCCCCTCACCCGCCGCTTTGTGCGCTCTCCGGCCGGTGCGGGCAGGGAGCCTCGCGGCCCCGGGGGCGGGGGTGTGCAGGAGGGAGGAGATGGGAGACGGCGAGTGGGAGGGGAAGCCGGGAGGAGAGGAGCTGCGCCCCGACGCTGGGCACGCGCAGACCAGGGCCACGCACCCCAGCAGTTCTCACGCGCCGCCGGCCCCCCTCGCGCTGGAGCGGGTGCTGCGCGGCGTTCGGCTGCGCGCGAGCGTCTGAGTCCTTCGGGGGCAGCAACCGAGATGGGGGGAGGCTCTAAGCGTGGAAGTGGGTTCGTGTCCTCGCCCACCTCCGCCGCACGCCTGCGCCCCAGCAACGCACTCTTGCCCACCCGGACCCAGTTTCCAGGCTCCCTTCCCGTCCGCCGGCACAGCCCCCGTGCTGGGAAGCCCCGGGGAACCGAGTCCGGCCGAGAGCCTCCCGGCGCTGCCCAGGGCGCGCAGCGGGGAACCACGCCGGGATTCGCAGCCCAACTTGGGAAGCCTCTGGGTCGCACGGCAGGAGGAGAAGGCTGGTCTTCTTGCTGCTGTTGTCTCTGATTTATTAAACAGCTAAGGCGCGGGTTTATTTGGCATTTAGAGAGCCACCTTGAGCCATTAGGCCACGATTCGAGCTACTCTTCTGTTGGAAACTCTGGATTGAGCTAAACGTTATGCCCGATTTGCATTTCCCTATGGGAAGCTTTCGGTCTGCGTCCGGAGGGGGAGCGGACGCGCACACCGCGCTCGGAGAGGGGCATGGGGGTTAGGTCTGGGCACCCGCACATGTGGCTGCCTGTCCAGTTGTCCTCTCTCACCCCAAGATCCTCTTGGCAGCAAGGATTAGCTAAGGGCTCGCTTCGGCATCCTCAGAGCTGCCGTTGACGGAAGGACCGACCCCAATGAATGATTGATGACGCGCGCGCTGGGTTTCAGGAAACCTGAGAACCGAGAATTTCCGTGTATGCGATGCCCCTACTGTCATTTATCTGAGAAATATACCTTACTTGCATTCTTGGAATATTTGTCTCAACACATATTTGGAGCTTTAAATTACACTCTGATAAATTATTCATTGGTCATTTTAATGAAAAAGTGGTAATTTTGCACGATAAGGTCAAGTCACAAAAGCTAACCTGACGTTAAGTTACAACTTTATCCATTACTGATTACTCGCTTAAGAGTTCCTGTCTCAATAATGAAAAGCTTATAAGTTGGGACGCCTGGGTGGCTCAGTTGGTTAAGCAGCTGCCTTTGGCTCAGGTCATGATCCCAGTGTCCTGGGATCGAGTCCCACGTCGGGCTCCTTGCTCGGCAGGGAGCCTGCTTCTCCCTCTCCCTCTGCCTCTGCCTGCCATTCTGTCTGCCTGTGCTTGCTCTCTCTCCCTCTCTCTCTCTCTGACAAATAAATAAATAAAATCTTTAAAAAAAAAAAAAAGAAAAAAAAAAGCTTATAAGGCGCTTGTCGATTTTTCAGGATTGGAAATATTCCGTGACTACCATACTTAACATCAAGACAGCTATAAAGCAGAGAGTCACCTGGACAGTTCAGGGAAACCACTGTGGGGAGAGAGATCATATCGCACATGGATGTGGACGGCTTGGACACGTGCCCCTGATACACTATTGAGATTCTCTCCTGGGCTGAACACCCCTTCTCTTTACACTGTTCTAGCCTCAAGCTCTGTACTTCCGGCGTTAACTGGTGTGGGCAGGCAGACCCTCCAAGGCCGTCCTGCAAGTGGACATTGTGAACAGACAGCAGTCCCTCAGAAGAGTGTACCTGACCAAAGTTGTCTCTCGACTGAGTGAGTGACTGTGGAAAGCTAACCTGGGCAATGTGCCCTCGGCAGGTGATGCCCTTGGGGCAAAGCTGTCAGAGTTAAAGGCCCATAGGTAGGTGCTGCTGGATGCCGTCATTAAGTCCCCTTTCCTGTCACACAGTCTATCCCATGCCTCACGGGGCAAAGATTTCCCAAACAAATCCAGTTCCCCCTCCGTAGGGGTCTGCTCAAAGAGGAGTAGCTCTTGCCTCAGATGATCAGCCTCTTTCCAGAACCTGGGAAGCCAAAGACCATTTGGCTGAGCCTCTGGAGGCTGAAATTGGGCCTCTTGTCTTTTTCCTTTCTTTCAGCTTCTCAAGTCACACCCCCATTGAAACAGCCGGTTTTTTTATTTTGTTCTGTTTTGTTTTGTTTGTATCCCTCTTTTCCGCTGCAAGAGTCCAGTAGAGGACCAAACTTTTGTCTAGAGGTGACCTAGGAAGGCCTAGACGTCAGCCTGGGCTTTAGTCCACCTCAGCTGAAGGCCGGCGAGTGCACTTACGCTTTCTCTAGGGTCCGAGGGGCGGACTTCAGGAAGGGCCGAGTGTTCACTAAGACAAGAGACGTGACCAGCTCTGGTGGGAAGGGATTGAATTTGGCAAACCAGACCCCAGGTTCCTTTCCAGCTCTCTCGGAGACTCGGGCGGAGGTGGGGTGGGGAGTAGTCCTCTGGGTGTGTTCAGAAAGTAGGGTGGGGCTCACCAAACTTTTAAGATCTATGACAAGAGAGTTAAACACGTATTTGTTCATTAAAAACAAAGAAAAGAAACAAGATGAGTAGTGAAGGAAGACAACAGGGCACGTGTTTCCTGCGCGAAGTCTGCAACGCCCCCCCATGCCCCCCATGCCCCCCAGGCTCCGCAGCTTAGCAGGGGCCGGGACGGTGGCCCTGCGGTCCCCGGCTGCGCCCGCCCCGCCCGCGCCCGGCCTGCCCGCGCCCTGCCCCACGCCCTGCGCCGCGGGTCCCGCTGAGCCCGGCTTCCCGCGGACGCGCGGCCAGAAGGCGTCTCGCTGCACCGTCTCGGCTCACCCACGCCTTGCGTCCCCTGAACCCCTCCAGGAGAGCGCGAGCCACTTTCCTCTGGTTACTTCGGGGACCATCGACCCCTCCCCCACGCCCGCCGTCCACCTGCCAGCCGCGGGGCGGGGTCAGGGTCAAGTCACAGAAGCGCACGCAGGGCCGGGGCGCGGGGCTGCTCTCCCCGCCGCACTTTCCCAGCCCCGACGCGCGGCCCGGGAGAAGGCGCACGCCGCCCGCTGCTCGCAGGGGCAGAGCAAACGGTCCTCGAACCGAGTGTCCACTCCTCGACACCCGCTCCCCGACAAGGAACCGAAAAACGAATCCGCAGGTGAGGGGGTCCCCCCGCCCCCAGTCACCCGGGCGCCAGGTTCCGAGTGCGCGCGCGCCGGCTCGGTTCCCCCCACTCTTGGAGGTCACCCGCCGCCGCGCGCCTCCCGGACGGCCCTACAGCAGCTCTGCAGCCCCTCGGCCTCACCGTCGCCGACCCCCCGGCCTCGGCCCCTCTCCCAGCCCCAGCCCCCGAGCTGTCCTTCCAGACCTTTTCCGGTTCCGTCTGAGAAACCCGATGGCGAATCTCTCTTACGTCCTCCGTTGCTCGCGCGGGCGCCCAGACGCCTGAGGAGAAAGAATTCGGGGTGGGGGTCCGTGCCCTAGCCTCCCGCACTGCGGGGAGACGCTCGCTGTTCACACCCTTGCGCCGGTGGTACCTGGAGGCCGGTTTCCAGAGACCCCCGCTCCGGAGCGAAGGCCCAGGCCTGGTCCATCCTCCCTGCGTCGCGCCCGGACGGAGCAAGGACAGGAGGTCCACAGTGGGGTGGAGGAGCAGCCCTGGGCGGCCGCACGCCCGAGTCCGGACAGGCTCTGCACCCTGGACACCCGCTGCTCCTGCACCGGCCCGTCTTGCTCAAGCGTTTGTTCCAAGAACCTCGGTGGCGCCCAATCTTTGTTCCGGGCCGAACCGCACTCCGTGAGAGTCGCCTGGCCTGAGGTTCCCTGCGGGAAGGCAGGGACCGGTCCTCTCTGATCCAAGCACACAGGAGCCGGAGGTTCTCAGCACGCTTTCCTGAGCCAGCGGCTTGAACCTGGGCCTAGACGGCCCTGCGGCCCTCCCTGTCGGTTCCCGACACCCTTCCCCACAGCGAGAGGCTGTATCCGCATGGCGGGACCCCTTTCCGCTAACCAGGTCCCTGATGACCTGCCGGTGTGGGCTCCCTCCGTTCAGTTGGTAATGGAGGCGCAGCTGTACTGTGGGGGAGGTGAGGGGCCTTCGGGCCACGCTCTGGCCAGGACCCTCTGTTTCCGGCCTTGAAGAATAGTGGCTGAAGGAGGGCTTAGGAAGGGCGGGGAGGGATGTGCGAGAAGGACACGAAGCCAGGGTGCCCAAGCAGGTGGCAGCAGCGGGTGACCCAAACTTCTCCAGGTCCTGAGGCAAGAGGTCGTCATGGGTGTCCAGCCTCCATGACTTGTTCTGACGTGGCTGCAGGCCTCTGGCCTTCTCTGCTGCGTGCGGAGTCCGAAAGCAAAGCAACTTCTGCTCGTAGGAGTGGGTCTGCCGTGACCTGGATTGACTTCAATGAAACCCGTTCTTTTCTTTAAAAAGTAGCTCAGGGACGCCTGGGTGGCTCAGTTGGTTGGACGACTGCCTTCGGCTCAGGTCGTGATCCCGGAGTCCCGGGATCGAGTCCCGCATCGGGCTCCCGGCTCCGCGGGGAGTCTGCTTCTCTCTCTGACCTTCTCCTCGCTCATGATCTCTCTCACTGTCTCTCTCTCATATAAATAAATAGAATCTTAAAAAAAAAAAGTAGCTCGAAGCTCAACTGAAGCTCAACTCTACAGCTCGATCCGGGGGGCTCTCCAACTAACCTCGTGACCATTTTGGTTTTAGTGTCTGATCAATCCAGCCACTGAGTCCACAGCACGGCAGGCCTCTAGACACCTGAACCTGCGCGCAGTGTCCAATTCCAGACAAGTCGCTGCTCTTCAAGCATAAAGCCCCTGTCCTGTCTGCGGCAAGTCACAGAAGGTGAAGGAGGTGCTTCCCAGGGCCTCATAAACATGAGTACAAACCATATGTGGGGTTTAAAGATCATGTGCTTAAATATGATCTTCCCCAAACAGAGTCTAGCCTGACCCTTTAAAAAAAAATATTTTATTTATTGTTTACTTGACAGAAAGAGACACAGAGAGGGAGCACAGGCTGGGGGAGGGGAGAGGGAGAAGCAGGCTTCCCCCTGAGCAGGGAGCCCAATGCAATGTGGGGCTGGATCCCAAGACTCTGGGATCATGACCTGAGCCTGGGGCTGATTCCCAAGACTCTGGGATCATGACCTGAGCCGAAGGCAAACACTTAACCAACTGAGGCACCCAGGCGCCTTACCAGTCTGCCTTTTGTAACAGGTTTTGTGCCTGGCACATTCTGCATCCAATAATGTTTAGAGAGGTCATTCTGAGCATATGTGGAGAGACGTAGGTCCTTCCAGTCTTAATTCCCCATACCAAGTGTGTCCAGTGGTAAGAGTGGGGAATCAGAGATTTTTCTTGTCTATGAGAGGGGGAAAAAAAGGTTGAATCAGAATTACCACTATTGCAATAGCTCTAGCATTCTGAATGTTTGGTTTGTATCCAGAGAGACAGGCCATAAGCAAATGGGCACTCATTCAAGAAAATTGAGGGCGGGGGATAGAGAGAAAGAAGGCACAGTGTCCTCTTCTAGGACATCCTTCTTGTGCCAAATGAGACAGGAGGGTAGAGAACAGAAGTGAGACCAGGCCTAGTACCAGTGATAAACAGATAGGAAGCTGCTGAAACTGGGGTACACGGGCTGTCCATTCACCAAGCCAGTCAAAGGCCATTTGTTCAGAAAGTAATTTGATCAAAGCTGATTTCTCTGACTAATTCTGAAAGCCAGTCCACACAGACTAAGTTGTTTCCCTCCAATAATAAGATGCTTATTTTTTTCAGTGTTAAAGGGATGCGGGATCAAAATTGGAGAGGCAGCTGTTGGCAGGGAAGTCACAAAACTAAAGATATCTTCAGCAATAGCAAGTGGATGCTGTGCTTTTGTTTCTGTTTTTTTCCAAGAAAAATGTAGGTATCATATTCTAGACAAATACTCCTTGCATACTTTTTCTAAAATTTGGAATTTTCTGAGAAGCTCAAAAGTGATCTCTGCTTAACCAAAAGCTGTAAAGCAAGGGGCACCTGAGTGGCCCAGTGGGTTAAGTGTCTGCCTTTGGTTCAGGTCATGATCCCAGGGTCTGCTCAGTGGGGAGTCTTCTTCTCCCTCTGCCCTTCCCACAACTCCTACTCTCTCTCTCTCAAATAAATAAGTAAATAAATAAATAAAATCTTTTAAAAAACCCAAAGCAAATAAAGAAATAAATATGAATAAAAATTAAAAAGACAAAGACAATGACAAATAAGTGCAAAAAAAAGTATCTCATTCTTGTGAACTCTACAGGAATTATTTGTGATCAGTCGTTTTTGTTTCTTCCTTTATTTTTTTTCCCTCCCACATTGCAAAACTGCTAGCTCAAAAATCCTGGACCATTATTTTGGTAATCACAGTATAAAAGCATTTAATAATCACAGTATATCACAGATAAAATTGAACTACGCACATGACTACCCTCTCAGCTGCCATGTAAACATATACAAATGGGATTTAAAATGAAGCAGAAGGACAAAAAAAAAGAAGCAGAAGGACCTAACATACATAATTTATTTTGAGTATTGTGACTGTATATACATAATATAAAAATCATGTTGATAAAACCCATGACTTTTTCCAGCCTATGTCTTTGCCATTGGCCCATACCAGATTAGAGCAGTGACAGAATCTTAAGCTCCTGAAAAAAAAAAAAAAAGACTAATTCATATTTACAGGTATTTTGATTTTATTTATTATTTATTATTTATTTATTTTTAAGATTTTATTTATTTATTTGACAGAGGGAGAGAGACTGTGAGCACAAGCAGGGGGAGCTGCAGAGGGAAAAGCAGGCTCCCCACTGAACAGGGATCCTGGGATCCTGACCTGAGCTGAAGGCAGACACTTAACCGCTTAACTGACTGAGCCACCCAGGTGCCCGTTCACAGATTTTTTTTTAAAAGAAGAGTTTATGCAAGCTACTCTGCTCTTTGCCCTGTCTTTGAAGCTCCTGCATGACCCTTAAGTCAGGGGTTGAGGAACGTACACTGTATTATTATCAGGGCTTTTCTTGGTTGTAGATGAGGCAGTTTCTTGCTGGAACCCAGAGGGACACACAGTGGAACTCAGGGCTGTGATGAAGGCCACAACCAAACGTATTGTGATTCAGTTTTTGCTCAGCTGTTTCATTTTTCTTCTGGATAGAAGTAGTCTCCAGTCAATCATAGGTTCCCAAAGGCAGCCTCCTTCCAGCATACACTGCCTTGTAATCCCCCAAATACACAATAATGTGAATCCTAAATGAGGATCCTTACCAGGGCTGGTTTCAGAAGATGGCTTACCAATCATTGCCACTTATCACCAAAAGAGATAAGAACATTGGCATTTAAAAGTACATCGTATGTTCATTTGTTGTGTTTTTCTTAGATTCCGCATGTAGGTGAAATCATGTGGTATTGGTCTTTCCTTGTCTGGCTTATTTCGTTTAGCTTCATAACCTCCGGATCCATCCATGTGGTTGTGAATGGCAAGATTTCATTCTTTTTTTGTGGCTGAGTAATATTCCGATGAGTATATATGCCATCTTTTCTTTTTTAAGATTTCATTTATTTATCTATTTTGGAGAGAGAGGGAGTATGAGCAGAGAGAGAAGCAGAGAGAGGGGGAGAAGCAGACTCCAAGCCAAGTGCGGAGCCCGACTCAGGTTCTGTCCCATCACCCCGAGATCATGACCCGAGCTGAAACCAAGAGTTGAATGCTCAACTGACTGAGTCACCCAGGCACCCCACACCACATTTTCTTTATCCAGTCATTGATCAGGGGACACTTTTAGGTCGCTTCCATATCTTGGCTATTGTAGATAACACTGTAGTAAATATAGGGGTGCATTTATCTTTCCAGATGGGTGTATTCATTTTATTCATTTATTTGGATAAATACCCAGAAGCGGAATTACTAGATTGTATGGTATTTTTATTTTTAGCTTACTATGGAACCTCCATTCTGTTTTCAACAGTATCTGCACCAGGTCGCGTTCCCACCCACAGTGCATGGGGGGGTCCCTTTTCCCCACGTCCTTGCCAACAACTGTTGTTTCTTATCTTGATATCACCCATTCTCATTGGCTTTAGATATGCCATTTGCAAGTATTTTCTCCCATTCAGTAGGTTTTTTTTGTTTTGTTGGTGGTTTCCTTCACAGTACAAAATCTTTTTTACTTCTATGTAGTCTCAATTATTCATTTTTACTCTTGTTTCCTGTGTCTGGGGAGATAGATCCAGAAGAATATTGCCAATGTTGATGTCCAAGAAATTACTTACTGCCTATGTTTTCTTTGAAGAGTTTTATGCTTTCAAACAAAGAAACAAGTAACAACAAAGAGAGAAACGGATTCATAAATATGGAGAACAAATTCATGGCTGCGAAAGAGGAGAGAGGTAGGGGGTGGGCAAAATGGGTGAGGCGGTTTAAGAGAACAAATTTCCAATTACAAAATAAGTAAGTTACGGGATGAAGAGTACAGCCTAGGGAATACGTTGATAATACTGTAATACATTTATTGTGGTGTGCATTTCAGGATGTATATCATTGTTGCACCACTGAGTTGTACACCTGAAACTAATTGGATATTGTTTGTCAACTATACATCAATGACAAATTTTTTTTTTTTTTTTTTTTTTTTCCAGAGAGAGAGAGGGAGAGAGAGCAAGCACAGGCAGACAGAATGGCAGGCAGAGGCAGAGGGAGAAGCAGGCTTCCTGATGAGCAAGGAGCCCGATGTGGGACTCGATCCCAGGACGCTGGGATCATGACCTGAGCCGAAGGCAGCTGCTTAACCAACTGAGCCACCCAGGCGTCCCCATCAATGACAAATTTTTAATGAAAGGAAAAGCATCAGAGAAGGAATAAATGACGCTTAAAAAGTTTTTTAAAGTACACTGTAATGCTGGGAGATGTGTAGTCTGTGATTTCCTCTGTCAAGGGCATGGAGGACTCTGGAGAGCATGAGTGTGAATGTGTGTGTGTTCTCATCGTTTGCTTCACCATAGTTCTTAATTACAGTAATCATTTTCACAAATGGGCTTTGTTTTCTACTCTGGCTCCTTGGCTTTTGGCAGGCGGCACCAGGCAAACACCTGTTGTCTGGTTATACAGAGAAGCACCTGTCAGTGGAGCCTCTAAATACTAACATAGGAGCTATCATCTGGAGTCTTGGGAACCTTTGCAACTGTGGGCAGAAAGGAAGGAAGGAGCACCTGCTTAGGGCCCAAGAGGACAGAATGATTGCTCATTGACTTGTGACAGGAGATGTCGATGAATCCAGTCCCCTTGCTCTCCCTACTCCCAAGAAATGCAGCCTGTGGCCACAACATCTATTAATTTGTAAATGAACGTGATCAGATTCAAGGAAAATTCCTTTTTAAGAGGAAGTGTAGTTTAACAGAGATGAAGGCTTTGAGGCACCAAACTCTAAATGGCTTCCATGGGTGCATATCTGGGTGATAAGAATGGCGGAACGGAAGCAAGAAGAAAAGGGAGATGATAGAAGAAATGGGACAAAGAAGATTTTTTTTCCATATGATAATCTCCTTCAGAAAATCACAATTTTGAGGGGCACCTGAGTAGCTCAGCTGGATAAGTGTCTGACTCTTAGTTTGGCTCAGGTCATGATCTCAGGGTCATGAGATCATGTGTTGGGCTCCCTGCTCAGTGCAGAGTCTGCCTAAGATTCTCTCTCTTTCTTCCTCTGCCCCCTCCCCTGCTCTCTCTCTCTCTCACACTCTCTCAAATAAATAAACAACATCTTAAAAAAAAAAAAGAAAGAAAGAAAATCACCATTTGGAGTGCATTGGGGGGTATGAACCTGTACAGACGGGTGTATCTTGTCTAATAGACATCATTGAAAAAAGTCAGTGTCCGCTCGTGAAGTAATTAATTCCTCTTTGACAGTTTAGATATTTGAATATGGCTTACGCCCATACATGGAGAAGGAAGAGAAAACAAGTGATGAAAAAGTCTGGGAAGAGGAGATAGAGAGGAGATAAAAATCCTACACTTTTCAAAGATAGATTTTTAGCACCAGTATTTTTTTTTAATTTCTTTACCTTCTGTTTCCCCATGTCCAAGATGTATAGAAATCCATACCAGCTCAGAGAGATGTTTTGAACCTGACTCATCCCGTGGCAGATAACCCACAGAGTTGGGCATTCTAAGGGTGGGGCCATGGAGCCTCTCCCTTTACACCTCTTTCCAGCTGGGACTGGTCTCCAGGATACTCTGTGCAGGAGCTGCGAGCCGGAATTCCTCCTCCAGATGGAGTTTGCTTCTCTCTTCTACCCCATTATCTCTCACAAAACCACTCTTCTTCCCTTACATTATGATTTTTCCTAGACTTCGGAACTGTCTCGGCAGGAGAGAAACAATGCCAAAGAGAAAAACAGAGGACGGGATGGAATCAACGGTCGGCAGGAAGGAGGGCAGGTGGGAGAAGTCCTTAAAAGGACTTTCAATCTTGGATTCATTCTTGATTTTTCTTTATCCTACACCCACTAGACAGGACCCACTAGCAGGATCTCTGTGGGCTTCGTCTTCCGAATGTGTACAGAATCCCAGCATCTCTCGGGACCGCCATTGCCACGCCCCACCCAGGTTTCAGCCCTCGTCACCTCTCGTCTGGATGACCGGTGTCCCTGCTTTTGGCCTTGCCTCCCTACACATCATTTCCAGTGCAGCATTGTAATCCTCCTAAAGAAAAAGTCAGTGTCTGCCATTCTTCTTACGACTACCAATCACTTCTCATTTCTCACTGAAAATAAAACTCAAACCCTCCCAGTGGGCTCCGAGCTCCTACCTGATCTCCAGGCTCACTGTTTTGGGACCCTCCTGGCTTCTTTGCGGTTCTGCCAACGCAGCAGCCCCGCAGTCAGCCTAGGACACTCACAAAGATTACTCCCTCCCTCGGGCTTGGTTCCCCGGGGTATTTGGCCGACTAACTCCTCCAAGGTTTTGCTCGTATATTTTCTTCTCGAATGTCACCTGAGCGACGTATGTAAAACTACAGCCTCTACAGAGTCCCTGCCACCCACGCTGCTTTTCTTCTCAGTGTTTTTCACAGCAACCATTGATCTCATGAACAGAGAGCTCTTCCCATGTCCGGCATTCTTGCCGGGTATTAATTTATCTAACGCCCACAGCAGCCTAAGGGAGCAGGCACTATTGTCTCGTCCGTCTTAGGTCGTAAGAAAACAGGCCCAGAGTGGGGAAGTACCAAGTCACACAGCTAGGCCACGGCAGGGCCGAGGTTTGAACTCAGGTTCTGGGAGCCATACGTCGACAACCGTGCTCTCTGTACTCACAGCTCTCAGATGTACCCCGTATTCTGTGTCCTGCTTCCCGTTCGCCATCTCTCTCACCTCTCCAGGCTGTAAGCTGCGTGAGGGGAACGATCTTTCTTCTCTTCACAGATACTTACCGAACATCGAGAATGACACTTGACATACCGTGGGTGAGCAGTAAATGTTCGAATGCATAAATGAACTTGATGATTAAGAGTCTGGCCTCAGCTTGAGATACTTTATTTCAGTCTCATTACCAAAATATCCGCTTTCCAGGCACCTCACTTTATCTTCTATGAGAATGAGGAGAAAAGGCATTCTAGTTCAGAAAACTTATTTCACTCTACAGTTTGTGAATGAGCGAAACTGCCTCAGGGATGCTACTTTGATTTCCCTCTGAACACTTTTACACTGTAAGTTCCCCTTACAATTCCACGTCCCCTCTCCACCCCATATATTTTTTTAAGGTTTTATTTTGATTTTGGCTCAGGTCCTAAGCCTAGGGTTGTGAGACCAAGCCTCGCTCTCCTTGCTGCTGGCTGGGCGGGGCGTGAAGCCTGCTTGAGATTCTCTTGTTCCCTCTCCCTATCCTCCTCGCTCTAAAACAAATAAATAAATCTTTTAAAAATATTTTATCAGGGGCACCTGGGTGGCTCGGTTGAGCCTCTCCCTTTGGCTCAGGTCATGATCTTGGGGCTCTGGGATCAGATCCATCATCAGGCTCCCTGATCAGCAGGGAGCCTGCTTCTCCCCCTCACACTCCCCTCCCCCTGCTTGTGCTCTCTCTCTCTCAAATAAATAATAAATAAAATCTTTAAAAAATATTTTGATCAGTTCAACTTGCCTTTGAAAATGCAGATAGTAAAATAAATAAAATTAATGCTTGTGTATGTCATACTTTGTGGCAGAAGACCTCGGTTCTGTCTGTGTTTACGAGGTTGGATTATGACCGCCTACTGGTGTCTCAGCAACTGAAAGGCAATTCCAGTGACCATTTGTGAATTATAGAAAGAATGAGATTTATCTGCCTTATTCTGAAGAACACTAAAGGAACGGAAGATAAAGTCAAGAAGCGCGTTTGCATTTTCAGCTATCTTCTTCAAATAATAGCGATCCTTTTTAGTGCTAGAATTGCACGAAGGCAGTAAGAGTCCCTGGTGGGTCATCTTCTCGCGTCTGAGCCCTCCAGCAGGTGCGGCACGGTTTGCAGGGTATAAGGATCTGTTCAGATAACTTGTGTCCCCGCGACAAGAAAGCGATTTTGCTTCAGACTTTCACGTCAGAATACCTTTGCAGCAGCCACCTGACGCCACAGCAGTTAAAGCTCCGTGTCTTAAAATCAAGCAGATAATTTCACACTGACTGACTCGAATAACTTCACAGTCGCTGAGGGGCTAGAGAAAACTTAGAACAAACTCGAACCCATTTTCATCTATTTTTCCCCATTAGTAAAACTGAGATAAAAAAACTTGTCAGCTTTAAGAGTGTTTCTCATACATGATTATATCTTAAAGTTAAAAAAAAAAATTTAGGGCCTCTTAACACCATAAAGTTTCATCTATAACGTGCTTCGATTTGTTTGGAGAAAGATGAGCGACAAGATCGTACGTTTAAGATAACAAAGCAGTAGGATGGAAGTCTTGGGACATGTCTAAGATTAAACATTTTAAATGTATTGTAAGGAAATGTCCATGGATTGTAAGGAAAACAGAATCATAAAGGAATCATCTACTTAACAGCAAGGGGATGCTGCTTTGTTACCAAAGTAAAGGATTTTGAAACATTTGAGATGGTAGTTAAAAATATTGGCTCTGCATGAATTAATAAGGAGGAAGGAAACCTGCAAGTCCAACTGCAGTTGTTTCACACCTAATATTACTGCCACTGAAGGTGAGATTGGTAAGGAACCAAAACCCCCGGAGAGTCTTATAGCTTCTTAAAGGGAAACTACCGTCCGTGTAAATGCCGGGAACCAGGCGCAAGGTCTCAGTAAGAATTGAGACAAGCCACAGTAAGAACACATCCAACAGTCAGAACTCGGCACGGACCTAAACGCCAAAATCAGAAGATGCTCGGTAGTTACTCGGCATTACTCCTCTCCACAAGCACACCTGCCCTGGCACATAAAGCACACAGTCAGCCCCCCACAACAGCACAAGGCTCAGAGCACTTCCTAGCTCTGCCACCTGGAGCCAGTTTCTAACTCTCTCTGGGCCTCACTCTCCTCATTGGCGCTATAGAGTCAGTAATAACCTCTTCTGCTTTGATGATTTCTGTGAAAACCAAGGAGCCAGTCCATATAAATGGAACAGTATTGTCCTTTCCTGTCACATCTCAGTGCCAATAACCATCAAAATGCAATCCCTTTCTCTCCCCTTACGAATTTGGAGAAAAATCGTTTTGGAGGAGAGGAGGACTTACATTTTGATGCAAGTCAACAAATGCACCGGAGAAAGACTTCTTCGATTCTGTAAAAGGTAGAGAAAATGCTGTTTCACCTGAGTGGTAAAGATCACAAGAGATTTCCTTTGTCATAAATATCAGAGGCAATGTCACCAGATGACACATGGAGAAATGACAGGCCTCCGATTTAACAACAGCAGAACATAAGTGCTGCAGACTGTGAGATAATGATCTCTCGTGTCTTCCCATTACTGGAGTGATGACATTCAGACACCTATACCGTGTGTTTAACCACTGAGTACAGCCGTATCTCTCCTAGATAACAAAGACACCTGTCATGTGACGCCAGAATAAAGCCTTCAGATGACTCTGTTTGTCAGATTGGTATGTTACAGAACATATTTTTCTTCTAGGGATTTTCCAGCCTGTCTAAATAATAAAGCCATAGTAAAGGGCACTTCTTGTGTTAGAAACATAAAATATTCAGACAAAGGCCAAAAACAAGAGCAAACATTACATTCACAAGAGGAAGATTAGAATTTCCAGGAAGCACACATAAGCTTG
Source organism: Enhydra lutris kenyoni (assembly GCF_002288905.1). NCBI lineage: Eukaryota > Metazoa > Chordata > Mammalia > Carnivora > Mustelidae > Enhydra > Enhydra lutris. Next base: position 2,883,494 of record NW_019154105.1, read on the forward strand.
TGTACACTTTTATGTTACTTCCGCTTTTCAGTATGAAGCCAAAGAAGCGATTGGACCACAGTAGCTAATGCCCTATATAATTTATATTTTGTTTTTACTTCTTTTAAAAAATTTATATACGGTAGAATTTATTCATTTTGGTGTACAGATCTGAGTTTTGACCAATGAACAGACATGTAACTACCACCACAGTCAAGATCTTAATTGGGTTTTAAGTGGCTCTAAGATATATGAATGTAATGGCGTATAAATGACAAGGTGTAAGTGATTCTGTCCTTTAAATGGAAAACATGAAGAAGGGAGGGGGGATGTTCCCTCCACTTCCTACTGTTTTTCTTATCTAACTTCTTCTTTCTTATTCCTTTATTTATTTTTAAAAATATCTCCACTTCAAAGCTGCTTCCTCACAAGAGCCTTCCCTGACTTATCTCCCACCCCAAACCCAGATTAGGCCCTTCCGTGATGTCCCATTCTTGTTAAAGTATCCCTACTCACCACAACTGTGTCTATGCAGCTTTTTTTCTACATAGCTTTTTATGAGATAATTAATCTGTCTGTCTCCTACACCGGGGAAGATAAAAAAGGACTTGAATGTGTGGCTGGTCCTGCTAGTCTCTCCAAAAAGAACATTTGTTTCATAAATGTTTTCAGACGCTAGGTGAAAGTAAGCCCAATTCTTTGATCAAAGTCTAAACTATACTGTACGAACCGTCCTCTAGGGGCTAGATCTGCATGAAAGTAAAGATTGGTGTGTACAACTGGAAGTCAGCAGTGTGATTTATAAAGTACATAAGTAGGGTTAAATGAGGAAGCTTTCTGGTATGGACTTGTTTCCAACCAGCTAATGGCATGATGAACGGCCACCTGTTGCCCTCCTCCTGGGATTGGACTCTATAGTTAGCTACACTTGGGAGTAGCTTTCACTGGCCGATAAACGGTAAACCAGGTTGGTCCACAAAGGTCGACCTGGTTCAACTACTGGCAATAAAGCCAATCTAGATGCTAACAAAGGCTGCTGTCGCTTTGCTGTACTACAGAGCAAACAGCCGAGGGGAGTAGAGGTTACCCACCACAGGAGTTTACAAGGCGCTGTACGCACGGATCATTTCTTCTTAGTTCCTCATGCTGGTGTGTGCAAAGTGGCTGGTTTTTTTCAGTCCCTTAAGAACCAACCAGGTAAGAGGACCCCCAAAACCATAAGCCTCCCGCCTTTTATACTTTGAGGCGGAGGGGAATAGGCCACATAGACAGCCAAGAGCCTATCAACTGGGAATTCTCGTTGTTCCACAGCTAAATGTTCCCAGGCTCCCTTTCTTATGTCCTCATCAGATGTATGGCCACCCAGCCACGGACTACCAGAAGCTCCAGGAGAGCAGGCCGTTTATGTTAGTCACTATTTGAATTTGCATTGCCTAGCATGGTGCCTGCAACAGAGAATGCACTCAGGAAATGTGTGTTGCGTGAGAAAAGAAATGAATGAAGGAATGGATGAGTGAGTGAGTTCTGAGTCTAGCTCTGCCATTGATTAACCACGTGGTTAGCCAAATTACTTAATCAATGTATCAGGCTTTCTGCAGCTGTGAGATGTAAAATCTGTCAAAGCAAGTAGATGGGATCATCACTAGGATTCCTTCAGAAACAAGACAGATGTCATAAACAAGATCAACAGCAAGTAGTCACTTACTGCCCGGGCTTTACTGACCATGTTGGAGCTCATTTCAACTAAATTACATTAAAGCACAAAAGAGTATGTTTTAGTCCTGACAATGCTGATTGTTGGACTGGCTCTGAACGTGTCACTTAAACTTCATGGGCCTTCATTTTCTTATGCATAAACTTATATATAAGAAGAAAGAAATTATTTCTGACCTTTTTTTTAATCATCAACATTTGATTAGTTTGTTTTGTTTAAAGTCGTTCTTTTTTGTGTGACAATCCTTGAATTAATGTGTTTTGAATGCCCAGTTTCCAATGATTTTATTTAAACTTAAGTCAAATTAACAAGTCCTCTAAACCTTATGAAGAGGTTAAATATCATGGGGAAAAAGTTACTTCTGGGAAAGACAATAGGGAGCATGTATAAAAGTGGGAGAAAACAAAGCAGGGGGTAAAACGATACCCTAAGAGATGGGCATCCTTTTGCCTGCGTGAGGATTAGGGAAAGGAAACGTGATCAGAGCATCCTTGCAACAGGAAGAGGAAAACTGCTCTCACTTAAAAGAGTGGATTAATCCTCATTTCATCTCCCAAACTTTCCATTTTTTTGTTCTCTTTGTGACAACAATTTTGATTCAAGCAGAACAATTTTACTTTTCCTAAGACAAATAGCTTTTATTTCTGCAAAGATTTCTTTTAGTCTTTGGAAAAGTGCCAAAAATCCTGGATTTCTCCAGATTTCAACCACATTTCTGACGCTGCACCTCCAATAAAATGTGAACACATGGACATAATGGGTTCCTAGAGGTATTTTTTTTAAAGGAAGGAAATGAAACATCTTTGTTACAGCTCTTGGAGACTGACAAAATCAGGCAGGATCAAAATGTCTTTTATTGTGTATCTTTCACAGTCTTTTCAAAGAACGCTATTTTGCATTTGCTGAAAAGAAGACGCAGAGAAGGTAAAAGAACATACCCTCACCCAATAAGGCCTAAAGGCTAGAAACCCAAGAGGGACAGAGATTCTCTGAAGAGAAACTAGACCTGTATATAGTCACATATAATCCATTTGAGGAAGAAAACAGTGAAGCATTTTCTTTATTTTTTTAAAGATTTTATTCATTTATTTGACAGAGAGAAAGGGAAGCAGAGGGAGAAGCAGGCAGAGGGAGAAGGACAAGCAGACTCCCCACTGAGCAGGGAGCCCAATGTGGGGCTCTACCCCAGGACCCTGGGATCATGACCTGAACCAAAGGCAGTGCTTAACCAGCTGAGCCACCCAGGTGCCCCAAGATAAAGCTTTTTAAATGAACCTTCTCTTCCACGAACTTTATTAAAGATCTCAGGCTTCAAAAAAACAACAACAGTAGAATCGGAGAAGAAGCACAGAACAGTACAAAACGTAAGCGAGTGACGGAAAGAACAATTTTTGGAAAGAGAGCTAAGTAGATCAAGACAATGAACAATGTTATTTTTGAAACGACACTCATTTCTAGCTTTCTAAGGGACATCTTCAACTAATCTTTATGCTTTAATCTTTAAGCTTTGCTTGTTTTAAATATCATTCAATATCTCTTTTTTCTTCTTCATTTTTTTAGAGAAGGAGGCAGAGGATCTTAAGCAGGCTCCATGGCTGATTCGGGGCCCAATCTCATGACCCTGAGATCATGACCTGAGCCCAAGTCAAGAGTTGGATGCTTAACCAACGGAGCCACTCAGGTGCCCCTGATTCAATACTTGTACCTTAGATTTGATCGGAACCTGAGACAAGGAGTGGGTCTCGATAGTTTATCTGGAAGATGACCCCAGAAAGCAAAAAGGAGAGAGTCAAGGGAATGAAACCAGAAATACAGAAAATCCCAAGAAAAGGGTTGGGGGGATAGATTACTGAACTGATTACCAGCATCAGGGACTGGGGTTCAGACCCACTGGGGACATGCTGGGCACCCTTTGAAACCTGGAACAAAACTGTCTCACGAAAGATGGGTGAGACGGAGCAATTATTCACTGACTCCTCTTCTTCTTCCTTCCAGGCTGCACCTGTGCCCTGGCTGGGGGTGCCTATGCCTTAGAAGAAAGCCCGGAGGTAGAAAAAGAGAGAGATACAAGAGTTCTCATTTGAGATGCGACCCTGGCAATGCTGAAATCATTTGGGCAAAGAAGAGATGGTATGAAACATCTTTTCTATTAGTCGTTTCACTCCAAGTTGCTCCTCCTCCTATATGCTCACTGTTTCCATTAAATACAATCACCTTCCACCAAGTTATTCAAGGCAGGATGCTTTGAGTAATAACATACTTCCGCAACTGCTGTACTTGGTATTGAGAAGTTTTGTTCTTTCCATACTTCAAAAAAAAGTCTGATAAAGCACACATAACATGAAACTTACCATCTTAACCGTTTTAAAGTAATGTTAATTCAGTAGTGTTACGTATAGTCACATTGTTGTGAAACAGACTCCATAAAATTTTTAATCTTACAAACTGAAACTTAATACCCATAAAACAACAACCTTTACTTTTATACCAAAAGTGGGGGAACAGGTCACATCAGTAGCCAAGATCCTCTCAGCGAGAAATTCTTGCTACTCCACAATTAACTGTTTCTAAATTCTCTTTCTTATATCATCATTGGATACATAGCAGTTTGTTCAAACAAACAAGATGAAAGTCATCTTAATTTTTTTTCCAGTTTTATTGAGAAATAATTGACATACCTCATTGCATAAGTTTAATGCATACAGCATGATAGTTTGATTTACATATATTGCGAAATGTTTGCTATAATCAGTGAAGCTAGCATACATCTTTTCATATAGATATGAAACGAAGACAGGAAAACAATCTTCTTGTGATGAGAGACGTAGAATTTACTTTAACAACTTTCTTGTATAATTCATTGCAATAAATTGCTGTATAATACAACAGTGTCAGTTATTATCAAGTTGTACAGTACATTCCTGGTGCTCATTTGTTTAAGTGTAAGCATGTACCTTTTGATGACCTTCCTCCAATGCCTCCACCCCCCACTCTCACCCCTCACGCTTCCACCTCTGATAACAACAGTCTGATCTCTTTTTCTATGAATTCAGTTTTCTTTTTTTTTAAGATTGCACATCTAAGTGAGACAACCAAGTATTTGTTTTTCTCCACCAGACTTATTTTACCTACGATAATGCCTTCAAGGTACTGCCATGTTGTCACTAAGAAGAGGATTCCATTGTTTATGGCTGAATACTATTCTGTTGTACATGTGCACCACCACTTCTTCTTCATCCATTCAGACACTGATGGACGCCTCGGTTGTTTCTATGTCTTGGCTATTGTGAACAATGCTGCTGAAAAGATGGAAGCACAGGTATTTTTTTGAGTTAGTGTTTTTCCGACCTTTGGATATATTCCCAGAAGTAGAATTTCTGGATCTTATGGTAGTTCTATTTCCATGTCGTTTTCCATAGTGGCTATACCAATTTACAATCCCAGGGGTGAATTCCGCTTGATCATGATGAATAATCCTTTTAATGTGCTGCTAAATTTGGTTTGCTGGTATTTAATGAGAATTCTTACATCTGTCAGTCAGTGATATTGGCCTATGATTTCCTCTTCCAGTAGTGTCCTTTTCTGGTTTTGGTATCACAATAATTCCAGCCTCACAGGGTGAGTTCGGGAGTGTTTCCTAGTCCTTGATTTTTTAGAAGGATTTGAGAAGAACTGATGTTAATTCTTTAAATGTTTGGTAAAATTCACCAGTGAAGCCATCTGGTCCTGGGCTTTTCCTTGTTGGAGGATTTTTTTTATTACTGATTCAATCTCCTTACTGGTAATTGCTCTATTCAGATTTTCTATTTCTTCCTGGTTTAGTCTTGATAAGTTGTATGTTTCTGAGAGTTTTTCCATTTCTTCTAAGTTGTCCAGTTTTTTGGCAATATAGTTGTTCATAGTAGTCCTTTACAATCCTGAATTTCTGTGGTGTCAGTTTTAATATCTCCTTTTTCATTGACAATTTTGTTGATTAGGTACTTTCTCTTTTCTTCTTGGTTGCACTAGCTAAGGGTTTATCAATTTTGTTTATCTTTTCAAAGAACCAACTTTAAGTTTGCTTAATCTTTTCTCTGGTTTTCCTGTTCTCTATGGCATTTACATCTGCCCTAACTTTTATATGTTTCTTTTGTTGCACTCGCTTTGATCTCAATTTAGTCTTCGTTTTCTAGTTCCTGACGCTAGAGTTATGTTGTTTATTTGGGATCCTTTTTACTTCTTAATGTAGGTGTTTGTTGCAGTGAACTTCCCTCTTAGAACGGCTTTTGCAGCATCCCACGAGTTCTGGCATGCCATGCTTTCATTTTTATTTGTCTCAGAAATCATATTTACTTCTCCTTTGATTTCTTCCATGTGTTCATGAATTTTCCAGTTTCCCCTCTTGTCATTGACTTCAGTTACATACTCTTGTGGTCAGAAAAGGTACTGGATTTCAATTATTTCAGTCTCCCTACATTTGCTAATACTTGCTTTGTGGCCTAACATGTGGTCTGTCCTAGAAAATGTTCCATGTGAGTTTGAGAAGAATGTGTATCCTGCTTTTGTTGGGTAGGATGTTCTATTCATGTCTATTAGGTTCATTTGGTCTATAGTGTAGTTCAAATTCACTGTTTCCTTATTGATCCTTTGCCTAGATGATCTACCCATTGTTGAGGTATTAAAGGTACTGTTGGGCTATTGAAGTCTCTAAAAATTGCTCTATTTTTGTTTGTTTCTCCTTTTATCTCTGTCAGTTTTTGCTTTATAGAGTTAGGTGCTCCAAGGTTGAGTGCATAAATATTTACAATTATTATAACTTCTTGATGAATCGACCCCTTTAACACTATATAATAACTTTTTTTGTTTCTTTTTACCATTTTTAAAGTCTATCTTGTCTGATAAAAGTACAACTACCCTTGCTTGTTTGGGGTTACCATTTGCTTGAAAGGTCTTTTTCCATCCCTTTATTTTCAGTCTATTTGTGTCTTTAAGGCTAAAATGAGTCTTTTAGAGACAGCATATTGTTGAATCTTGTTTTTTATTCATTCAATCATCCTGTCTTTTCATTAGTGAATTAAATCTGTTTTAGTTTAAAGTAATTATTGGTAAGTAAGAACTTACTATGGCCACTTTGTTAATTACTCTCTGTTTGTTTGGTAGATCCATTGTCCCTTGTTTCTCATACTGTTTTCTTTTTTCATGTTCTGATGTCTTTTGATATCATATGCTTCAACTTTGTTATCATGTTCTTTTGGGCAGTTACTGCAAGATTTATCCTTATGGTTACCACTAAGCTTACATAAATTACCTTAAACTTATAACAACTCATATTTAATAGAATTAATTTACTTTACACTTTTACTTCTTCTCCCCCCCCCACATTTTAGGTTTTGCTGTTACATTTTTTAATTTTTTATTTAAAAAATTTTTTTAAATAATTTCTAATGCATGGCTTGAACTCACAACCCTGAGATCAAGACTTGAACTGAGATCAAGAGTTGGATACTTAACTGACCGAGCCTCCCAGGTGCCCCTACATGTATTTATAGTGTGTAATTAATAACAGATTATTACATTTTTGGTTATTTCTGCTATGTTCTTTTTTTTAAAAAAACTTTTCAACTAGTTTATGAGTTATGTACCACTGTTACCATATTACAGAGTCTATGGCTGTATATTTACCATTACTAGTGATATTTACACTATTTTTTTTTGTTTTTTTTATGATGTTATTTAGCATTCTTTTACTTCCACTCAAAGAACTTCATTTAGCATTTCTTGTAAAGTGGGTCTGGTAATGAACTCCCTCAGCTTCTGTTTGCTGGGGAAGTCTTTACTCCTTTTCTTTTCTTTCTTTTTTTTTTCTGAACAGCTTTGCTGGGTATAGAGTTCTTGGTTGACAGTTATATTATTTATTTCAATATTTTGAATATGTCATTTCATTCTCTCCTGGCCTGAAAAGTTTCTGTTGATGAACCTGCTGCTAGCTTTCCAGGGATTCTCTTGTATATAACCTTTCTTTTCTCTTGATGCTCTTAAAATTCTTTCTTTGTCTTTGACTTTTGACAATTTAATTAAAACGTACTTCAGTGTAGCTCTACTAGGGTTCAACTTGTTTGGGGTCCTTTGGGACTCTTGGATCTGGAAATCCATTTCTTTCCCTGGGTTCAGAAAATTTCAGCCATTATTGTGCTAAATATACTTTCTTTCTCATTCTGTATTTCTTCTTCTAAAATTCTCATAATGTGAATATTATCTCTTTTTGTTGTGTCCCATAATTCCTATAAGCTTTCCCAAGGCTTTCATCCCTCTTTTTCATTCCTCTTTCCTTTTGTTATTCCAACTGGGTAATTTTCAATATCCTATACTCCATGTCACTGGTTCTTTCTTCTGCATGGTGTAGCCTAATTTCTGAACTCTCTATTGGATTCTTCAGTGCAGTTATTGTATTTTACAACTCCAATATGGTTGCTATTTCCTTGTCACACATCTTGTTTTATTCATGCATTGCTTTCCTATTTTCATTTTGTTGTTGTTGGTTTTCCTGTAGCTCACTGAACTTTCTTAAGAGCATCATTCTGAATTCTTTGTCTAATAATTCATAGATCTCCATTTCTTTATGGTCAGGCATTGGAGCTTTATTATTTTCTTTCAGTCGTGTCCTATTTACCTGCTTTTTCATGATCCTTGATTCCTTATATTGGTAGCTGCATTTGAATAACCGGGCTTCTCTTCCAGTCTCATACATCTGCTTCGTCAGAGGCAGTTCTTCCGCAGCCAGCTCAGTTTCAGTTTCTGGGTATGTCCACTGCTAATGTCATTGGGTAGGTGGGGCCTGCTATGGTGGTCTGTTTTAGGTGATGTAACTGCTTGAGATCTGAGGACAGAGGTGGAGGGGATATGCCACTGGCTGACTAGGACTGCTAGCTTGGTTCTCTACCAAATGAAGCTGTAGAGGGGCTCCACACTTGCCTGGGTTCTCTAGTCAGGCTTGCTAAATGGTCAGGACTCAGTACTATATTCAGTAGTAGGTGGGACTATGAATTAGCTTTCTTACTTGGCAGTGTCCAGGGCCTGCACAGCTCATTGTTTTGGGGCTGAAATCAGGCTTAAGTGTGCACTGAATTCCTGGTCAGGTAAGGCCACCAATTTTGTTCTACAGATGGAAGGAGCCATGAATAATGTTCTCTGCTCAAGTTCCACTGTAGTTACAGCTGCTGAATGGGCTCCAAAGCTTCCTATGTGCTCTGGTTAGGTTCCCTGGTCAGATAGGGTAAAGGTTTCATTCAGTGACAAGAGGGGCTATGAATTAGATTTCCTTCCTGGGTGCAGTGGGAGAAGCAGCTCTAAAACTGTAAAGCTCTTTGCTGTCTTAACTCATGCTGATCCACACCCTAAATTCTCTGGCCAGAGTCACTGGCTTTGTTCTACAAACCATCACTCTGTCTACCCTCCTCTTGACTTGAATGCTGCTGGGCTACACAGCTTCTGGGAGCTGTCAAATGAGGCTGCAATCTTTCTCCATAGCAGGTGAAGTATGTCTCAGCCCCTTGCCTGGGGACGTGGTGGAGGGGATGAAGGACTAGTCTCACTTTCCCCAACAGGCTATCTATTTGGAAGGGGCTAGGAGCGGCTAGGAGCTACCCTCAGCCTTGGCTATGAACTAATCCCCCTGCCTGTGCCTAGCTTGGGAAATCTCCATGCTCGTACTAGATATTAGAGGATCTGCATAGTTTCTATTAAAACATTCACAAACACAACACACAAGTAAAAACTCTGGGACTGTTAGTTTGCCACAACCTCAATGTGAGTTCTATTGAAATAAGCCTTGTAATATCAATTGCAATATTGGGATACTGCAAGAAATATACGGATAAGTATCTCTGAGGCAGGATAACATAGTTTAAAATAGAAATAGAAAGAAAGAGAGAAAGAAAGAAAGAAAGTGAGTGAGTTACAGCCAATATGTTGTAAAAGATCTTATAATATTATCATTTGATCAAAACATCTGGGGATGTCTAGCATAGAAAATAGAATTGGAGGACTATATCTTTTTTTGGAGTTAAAACTTTTTAACAACATTTATTTCGTTCTATTTCCAATTTCAATTCAAATATAAAAGTGAGTACTTAAAAAAAGAACAGTGGCTTTATTGCCATAACTTTGTTAGAGTTGAGCAACTCATCAATATTTTTAATGATTCTTGTATGAAAACCAGGGGTCCCTTAGGTATGTTTGTCACTGACTGGGAAAATCAGCGCATCATTGCGAAACCAATGAAATCCTAGAAGCACATACAATTAAAGTGTAGATTGAACTTTATAAAAAAATATGTTTTGTGTTTTTGGATACTGGATCACTAAAGTTAAAAGAGGAATGCAAACCTATTCAAGCAAAAGAGATATATATATATTTTAAAAATCTATAATTAATGTCAATATGTATTATGTTCTTCCATGCTTTTTTAATGTTATTTCAAACATTTATCTTCACATCTATATTTGGTTGTTTCTTGTTCGTTTTAAGAAGTGAGATCTTAGGGCACCTGCATGGTGCAGTTGGTTAAGCATCTGACTCTTGGTTTTGGCTCAGGTTGTGATTTTTTTTTTTTAATTTTATTTATTTCTTTGACAGAGACAGATCACAAGTAGGCAGAAAGGCAGGCAGAGAGAGGAGGAAGCAGGCTCCCCGCTGAGCAGAGAGCCCGATGCAGGACTCGATCCCAGGACCCTGAGATCATGACCTGAGCTGAAGGCAGAGGCTTAACCCACTGAGCCACCCAGGCACCCTCAGGTTGTGATCTTGAGTAATGAGATAGAGCCCCATGTGGGGCTCCAAGCTCAGACCGAGTCTGCTGAAAACTCTCTTTCCCTCTTCCTCTACCCCTCCCCACCCCATGTTTGCATGCTCTCTCGCTCTTTCTCTCTCAAATAAATAAATAAATCTTAAAAAGAAAAAAGAAAGAAATGAGACCTTATAATACACATGGTTGTGCTTCCCTCACATGAAAATATACCAAGAGTAGCCCTCTTGGACTACATACAGATCAATATGTACAGACATAGTTCACTCTCTTAAATATTTGCTTTATGTTCCAAGGAATCCTATATAATTAATATATATTTTCATGGTTATTTGTTTCCAGTATTTTTTTCACCATAACTAATCAAAATACAAAACATTCAAGCGGACCTCTGACTATATTTCTATGAGGCAGATACCCAAAACTGGTATTGCTTTAGATCATATGTTAAGTGCAATTTTTATTTGAATAAATATCACTTTTCAAAAAGCAGTATAGCTCCCCAGAGACCCCTCTAATAATGCATAAAACTCTTGACTCCAATTCTACAGGAACATGGATATTCTGGGTTTTATATTTTTGTAAAGTCATCTTCAATTATTTAAAGGGATTTGCTAATGAGATACAAGTATTTTGTATAATTCTAAAGCATAGAACTAGTATAAGTGAAATTAGCTTTTAGCTTGGTATAATTTTTCTAGCAATTAGAGCTGTTCATAAATGAAATAGATTGCCTTATTAAGAAATCAGTTTACTATTTCTGGAAGCTGTGCTTTAGAAATAACCTGGTTAAAAATAATCCTTATATTTGCATAATAGTTTATAGTTTACATAGCATATTCATATCTTTTTATTTCCATTAATCTTTGGATCTCCATTAATCCAGTCTATGCATACACAAGTTTTTAAAAAATCCTATTTTCTGAAAATTTTTATTATTCCCAAATATACTGTTTCATTTGCCTTCGCTCTCTCTCTGCCCCCAATTTTTTCTTTGGCATTTTGGAAAAACAGACTGTTATGGAGAACATCATTCACCCAGAAGTAGGTGGTCTTTTATCAACAGCCTAACTATGCATCTCTTACAGGTTATACGCCAAATTAATATTGACTTTAAAATCGGAAAGTTTAATTCAGACTTACCCATTGACATAATAGGGCCCTTTGATTCAGACTTATTTCTGCCCTAGCTAATGTCAGTGATATTGGAACCAAACTTTTACAATATGTCTCTCCCTTCCTCTCCCCCTAATTAAATTTTGATTTGAAAATCAAGAAGTCTTTAAAAACAAGCTTACTAGAGTAGTTTCAATTAACAGTTGTTTTTTTTTCGGTGGAGGCTACAGTTCTTAGAAAGCCAGGGAAAGAAAACATTCTTAGAGCAGTAAACACCACAGACCTCAGAATTTGGTGGTTAAATATCTCAGCAGCAATGAGACGAGTACCCTGTCTCGAGGACAGGTGACATGATATTTCCCAGATGTCACTGTTTAGTTGTGTCACTGTCCAGCAGCAGCCACTGATTAGAAAAAAAAAAAAATCTTTCCTCCCGCTGAAGGAGCATGGCCAGCACTGAAGGCAGTAGGGGAGATGTTGGCAAAATACCGGAACAGGTGGCAGCAGCAGGTGTGATAGGCGAGAGATGACAAGGGCACGGAGTGTGCTGTTGGCAAGCTGTCGGTAACCAGAGTTCAGGAGCTACTGCTAGCAGAGAAAGAGCAGAGACGGTGGCGTGGGGATAGAGGAGCAGGGCAGAACAGACTGTCGTAGCAGGATGACAGGTACCCCCTGAACAGGCACAAACAGGGAGCGTGATAAGAGTGGAAGTGGCGGCCGCGGCCCCATGTTGGCTGGGGAGGATCGCACCACGATGGCCGGGAAGCCCGCAGTACTCGAGCAAACATGCCAGAAGGCAGCCCACACGCCGCAGCCACCGCCGAGGGAAGAAAACAAAGAGAATGCAGCCTTAGTGACATTTTATTCTTCACTGATTGTTGATGCCGCTTCTTCTCCCCACTCGAGGAACAATGATGTGAGAGGAGCCTCTGGGAGTGCCCGAGTTCTGTAAGAACTCAGAGTTCTTAGCTTCAGACCCGGAGATTAAACATCTTGCTATGGCCCCAGTTCTATTTGTCCTACAGCCCTTTGAGACACGTATCATGACGGCTAATTGTCCACGATGGTAAAACGCTTCTCTCGTATGATCCGAGGGAATAAATGTTCCCGATGCAGGTTACTGCATCAGATTCTGTGCAGGAGGGGGTCTCTGAGGACTGCTGCTCTGCCGGATTAGGATACTGCCTTGACACTATGTAACTAGACAGGGTGAAGACATTTGATTCAATGTGATAGCACTCCATCAGTATTTTACTATGTTCCCTTTGACAAATTGTCTCTCAAAAAGAAGATATTCCTGGAGGAAGATAGTTTTCCAAAGTGTCAATCCTGCTCTGGGAAGAGCTGAGTTGCAAAACAAAGGTTAGTCTCAGTAGCTTACCATGTATTGTATTTTCTGATACGCTTAATAACTTCAAAGATAATGGTTTTAAAATGGCCACGTTGAAGTAATGACAAAATTGGTTTATTCATTCAGAAAAATTTCCCTAGTGCTTATTTTCTGCCAGTGCTATTCTGATTGCCAGAGATGTCATAATAAACAACAGAACAGCCCTGACCGGTACTGAGCTTTCATTGCACAGAGGGGAGGCAAATGATAAATAAATAACCCACTAAAAATATGAAACATAGTAGGCAGGATGGAGATATTAGGTTTGAGGATAGAATGTTGCTATTTTATACAGAGTGGTCAAGAGCAGCAGTTTTTGACAAATTTCCGTTGGATGGAGACCTAAAAAGTGAGGAAGCATGCTGTACCGATACGGAGTGGAGAAATATTCTGGAACAGACGGGCTGGGAGCAATTCAGGAAGAACAAAGGGGTAATGTGATGGAAACAGAGAGAGGAGAGTGGTAGGAGAAAAGGTCCCAGGGGAGGAGGATGCTTACCCTGTGTGACCTTGAAGCTGATGGTAAGGATTGTGAATTTCATTTTGAGTGATAAAGGAAACTGTCAAAGGATTCTGAGCAAAACCATATGATCTGAATTAATCTTCCAAAGAATCACTCCAGTTGTTTAATAGAGGTTAGGTTGTAAAGGACACAAAGGTCAAAACTGGAAGTTCTAATGAGAGGCTATTGGAATAATCCAGTGCTGGGATCATGGGTCTGATGATTGTGTCTTGGACTAATGTATTTTCAGTGGAGGGAATTGAAGGGGTTGGTTGCTGGGTACATTTTTTTTAAAGATAGATTTATTTATTTATTTATTTATTTATTTATTTGACAGACAGAGATCACAAGCAAGCAGAGAGAGACGAAGGGAAGCAGGCTCCCTGCCAAGCAAAGAGCCCAATTTGGGGCTCAATGGACACTGGGATCATGACCTGAACCAAAAGCAAAGGCTTTAACCCACTGAGCCGCCCAGGGGCCCCTGCTGGGGACATTTTGAAGATAAAGTACAGAAACAACTGATGGATAGAATGTCTGAATTCTATGGGAAACAGAAGAAGCCAGAAAGCATGCCAGGATTTTTAAACTATGCAACTGAACAGAATGGATTTGCCATTAACAGAGAGATAGGGAAGACTGCTGGAAGAGTAGATTTGGAGGAGAAAATCAGGAGTTCTCTTTTGGTTATCTATTGGGTAACCATGTGAAGATATTAAATAGGTGTTGATTATAAAAGTCTAAAGTTAGGGAGAAATCAGCTCTAGAGATATAAATTCAAAAGCCATGTGCATATAGATGACATTTAAAGCCCTGGAGCCAGATGAGATCACCCAGGAAACTAGCGTGGAGAGAAAAGAGGTATAAAGGCATCAAAGTGAAGCTATGAATGAAGAGAGAGCAGAAGAGACAGCCAACTTTTGGCCAGCGAGGTCAAAGAAACACAGAGATAGGGGCGAGAAACCCAGGAAAGAAATAATTTCAAGAAAGAAGTGATCAGTCATGTTAAATGTTGATAGGTTAGATGAGAAGTGAGAATTTTAAATTTGACAACATGATACTCCTCAGTGACAAGCCAGATTGCAATGGGTGAAGAAAGAATGAGAAAAGAGGATTCTGGAAACGTGCACTCATTCACGAATTTTGTTCTTCAGGGGACCAGAGAGATGGGGAGGTGGCTGGAGGGGAATTCAGGAATGAGAAAGAAGCTTTTTAAGATGGGAGATACTAATGATACGTGTATGAAGATGGGCATGATCAGGCAAGAGGAAAAACTGGGTGATATGAAAGACGGAGGGGAGAGGTTGATATTCACAGTAGGGAAGGGGCATGTTGGGGGCGGGGCAGGAGAGGTGCCAGTGGAGAAGCAGCGGCAGGCAAGTCGCCCACACACGTAGGACGGGAATAGGCTTCCTCTTTCCCCTGGTTGGGACCTGAGAACTCCCAGTCAAGCTACCCCGAGAGAGTGGAGAGGGGAGTGGTGGGAAGGACCTGTGAGTAGGGAAACCGAACACCTGTGAAAGGAAAAGGACGAGAAGTGAAACCACGGAGAGAGGAAGTGCCAGCCTGAAGACGCATTCCGGGCATTGGTGTGTCCCCAAGGACGGAAGGACGGAAAGTGCGCAAATGGAAAAGAAAGTGACTTAAAATAGAAATCGGTCATCAGAATGAAATCTAAATAAGGCAGCAGGCAGCGAGACCTTTGTTAAAACTTACCTAAGCATAGAAAGCTTAGAGGCTCTATGAAAATCTTAACAAGCTAGAGATACATTCATCTATGAGGTATTCGATGTCATATAATCATGAGTAGCACATAGTGTATGTATCAGTAATTTCCAAGAGAGTTAAACAGGTGATAGCCAGAATCGGAGTGTGTTTGCGATCCTGCTGACCGTGCTGCTCTGTGGCCAGGGCATGTCGATGCGTGGGCCGCGGCTGAACTTGAACAGTTTTCCAAATTCTTGTTTGTCGCCACGGCAAGAAAGAATGTTTCGCAGCACTTCGGGTCTCAAGAATGAATATGTGTCATTTAAATTTTGAGGATGAAAATCGATTCAGTATTTTCAAGGAAATTGGGGGCCGGGGTTTGGTTCTATGATATGTTTGTACCCCACTTTTGGAACGACAAAATGCTGAGCTCTGCGGCACGACAAAATGCTGAACTCTGCAGCACGACAGAGACGACAAAAGGGCCAGACTGATCGCTCAGCCCCTCTTCCACCACACTCTACGTCTGACCTCGGAAAGCAGCACCTGGCGAATTAAAACAAATGAAGAACCACGAATTTTAAAGTTATTCTACTGTGATTTTAGACTAACTGTAATAGACTACAAACCCAGCTGACTCTAATGACCCCCAAATGACTATTCTCTTTGTTTTCAGTGAAGGACGGGTCTTCCCTCCATTAGAGACTCAGCAGCAGCAGGGAGAGGAGAGGCTTGTGTATAATTTCCAAAGAAATTCTTATAAAAGTTCAAACCTGGGGGGCGTCTGGGTGGCTCAGTGGGTTAAAGCCTCTGCCTTCGGCTCAGGTCATGATCTCAGGGTCCTGGGGTCGAGTCCCGCATCGGGGCTCTCTGCTCAGCAGGGAGCCTGCTTCCTCCTCTCTCTCTACCTCTCGGCCTACTTGTGATCTCTGTCTGTCAAATAAATACATAAAGTCTTAAAAAAAAAACCTTCAAACCTAGGAATAAAGGAATTGTATGTTAATATGCAACTTAACGTATTATTCATTAACTTTAAGATGAAAAATACATTACAATTTTTTTTAAATTTTTAAAGATTTTATTTATTTATTTGAGAGAGAGAGAAAACACAAGCAAGGAGAGTGGGAGAGGGAGAATCAGCATTCCCACTGAGCAGGGAGCCCAATGCGGTCTTGATCCCAGGACCCTGAGATCATGACCTGAGCTGAAGGCAGATGCTTAATGACTGAGGCACCCAGGCGTCCCCAAAAAATACATTTGTAGATCATACCTAGAGTTGCCATGAAGATCAAATGAAAAGATATTTGTATGAAAAGTATGTGAAATGCTTTGGTAAATATAAATACTACAGAACGGAGCACCTGGGGGGCTCAGTGGATTAAGCCTCTGCCTTCAGCTCAGGTCATGATCCCAGGGTCCTGGGACCAAACCCCTCTTTGGGCTCTCTGCTGGGCGGGGAGCCTGCTTCCCCCTCTCTCTCTGCCTGCCTCTCTGCCTACTTGTGATCTCTGTCTGTCAAATAAATAAATAAAATCTTTTTAAAAATTTAAAAAATAAATTCTACAGAAGTTTTAACACCTTTATTACTCATAGTGCTCCTGAAATAAGTCATTGTAAATGTGCAATACTGATAGTTCAACTAAGTGAAAACGTCAAATGATAAAATACATCTGAAGAAGGATAATTCAGTTCCTGCATGTGTAGAGAGAAACGAAGTTTGGAAGACACTACAGATATTTAAAAGAAAAAAACAAAGAATGTTGACCAATGTTTAACCAGGCAAAATATTTACTACTAGTACTCTTTTAAGGAGATGATGACATCCCCACATGGAAGCTTATTATTTTTACTCATGGAGAAAATTTTGTGTAGAAACTCCTTGTATTTGTAGGGCATATTTCAGAAAGAATAAGAAAAATTGACACAAAATTTTGTTATAATGTGCAATGTTAACAATAAATGGTTTTATAAAGATGGGGTAGGGTGGCAAGTGGACACCGTGCCTCAGATAATTTATATGACTAGCAAATAATGATGCTAAAAATAAATTAAATTAAGACAAAACAATAAAAAATAAAATAAAATAAATTGGCAGTGGAATCTCTGTGGAAAATGAATGTAAGCAGGGAAAGAAGTTTCTGAAAAAAACATTCCTCGAAGGAATGAGGGAAAAGGGGACAAGGGGACACAAAGCAGAGCAGGTTGGTCCCACCGCATATGCCAACCACGTGTCTGCCTGATTCGTCTCAGGAACATTTGAAATAGGGTCAATGCAGAAAGAAGACAGTGTTAGTGCGTTACCGTCCTCTGTTAGCTGACCATTCACGGTGAAAATAATGAAATAGAAGAAAAAGATTTTTGTTTATCTATTTGACCAGAGTGAGAGAGAGATCACAAGCAGGCAGAGCAGCAGGCAGAGAGAGGGGGAAGCAGGCTCCCTGCTGAGCGGAGAGCCCGATGCGGGGCTCGAGGGGCTCGATCCCAGGACCCTGGGATCATGACCTGAACCAAAGGCAGTGGCTTAACCCACTGAGCCACCCGGCGCCCCATGAAATAGAAGAAAAAGAAAAGAGAGGGCTGTTAACAGTTCCCCTGGCTTTCAGTCTTCCTTACTTATCAGTAAGCCAAGTGTGGCGAGTATTAGAATGTGTGCCTCTCAGGAAGAGAAATAAAAACGGTTAATCTTGTGCAGATTTCCACTCTTCTGGTAAGAACACACACACATACATGAGGTACAGAATATACTCGTGGGGCACCTGGGTGGCTCAGTCATTGAGCATCGACCTTCGGCTCAGGTCATGGATGGAGTCCCGCATCCGGCTCCCGCTCAGCCAGGAGTCTGCCTCTCCCTCTGCCTCTGTCCCTCCCCCGTGCTCATGCTCTCTCTGGCTATCTGTCCCTGTCAAATAAACAAAAGCCTTTAAAAATAAAAAAAAATAAAAACAAAATACACTTGTGTGATTTGGGTGCTTCTGCATGCAAGTTAAACCTTCTTATGTTTACATTTAAAACTGGCATCGCACAACACAAAGATAAATAGTAATACTTCTTCAGTGACTTAACATTTGATGTTTCTTTACTTAAAACATTAAATAGGGGCTCCTGGGAGGCTCGGTTGTTAAGCGCCTGCCTTCAGCTCAGATCATGATCCCAGGATCCCAAGACGGAGCCCCATGTTGGCCTCCCTGCTCAGCGAGGTGTCTGCGTCTCCCTCTCCCACTCCCCCTGCTTGTGTTCCTCCTCTTGTTGTCTCTCTCTTCATCAAATAAATAAATAAAATCATTTAAAAAAAAAAAGGACATTGGTAGCCAACAACAAAAACCCCACAAAACAACGTGGTGGAGATGAGAGAAGCACTAGAAAAGGGAAAACATTTATATTTTGGTAAGTTTAATGGCATTCTTATCCCACTTTTTGAACAGGAGACCCACTTTCCCTTTGCACTGGGCCCTCACGTCATGTAGCCAGTCCTACCACCTCGCACCATCACCCTAAGTCCCCTCCGCGCACTCCCCGTACTCCCTGGGGACCTCAATTCTGCTAAAGTAACACAAAACGTTGTCATTCCGCAGTGACAAAGAGGCTTATAATGAGCAAAGCAGTGTCACAAGGAGAGAGGGGACTTAACTGGAAAAGAGGAAATCCATCCCAGCACTGTCACCCCGTGTGTTTGAGGAAGTGACATGTTTGGCCCCCCAATTCCTCAACTGCCACATGGGCTAAATTATCTTTCTGGAAGGCCCCTTCAAGCTCAAAAGCCTCTGTGATTAAATTCACAAGATGCATGCTTAAATGGCTAAATTACGGAACTCTGTTAATCTTGACATCGCTGGAGAAAGACACCCCGAGAGCTGAAAGGGGAAGGAAGCAGGACCGAAAGGGATGGGGGGGTGCTGCTGCATTCCCTGGGGGACCAGCTCGGAGAATGCAACAGTCATGGAAAGGTTACACGACGAGGCAAGGGAAGGATGGGAAGCGCTGCTGTGTGGAAAGCATGCACCGTGTTAGGCACTTTTCCTGTGGTTCCGCTAATATCTCAACCCACCTTGTTAGTAAAGGGGCAAGGTTTTGAACCTCGGGGGCCAATGAAGACCATACTCTTTCCATTGTGACAGATGGAAAGGTTTTTGGTTAGACGCTGAAATTATAAGAAATAGACTACTCAAAAGTTAAGTGTGCAAGTACCGTGGGGAAGGAAACTCCCAGGCTCATTGCACTTTAGCCAATCATGAGTCAAAGGACATTTGTGATGATAGAATTTAGGTAATTTTCATGTTTTAAGTAAAAATTGAAATGGAAATATGTAAAATCTGTATATATTTTTGGATGCTTACAGTACTCATTTTATGTATACATATTACCTTAGAAGCTGTCTTAAAATTTAGAGTTAATTAGAGTAACGGCTGTGGTCATTTTGAACTCATTGAACTGTGGTAAGGGGCGCCTGGGTGGCTCAGTCGATTAACATCTGCCTTCGGCTCAGGTCATGATCCTGGAGTCCCAGGATAGAGCCCCATGTCGGGCTCCCCACTCAAGGGGCAGTCTGCTTCTCCCTCGCCCTCTGCCTCTTCCCTGCTTGTGTTTTCTCTCTCTCGCTCACTCTCTCTCAAATAAAATCTTTTTTAAAAAATGGTGTTAAGCAATGGCCACGGTCGCCAAACTGTGGAAAGAACCAAGATGCCCTTCAACGGACGAATGGGTAAGGAAGACGTGGTCCATATACCCTATGGAGTATGATGCCTCCATCAGAAAGGATGAATACCCAACTTTTGTAGCAACATGGACGGGACTGGAAGAGATTATGCTGAGTGAAGTAAGTCAAGCAGAGAGAGTCAGTTATGATATGGTTTCACTTATTTGTGGAGCATAACAAATAGCATGGAGGACATGGGAGATGGAGAGGAGAAGGGAGTTGAGGGAAATTGGAAGGGGAGGTGAACCATGAGAGACTATGGACTCTGAAAAACAATCTGAGGGGTTTGAAGGGGCGGGGGGTGGGAGGTTGGGGGATCCAGGTGGTGGGTATTGGAGAGGGCACGGAGGTCATGGAGCACTGGGTATGGTGCAAAAACAATGAATACTGTTATGCTGAAAAGAAATTTAAAAAATTTTTAAAAATGGTGTTAAAATATCATGATGTGTTGATACTCCTTTCTTTTTTTTAAAGATTTTATTTATTTATTTGAGAGAGAGTGAGACAGAAACAGAACACAAACAGGGGGAAAGGCAGAGGGAGAGGGAGAAGCAGACTTCCTGAGTGAGCAGGGAGCCCAATGCAGAACTCGATCTCAGGATCTGGAGATCAGGACCTGAGCCGAAGGCAGAAGCTTAACCATCTGAGCCACCTAGGCACCCTGATACTCTTTTCTTCCTTCCTTTCTTTCTTTCTTTCTTTTTTTTTTTTTTTGAGTATACAATTTTTTTTTTTATTTCTTTTCAGCATAACAGTATTCATTGTTTTTGCACCATACCCAGTGCTCCATGCAATCCGTGCCCTCCCCAATACCCACCACCTGGCTCCCCCAACCTCCCACCCCCCGCCCCTCTTCCTTATTTTTTTAAGATTTTATTTCTTTAGTTGAAGGAGAGAGTGAGAGAGAGGGTGAGAGGGGAGAGACTCAGAGGGAAAAGCAGACTCCCCACTGAGCAGGGAGCCTGATGCAGAACTTGAACCCAGGACTCCTGGATCATGATCTGAGCCAAAGGCATTCACTTAACCAACTGAGCCACCCAGGCACCCCCTGATACTTTTTTCTAATATAAAAGAAATTTGTAATCCTATAATTCTTTCATTAATGTTTCTAAAATAGGTTCTTTGTAAACCAGCCTGAATTAATTCTGCTTAGTTTTTAAGTTAATTTCTTTGGAACATTGGTTAATGTGTTTTTTTTCCTAGCCTGTTGGATTGATTAATGCAAAACCACATTAATCAATGCAAAATATAACTGGAAAAGTTAAACTTTCATTTCATTTTTTTTTTCTTTTAAACTTTCATTTTAATAACACCCCTAATTTCTTCATTTGGTCGAGTGGGGAACTGAAGACAAGGCATTGCCTGCCTCAATTCTCAACGCAAGTCAGGAACACACTTCCAAGTTTTATACTTCTTATATTACACTCTAATAATTATTTCTACTTGCTCATTCCCGCCACAACTCACTATATAACTTGTGACCCAGTCCTGGCAAGTTGATACTCAGAATATTCAGGTGAGCCAAGTTAGTAAAGACGATGTGATGTTGCACATACATAACCTTTGACTCATTCATTCCTTGTCGTCCACAGCAACACAACTGTGAACACTGGCAATGCAGTCATTATTTATGTTTAAGACAAACAGCTCTACTTAGGGGCAGTAACTTTAAGACTGTGAAAGAAAAACATTTTTGGTTCCCTCATTTGTAGTATAGAGCGACACTACTTAACTAGACTACCTCACCCTGTTGTTTCGAGGTTTGAATGAGATGGTATGTGCGAAAGAGCTTTGCAAACTCCAAAAGAAGCGTTTACATGCAAAGTAACCTTCTGGAAAATAAGATCACAAAATTCATAGTTGCATATGAGACGGCTGGAAGTGATAAATTTTCTGAATTTCACTGGTTCATAGGAATAAGATAAAATTTGGTATTGTTAGACATTTTCAGAAAAATAAACTTGGGTGAACATCTCACCGTATTACTTGCTGTGGTCACTGAACAGTTACTGTTACTCTTCAATGTTCTTTCTCTCTGTCTTACAGCGAAAAATCTCCCAAGCAAGAAATAGATTATTTTATTTTTAAATCTTCAACTGGCTATTTTATCTCTTCAAGCTGGCATCTCTGTTGTCTTTCTCTCATTTTCGGAATCCACTATCTCCAGGGTAAGACAGAACAATCCTCGCTAATAATTGAGGAAGAAGGGTTAGAATGAGAATGGTACCATTTTCCAACATTTAATGAAATAACGGATCAAGGCAATGACCGTCGGTAGTCATTATCATTCCTAAATAAAACAACCTGACAAGTGACTCCTGAAGTCACAGTGCCACCTATGAAGAATTCTGGTCAAGTCTCTAGATCCAACTGCCATCTTACAGGAAGTAAAGATGACAGAAAACAGAATTTAATGACACTACAAGAATGCAACCAGAAAAACCTAGAGTGCATGCAATTTTACATGACAAATGGCCCGATTTTACATGAAAAGAAATTGCAAGAAAAAATAAATGATTTTTCTATTTTTAAAGGTTTAAGAGACATATAAATCCAGGTGCTGTTTAGATCTTAATTCAAACAGATTATAAAAATTAGTATGAGACAAACAGGGGGACTTGAAAACCGATTTTGGTACTTGATGATGTCAAGAAATTATTCCTAATTTTTACAGTGTAATTATATTTTTGTTTGTTTGTTTTAAACGTATCCCATATATTTTTGGATTACATCCTGAAATATTTACGAATGAAATGATTTTCCATCTGGAACTTGCTTCAAAATAATCTAGTAAAGGAGAGAGTGAAAAGTTGTAGATGAAAGGGAATTGGTCATGAGGTGATCATTATTGAAGTTGGGAGACAGTTACATATGGGCCCATTTTTCTGTGCTTCCTACAAATGTGTGTGTTTGAAATGTCCCCTAATAAAAAAAATACTCAGAATTTAATCATTCACTGTCACTACCTTTACCACCACTGGACCAGGTGGAGCTGCTGTCACCTTTCACCTGAATGATTGCAGTGTCTCCTAATTGATCACACTGACCTCACTTTTGCCCCCTTTACAGTCTATACTCAGCCCAGGTGCTAGAGGAAATATTTTGAAATTTAAGTCAGATCAAGTCACTGAAGATGGAAAAGGTTTCAGCAAGAAGCAGACTTGGAAGGTTATTAGAATAATCCAAGTTTAAAATCACTGTGGCTTGGACCAGGCAAGTTGGGAGTAGCAAAGATGAGGAGATGTGCATTGTATTTTGACACACGTTGAGGCAGAGCCAACAGGATTTGTTGATAGATTGCATGTGGAATAGGAGAAAAGGGGAGGAATCAAGGATAATTCCAGGGATGCCTGGGTGGCTCGGTTGGTTAAGCACCTGTCTTTGGCTCAGGTCATGATCTCAGGATTCTGGGATAGAGCCCCATGGCGGGCTCCCTGCTCAGCGTGGAGCCTGCTTCTCCCTCTGCCTGTGCTCTCACTCTCTCTGTCAAATAAACAAACAAATAAAATCTTTTCTTTAAAAAGGGAAAACCAGGGTATTTTGCATGAAAAATTGTTATAATGGAACTGCAAATATTTTATGAAAAATAATAGCATTTTCCACAACAAAAAATAATTTAGTAGGGCGAAAAGTATTGTTTTACATTTTTAAAAATCTCCTTACTCTCTGAATTAAAAGAGAGCTGGAGTCTCATGTCTGCATTCAATCTATTGAGATAGTGCCCATCCTGTAGCCTCTGAAACACTCCAGTGCATTGGGAGAGACTGACGCTCTCTGGGATAGTGTTGATACCGCAGACTCTTGAAAAGTGTCTTGGGGATCTCTGAACACTTAGAACTGCCATTGTACTCCACTGGTAAATAGTTAAGTTCAGATGTCTGTTTCTATTTCTAGAAGATGGGAATGACAATTGAATCAATCCTCAGACTTTTCAGAGGCATGATTTTCCTCCAAATTTCAATATTCATTTTCTATGCTTGATACAAAATCAGCATCCTTTAAATGTTTGTGGATTACGTTTCAGACTTCCTGTAGTCTCGTTGGTTTTAAGTATACACTCGAACAATGTCAAGACCAATACTGGACTGTGTATTAGTTGGTAAATCTTAAGCACCAGTGTTCTTAGGAAAGAACTGGACAAAGTGTTTATTATGTAGTTTAAAATCGTTTTGTACTTGAGGTTTTAATCAACACCAGTCATAAATTCTTTCTATCTTTGGCAACTGATTTCACTGATAAGCAGCCTCAGAAAAACGGAGTTTCAATTAAGAGAAGACGTAAAGGTTAGCTGTTTTGGCTGCCTCCGAATGTTTTTCTGAAATTAACCCCAGCTTCACTCACATTGGGTGTCTAACAGACTAATTCATATTGTATGTAATTTATTTGGAGTACTGGGCAGCAAAATAACCTGCGATAGCCCAACACTTTGAAACTAATTTTTCTCTGTAACCAGGGTAATATTTTACTCTGTTATAATCAAATTTAAAATTCATACTGTGTTCCCTAACTTAATCTGTCAGATAAATAAATAAAATCTTAATAAAAAAAAAAAAACAAGAGATGGACTGGAAAAATATTTGCATGAATATAACCAACAAGCACTTGATACTCAAAATATAGAAAATCTCCTAGAGACTGGTAAGAAAAAGCAAATGATGCAACTGAAAAATGGGCAAAAATTATAAATAAGAAATTCACAGAAGAATAAATACAAATACCCAATAATGCATGGAAAGATGATACAGTTAAATAGTGCTCATAACTAGGCAAATACAACTTCAAACATGAAATGCCATAAAAATGACAAAAATGTCAAGTTGGATCCAGAATGCTGACCAGGGTGCAGGGAGCCTGGTCTTCTGCCGTGGCTGCTAGATGTGAGGACAGTTTTGAAGACACTGGGAGAGCTAGTTGGCGGTGTCTGTTAAATGGCCAGTGCCTGCATTCTACGATTCAGCAGTGCTCCTCACAGGACCCGCTCCGTGGAACGCTGGACACGTGCAGACGATGAACCCAGACAGATCGCTTCCAAGTCGGAAAAGACAGAAACGAACAGTACTTCCCTAGGAATACGGGTAGTTAAATTACGGATGTGTCCATTCTCAGCGACATTGTGCCCTAGTTCAAAAGAATTAGACAGGTTTATAGAAACAGACGTGTAAATAACTTCAACTCTATTATTAAATAGAAGTCAAGCATAAATGACAGAACAAATTGTTCAAAGTTACATAATGTTTATTTTAAAAACACACGTGTACATGAGACTAAGTAGTATGTATATATTTTAGGGGTATACATATTTGCATGTAAATGTTTATCACAAGATCTGGGAAAACACACAAAAAGAGTTACCTTTGGGAGGGTTTGGAGATCAGGGCTAGTAAGCAGAAGCCTGCAGTTATCTGTAATATTTCAGTATTTTCCATGGGGAAACTATTCACATATTATATTTGTGCATAAAATAACTAACAAATTGGGTATATAAATAATGTATTAAAATTGCGTATTATATGTATGGTTTAAAGTACACCTAGAGTTTTAACTCTTTTATTATGTTTTCAAATGTTAAATATTTTCTTTGATAAAATCTTCTCATAAGTGGTAGAAATTATGTTTAAGTGACCTCTGTTACAGTCTATTTAGACAAGTTAGTGGTACATGAATGTATAAAGAGATAGATATTTTTTTGGAAGGCAGGAATAAATCTTTGTGTGATTTCTTTATAAACATCTCCATTTCACAGAGAAATGAGATATGGCACTAGTGTCGTTTTAAAACTGCTTATATGAGTAAATTTTAAAAATAGCTACAAAAACGTTTTAAATCAGTACAGTTATAGATAGAGGAAAGATGTAGTGGGCATTTTTCCAATGGGAAGCCAGGAAATTGTAACCTTATGCCAGGAGGTTTAATAGGAAATACACAAGACTATAAATACACACAGCTATATATATATATATAATACACACATGATATATATGTTTGTAATATATGTATTTATATATATGATATGTATATGTTTGTAATGTTACTTCTTGTCCATGAGTAGTGAGACTAACTGTGTAACAGTAGCTTAACATTTATGCAATTCAAGCATAAGGAGAAAGAGATAAACCGAAGTATATTAGGCACTCAGTTAGATAAACTAAAGTATACCAGGAATCACATTTTAGAGTCATTGCTTTTCAAAAAGTGGCTCAAAATATATAGCTCCAATGGATTACAAGAGAAATTAAATCAAGAAGGATGAAATTCAGAGATTCATCACCAAATATTGATGCTGAATATTTTTCATCAGTATCAGCGTGTGTGGCAAGGAGCAGAAGTTGAACGGCTGCTTCAAGTCCTGAGAAGGTGTCCATTTCTGCTTCCTTCACATGAATACAGCATTATAAAGTCTATTAAAACTTCAGAAGTAGACACATCTTGCTAGTGTTCAAAGAGTGATGTTTAAAAATAAAAAATAATATAGACCTAATTAGATATTCAAGAAAGTCATTAGAAAGTCACAATAGAAAATATATTTGATATATAAGAATATATGAGCCCAGTATCAGAAAGATTTCAGAAAAAAAAATTTGAGGAATAGCAGAAATTCTTCTGGGAGGAAGCAAAATATCCAACAGTGGAAACAAAGACGTGATAAAAGATTCAATGTCGGTAATCAAGGCTTAATTTCTCCATTTTTAAGGGAAGTAAGTTGGAAAGTGACCTCTAGTGGACTCTTAGCTTCATGTATAAAGCTGGCTTTTTTCATTTTGGGGGAAAAAAATGTTTCTGTTATGAATGATGAATGTAAGTTGCTGAGGACATGGAATCTGGACAGTATATTTAAAAACACAATTACATTATATATTTATTCTGATTGCTTTCAAATTTTTAAAAGCACTGTAAAAGAAGTTCACAAATTCCCCTGATAGGCTATCATAGATCTAAAAATAACATAAAATTTAGAATGTACTTTTCACATATGGAATAGCATTAACAGGCCAAAAAGCATTCCCAGTTGGGCTCGGGCGGATGGTTTAGACTCAGGAGACATGAGGGGTGAGAGCTCATGGGCACATGTGTCTTCGGGCCTGACCCTTCATTTCTTTTACCTCCCACTCGCTGGTCAATGGCGCCCTTCCACCCTACCCACCTGGCAACACATTGCTGGTGTCTGATACTCTAAAATAAGGCTAACCCTCTGCAGGAGCCCAGAGCCTCTACTGGTAAGTGCCATAAGCCAGCACCAGCTGTTTTCCGACTTCAAAATCTTGTAGGAAATTTGTTAAAAAGCACATATCGGAAACAGAACATTGATGTATAGGAGTGTAATGAAATAGTAGAAGCAGAAGTTTTTACCAGGGTAAAGATCAGATGTCTCTTTGAAAAGCACCAGAAACTATGGTTTTATTAAAAAAGAAAGAACCATTTTATAGAGTGAAAAAAATTAAGATGACATTCATTGAATAAAAGGAAGATGTATTCAGAAACCCGATTTCCAAGCAAACACAGAAATTCTGTGCAAGTTGTAAGGAGAATAGAAAATTCCCCAAATAATCCTTTTACTGTTTCTAACCCAAGAAAACTGTCAAATCAGTAATCATCTTGAGGTTAAGAGATTTTTAGAAGCAAAACTTTATAGGTTTTCCTCAACAATGTAATACAATTTTATAGGACTAACGAGATTTCAGTAACTGCTGAGAATCTCTGCTAGTTCAACCCTACACCCATTTAGAGAAATACTAAATGAAATGAAGTGTTTCAGTTTAGTATTACTGTCGTCTACTTTTCATATGCACTTCGAACTTAATTCAGGCTGAAACCGAATTAAATGGGATTGAATTTTACCCTCTGATTCATGTTTTGTTTTCTCTCTTTACTCATCCCTCGTAGGAAAGAAACAACAGAACCTTGAGTTTTCCATCCATACTGGCTCAAATTCTTCCAGCACCTGGGTAACTTACCAACAAGGTGATCTGAATGGCTATTTTAAAGATATAGGACAATTCTTTTCCAAAGTCAAACATAGATATTTGAAAATGTCCTATACAGAATCATTGTTTAGGGCTCTGATAGGGTAACATGTTAATAAAATTCAGGCTTTCATTCTGTTTTCGAGTACGGAGTTTGTAGTGACCCCTTGGCAATGTGTCTCACCAGTGCGTGCAAGCCCTCAGAATGCGGCTCCCGTGCTCCCGTCAGGGTAGCGGCTTATCAGGACCTCCCACGCTGCTCACTCCAAGCGTGAGTGAGCAGACAGGTCTGGGGCTGTGCCCTACAGGCCAGCATTCCTGGGCTCCACCAGACCACCAGGGAAGGGAGCTCTCTCAAGTGTCTGGGGGAGTGGGTCACCGCCCCCCAGGTGTTTAGGGGAGACAGGTGATCTATGCTGATGTGGGAGGAGACCATGGTTCCACCTCCAACTTCCTTTGTCTCAGGTCTCACCTGCAGTTCTTGGAAAACCGTCTGTATCCCAGGATATCTCCTTTTCTCGTCTCCCAGCAACATCCTCTGCTCACAGAAAGAGGAGAGGGGATGCCTCCCTTTATTCACAAAAGGGAGAAAAGAGTTTATAGGCCTAACGTTGAGAAAGCACAAGATAATGGGAAATTCAGAAAGGCCTATAATGGGTAACTCGGAAGTGATCATTTTTATGTATCTTGGGCCTACTGTGTGACTTGGGCCTCCAAACCTTCACCCACAATGTTTGTGACAACCTCATATGGTTTTCAACATTCCAGTTTACAGGGGAGAAAACAGGTTCAGAAGAATGAGGCGACTTGCCAACAGGGCACACCACAACAGTGTACTACTACTGAGTGGTCATGCCGATGCCTTTCTGACCCCCGCACTCCTTTTTGCTCCACCTTCCAGTATAGCCTAGAAAAGCAAGGAAGAGTGGCCATTCCTTAAGTCCTTGCTAATCTCAGTATCTCAGTGATCATGCTTATTAGGTGCTACCAATAACTTCTGAACCCTGACTGAAGTTTTGTTTCACCAATGAACTAAACAAAACCAACCAACAACAAAACAAACTAAAACAAAACCTTGTGACTTTTCTCTGGCTTCCGCAAAACCACGTACATCCACTCAAGTACGCGGAGGCATTAAAGATACCAGATACCAACCCCAGATAAAGGCTCTATCGCTAAGGTAGATATGGAAAGCCTTCAGGCACCCGGAAAAGCCTGTCAATTAGTGCACTATTTATTTTAAAAATTTATTTATTTACTTGTCAGAGAAAGAGAGAGGGGGAGAGAGAGAGCACAAGCAGGGGGAGTGGCAGACAGAGGGAGAAGCGGGCTCCCTGCTGAGCAAGGAGCATGAAGCAGGACTCGATTCCAAGACCCCGGGATCATAACCCAAGGTGAAGGCAGACACTTAACGAACTGAGCCACCCAGGCATCCCATAATACGCCTTTTAGAGTACAGCAGTAAGAGGACAAAAAATTGTCATGATTTGAGATATTGAAATGGAAGTGAAGACTTTGAATCTCTGAGGCATTTGTTCGACTCTTAGAACAGTATATTCTAGGCTGCTCGCCAGAGGAATGTTTGGTTGCATATATATAAGCTCACTATCGTACATATGTATAAGTGTGTACAATAGCACTGAGGGTTAATAAGACATTTTACACCTAAACAGACCAATATTTTATCTGAAAGAATCATTGTCAGTTTCGCCTATATTTCTGGGACATTTTTCCCTCTTAACACTCTGAATTCTAAGTACCAGCCGTATTTCCCAACTATTTCATTATCCTGCAACCTCTTTCTACAATGGACCATGGAAAATGTGTGGAATGTAACATGTATGACTTTAGAAACCTCTTCTCGTTTATTGGGACAAACACCCTTCACTTCCTTAACTCGGCTTCCCTGGGATGTATATCAGATGCATATGCGTTCGGATAATAAAAAGATAAAACTGACACAGTCAAAACAAAGTTACCCTATAAAGTATCATTTCATGGGGTGGCACTTAGGATGCCTTCTTGCACTGAAATGGAATATTTTAATTTTATATTACTAGAGAGAACATATCTCACTGTTACATATGCCATTTAGTATTGTTCCACTACAATATGGGGGAAATGCTACCTTGAAGAGAATAATAATAGTAATCAGTTGAAAAAAAATAGTAATCAGTTGACAGATGTAGGTGATCAAAAAACAGATATATTAATCTATGCTGGAACTTAAGTTGTAGCTCAAACTTAGAGGATTTTTTTTTTCAGACCTACAGAAATACTTCCCTAATGGCATGTGTCATGACCTTTAATTTGTCCTTGTCACATCCAACTGTTGTTTCAAGCATGCAGTAGCCTCTTCCATATTTTATTGCTAAAACTACCTAACTGAGGAATTAGAAGATACAGAATAGGCTGGCAAAATTGATAGTGAAAATGATATGAGGCAGCCATATAATCTGATAGAATAAAGAATGTCTCAAATTATTAAGTGAATTTTTACCTCTGAAATTAAGTAGATCTGGTTACTAAACTATTTGTATTTTAAAAGGAGGGCGGGTAGAAACAATTGCTTATTCTAAGAAGGCAGGTAGTTTCCAGCTTTGCATTTGAGACTTAGAACATTATTTTTCTGTTGTTTTGCTG
Source organism: Enhydra lutris kenyoni (assembly GCF_002288905.1). Taxonomy (NCBI): domain Eukaryota; kingdom Metazoa; phylum Chordata; class Mammalia; order Carnivora; family Mustelidae; genus Enhydra; species Enhydra lutris. The sequence continues at coordinate 2,913,978 of NW_019154105.1, forward strand.
ATTTAAAAAGAAGGTAAGTAGGTAAAATAGACAACAAATACCACAAAATGCACCTGAGAATAAATATTACAAACAGAACATACAGACAGTTTCTAGGAAGCAAAAAATGAGACCCTAGAAGTCCGCTCTGTTCCTCTCAGTTGTCAAAATCAACTTTCCCAGACCTTATTCACAATACATGTACTCTGGAAAATTAACCATTACTCTCTTTTGTTCTTTTTTCTTTCTTTCCTCCTTCCTTCCTTCCTTCCATCCTTCCTCATTTTCTTTCTTCCTTCCTTCTTTTTCTCCTCCTCCTTCTTCTCCTTCTCTTCTTTCCTCTTCCTCTTCTTCTGTGGGGATGGGATAGAAGAGAGAAGGAAATAAATGTACTAGAAATAGTATAATTAGGCTTCCTAAGTATGTTATCTGGATAAGGTCTCAAACAGAAGTTTGATATCAATCTTCTTGTGTCCTCTAAGTATTTTATTAGTGCTTACATGAATGGAGTTTCTCACTATTAATTATTTAAAAGGTAATTGAGTATAGCGGACTCCCTACCTGTAGTATTTCATGACATCTACTAATTTAGCACACTTGTTTCCTTACGCCCAGACATACTGACATTTTCACGTGAAGCCCACTCAGTTTGAGAGGGAAAGACTTCTGTCTTAATGCTGTAGAGAAAGAAATTGTATCCAAGAATTTAAGTCAAACAATGTGATGACTTAAGCTCCCCAAATTACCTCATTTGAAACAGGACCTTTCCAGAGGGCATTCACACAGTAGGGTTAACTACTTAAGGCTTGTGACATTCTTGGAACATACCAAGGGCTAAGAAAAGGGAAGCGTCCTTAAACTCTCCTTTCCTTCCCCGGCCCGTGATAAGGAAGACTCACAGAATTACTGAGTTGTTAATATGATCCTTCATGCTTATTAAAGGTCCACAAGTCCACCAGCTAGCAGCAACCTTCTCTGAGTTTAGGACAGGAAACAATAAAGATGCTACAACCGTGTAGAAGCAGCCAGGATAACTTAGCTGGATGGAATGTGATTGCTGAAGTTAAAATTAGCCGGGTCACCTTCATCTTAAGGTGGGGAGGCAGGGGAGAATCCGTGGGAACCTGGCAACAAAGTAAATAGATAGGAACTTCCTTTCCATTAATAAACTTCTTTTAGTTCTATGCTGAAATGTCCCTCCAAAGACATATACCTATTAGCTCACCAGCACTGCTCTCTAAACTAAGCTGGGCACTCACCTAATTATTACAAAGACCCTGGGCTTGATACTATATGTGTGTATTCTAGATATACAGTCTGATCATATTAGAATTGGAAATATCTAATCGATTATGTAGTTTAACACCACTTTTTCAGATGAGGAAACAGGACCAGAGCTGTGACTTGTCCAAACTGGCCAGCTATATTTACATCAGTTGTCTCCTATGCTGGCCTTCTGTGGACAGTAAATAGTCTTTCTATTTGCCTGTAAATACTTTTTGTCATTTTAGCTAGACGTCCTTCAGAAAGATTGGGTTCAACTTTATCCCCCAGCAATAGCAGTTGCATATGTCTATGAGGAGCTGCTGAGTAAAAATAAAGAATATGTAACTTAAAAGACAAAAATGGTATGGCAGCTAAATGTGGAAGGCGTCATTTAATGAAAGTGTAGTTATTCATGATGGAAGAACATTTTTAAGCATTTCTTGTACTAACCATTTTGTGGTTTAAAACTGAGTGAAATCAAATGATTCTGCCTATTTTCCACTAGGTGGCAATATATCTTTTTCTTTATAGTCTAAGTCTGTTTTTCCAGGGTATGATGAAAATACTCAAATAGTTTCTCTTTCAGTAGATCCAAGTGAAAATTAAGATTAAAGAAATCTTAAGAAAGAGGCATGAGAAATTAGGGATGTATTGGATAGATGACAGGGTTGTCTTATAAAACCCAGAATTAAAATTAAAATAATAAATTCTATTTCATGTAAGCTCATAATTAAAATTTACATTAAATTTACATGACCATATTAAAAATTTGGTGGTAATTTATTGTTTAATTAAAATCAGCCCTGCTATTTATGAGTGGTAGCAAAAAGTCCTGGAAATTTTCTTAGTCCTGTCAACTTAAAGCATCATCTTCAAAATTAAGTCATAGTATTTTAAACTGCATTACTTATTTCCATAGCTTATCTTTAATCAGGATTTTGGAAAAAATGCTCATTAAATCATTTTCCTTTTAGTTCATTTGTGTCCATACAAGAGATAAGTTGGTTCTGAACAATAACAAGACAAGCCATTTTCTTTAAAGTCAGTCGGGTTTCAGAAAACCATTCAACTAATGTGGTAGTTTGCGAGGGTTGTCATTAACAAAACACCGCAAACTGAGGACAGCAGAAATTTATTTTCTCACAATATCAGAGGCCAGAAGGTCCAAGATAAGATGCTGATGCGGTCGGTTTCTCTTGAGACTTGCCTTTTGGGACCACGGATTGCTGCCCTCTCCTTGTCTCCTCAGTTTATCTCTGTGTCCTCCATGTCCTAATCTCCTCTTACAAAGACACCAATTACATTGGATTATGGTCCTCCCATAAGACCTTATCTCACCTTAATTACTCCTTTAAAGTCCCCATCTCCAAATACAGTCACATTCTGGGGTACTCAGGGTTAGGACTGCGACATATGAATTTGTGGGGTAGGGGACTCAGCCCCTAGCAGTAAATCTGTATACTGTGGTAGAGAACCAAGAATCCCAGATTAAAAGTTAGAGTTCTAGACCTAAGGAAAGATCTGAAAGATTATCTAAGCCACTGACTCTCAACCCTGCGGCACAAAATAACCTGTAGCGCCTGGTCCCATACCCAGATAACCTGACGTGCTCATTTACAGTGAATCCTGTCAAGAGCATTTTTAAAAACTTTCCTCATGTTTCTAATGCAAGAGTAGAGTGAAGAACCACTGATTTAGACAAATATTTCCAGAAGGTGGATCATGAATCACCCAGAGAGTTTATTAAAATGCAAATTCTTATACACAGGCCACTGCCCCTTCGTTCAGAATCTCCAGAAATGGAGCCAAACCCATTTATCAAATGGCCTAGTAATTATTATAAAGTCTGAGAAGCTCCGATCTAGTCTAGCCCTCTTGTTTTACAGGTGAGAAGACTGAAGCTAGAAGAAATTACTTCATCCAAGGTCACACAGCTGGGGAATGGTGGAGCCAGAAGGAGAGTAGATGTTAGGTCTCCTGAAATCTAATCTCATTTTTTTTAAAGCAGGATCCTCTGTGCTAATGAAGAACTATACAGACCTAAATGATCTTGTAGCTCCAGTCCCAGAATCGGGCTGCGCCAACACTCGAAGTCAGGCATGTCTGGACAAACCTAGAAGCCTAGTAGGACAAGACTGTTGCGGTTAGGGTTACATTTGTACAAGTGCATCCCAGAGCCCATACCCTGTCGAAGGACCATAGCCGCCAGGCTGTTCGGGTCCCACCCCCTCGGATTTCCATCTGAGGCCCCGATGGAGGCCCCGATGGAGGCCCGGCAGGACCCAGCTAGCAGAAGAGCCTCGTTTCTGGGCCACAGTAGCTTCTGCAGTGGGAGTTGGTGGCCTCCACTCACGGTCCCTCAGAAAGTGGCAGTGTCTGTGTGGCCCCCAGCGGGGCTGGTTCGGGAAGCTGGGACAGGAGCAAACCCATAGCTTAAGAGATTTTCAGTTCTGTGCTCTGATCCACTGAGAACCCACAGGTGAAGAGAATTCTTGGGAGGTTGGTGTCGCTACCTGTTTGGGGAAGGCCATGAGCACACAAATGCAAAGACGTTGTGACGCAATTTAAGAAAATCCAAAGTGTCCAAACGCAAAATAAATAAATAAATAAAATGAAAAGCAAATCCCTCATGAGCTGATGATCCATGATCTTCCATACCGATTCCGCTCAAAGATTCTCTTAGAGCCTTTCTTATGCATTTATACATATTTTATTGTTGTTTATACTAACGGCCCGGGCCTGAATGGGACAGAAAGGGCAAAATGTTGACATGTTATGAATCAGCAGAAATTAAAAACTGATCTGAGGGGCGCCTGGGTGGCTCCGTGGGTTAAAGCCTCTGCCTTCGGCTCAGGTCATGATCCCAGTGTCCTGGGATCAAGCCCCGCATCGGGCTCTCTGGTCAGCAGGGAGCCTGCTTCCGCCTCTCTCTCTGCCTGCCTCTCTGCCTACTTGTGATCTCTGTCTGTTAAATAAATAAAATCTAAAAAAAAAAAAAAAAAGAAAGAAAACTGATCTGAAACACAGCATCCCTGAAGATACTTAAAAACTTTTACTGTAAGGGCGCCTGGGTGGTTCAGTGGGTTAAGCCTCTGCCTTCGGCTCAGGTCATGATCTCATGGTCGTGGGACCCACGTCAGGCTCTCTGCTTAGCGGGGAATCTGCTGCCTCCTCTCTCTGCCTGCTGCTCTGCCTACTTGTGATCTCTCTTGCTATTTGTCAAATAAATAAATAAAATATTTTTAAAAAACTTTTACTCTATATTTATAACACTAC
>NW_019154105.1:2918508-2922673 GCF_002288905.1 Enhydra lutris kenyoni
GTGTCAAATAAATAAATAAAATATTTTTAAAAAACTTTTACTCTATATTTATAACACTATGTGTCAAATAAATAAATAAAATATTTTTAAAAAACTTTTACTCTATATTTATAACACTGTAATTCAAATTAGACTCAGTATTTCTGAACCATAGCAAGTTTCTAGACTGAGGTACACATATACTTTAATTTGTTTCCATGGGGCTAATTACTGTTCTGAACACTTCACGGTGCTTCTCAAGTGTGGATCAAGAGTCACATTCTCTAGAATCACCTGGGATGATTAATTAAAACACAAGATTCTGAGCCTGAAAGAAGATCTATCCAATTTCCGGAAGTGCACCTGGGAATTTGCATTTTTAACAGTCAGCTAGGTGGTTTAGAGAGATCTCATCCTCAAGGACCTTTATAATGCCCTATAGATATTATTGCTTTCCTGGGAAATATTACCTTTCTATTATTATTGCTCTGTGGGCTCTTAAAATCTATCATTTCTAATGAAAATTTCTGACAAGGGGAGTTTGGGGGAAGTTATCTCCTTTTGGAGTTGTCTCCTTGGAGTCCACACAACTGGGAAGTCATTATCAGAGCTCCTGTCTTTTCATCTCTGTTTTTCCACTTGACCTGAGCAGGCTGTTGTAAAGAGCTGATACGACAGAGACTCAGAAACTAGACATATTAAGCTTTAAATTTCTTCTCTTGAAATGTTCAAAGGAAGAGAGAAATTTGTGCTATCTGAAATCCCAAACCCCTCTTTCTGAGCTGTCATCAAATTGACTTGGTACTGGGGTGCCTAGCTGGTTCACACAGTAGAGTGTAGGACCCTTGATCCTGTAGTTGTGAGGTTGGGCCCCATGTTGGGCGTGGAGCTGACTCTAAAATAATTGGCTTAATACCAAAATAAATGTATTTTAAATATTTAAGGGATTTAAGAAATTCAAATGTGAGCTGCTAGCAGTCATGGAACTTGACGAAACTTGTCTTACCATGCTATTATCTTTAGTATGCATGGAATTCAATTTTTGAGAGGTAAGTTTTCTAAATATCTCCCTGGTTTTATGTTTAGGCATGTTTGGAAGCTTAATAAACGCTTTCAAGGGCAGCCTCAAAATCAAAGACTTCGGATTTGGAAGTAGTTTTAAGCATTATCAGCCCAGGAACAGAAGTACCTCTGCATACCATTGCCTCATCCTTCTTTGGACTGTTCCAGAATGAGAAAAGAAGCTCAAAACAAAACAAAACAAAACAAAACAAATGGTGTGGAAAATACCTTCATGTACATTCAAATGTTTTTTCCTTGCTATTTATTCATACCAGTGGGAATTTTGTATACCACCACTTTGCTAGAGGGGAAAAGACTAAGGGAGATCTAAGAAAGCCTAAAGGCAGAGACAACTGAAGATGGGAAGTTCTGAGATGAAAATCAGAGAGAGATTAAATGTCCATGAGGATAAGCTTTATGGCATTCATGATTTACCTCTATCGGCCCAGCAAAAGCAAATAGTTTCACTTGTACTCTCTCCAAAAGCACTGTAACTGGGGAAGTCTCATTTACCCCCTTTCTAAGAGGGACCCTGCAGTAATATTCCCTTTGTTTTCTTTCCTCCAACCTCATTTGGCTCCAACACCTAACCTCTGAGCCTAGAGAAATGTATGGATACCACGATTTTTTAACTGCATGATTTGCAACGATTTCTGGGCTGGGTGTCGCTGTTTGTCTTTCTCAAAGACCCAGTGAAATCTTGCCAGAGGGGAAAACAGATCTTAATTCATTTGTTTGTCTGTGAGAAAAGAAGCCATCAAAAGCTTTTTTAAAAAAAGTTTCACACTTCACAGAAAAGTAACTAAACACAGAAAAAACTACTTTGCGTTCTAGGAGTGATGGCATAACACTGGCACACCCATCCAGCCATGAATCCCCAGGGAGGAGTGTAATCGTGCTATATTTTTCCCAGATTTCAATCCCCAAAGCAGTTGTGTGTGCTCTGGGATTCTGGTCTAGGGTGGAACTGTTTTCTGGATTTCTTCCCTGGAGAAACCCACACACTCCCACACACTTTCTCCAGAGAAAATGGGGAAGAAGAAGAAAAAAAAAAAAAAGACGAGAAGTACTTGGAATTGGTAGCTAGCTAGAGATCTGAAGAGAAGTGAAAGGTTATAAAACTGATAGATACATTTGTCCCATGATTTTTTTTCTTTCAAATTTTATTCCTTTTCTTGGTTTACAAAAAGGTTTAATGTTTCTCAGAAGAATTTATTCCCTCAAGAATTTGAGGAAAAGAAGAAGATACTGTATGTCTTCTTCAGATCTCTTTAAAAGACTGGAAATGTATAATAAAATAATGCATTGTAACTTAAGGTCCATTTAAGAACACTAAAAAAAAACTCGAGCTGGAGTTGGTAGTCCCTAGCAGATGAAGAATCAAAATCAACCCAGCAGGAACTCCCACCTTTGCTTCAAAATGAGCAAAGATCACTTAAGGAAGTTAAGATCACACAAGATTTCTTACAGAGCTCAGAGAGCAAACCAATCCCTCGAGGAAGGTAGGTTGAAGCTGAAAGCATGTCATCGCCAACAGGAAAGACAATCACATGCGGGAAGTGATAAGTTTCTGTGTGAAAGGTCTGGTTTCCTTTTCAAGACAGGGCAATGTGTCAGACCTGAGGCGGTATTACTCACTGAGACCCATGCATGCAGGAAAAGGCCGCAGATTTTGGAGCAGGCCTCTGACTTAGAAGCCACTATTCTTAACATTACCCTGTATGATATCCGTCTTTTTGTTCAGAGACGACAGACATACCAACTTCGCAATCCCAAAACTTAAAGGAGCGGGGCCCTTTGCAGGCTTCTTCTTGGGCAGGTTGTGAGAATTAAGCCGAATCAACAGAAAGCACTGAGAACAGTGCCTGTCAAGTTGTGTGCGTGTGTGTGCACTACTATGGATATGTACACTTCTATGTATAAATATATGTGTTTTGGGACGCCTGGGTGGCTCAGTTGGTTAAATATATGTGTTTGTGGTGCTATGTACACATATATCTATATGCACATGCGTGCTATATGTGCAAACATGCATATGTATGTATCTCAGTACAGACACACACACACACACACACACACACACACACACACACATAACTTGAAAAGGCATAAATATGGGGTGCCTGGGGGGCTCAGTGGGTTAAGCCTCTGCCTTCGGCTTAGGTCATGGTCCCGGGGTCCTGGGATGAGCACGGCATCAGGATCCCTGCTCCTCTGGGAGCTGCTTTTCTCTCTCTCTCTCCCTCTGTGCACCTTCAAATAAATAAAATCTTTAAAAAAGAAAAGAAAAGGAATAAGTAACTAATAATTGGTATAACCGGGTCAGCTATTTAAGTTATACGCTTTACCAGACCTCTGACCCTACAGGTTAAAAAAATTAAAAAAGGATTTAAATTTTTTTAATGATACATTTATTTATTTATTTATTTATTTATTCATTTATTTCTTAAGATTTTATCTACTTGACAGACAGAGATCACAGGTAGGCAGAGAAGCAAGGTGCGGGGCGGAGTGGGGGGGTGGGGGGGTGGAGCAGACTCCCTGCTGAGCAGAGAGCCCGATGTGGGGCTCGATCCCAGGACCCCAGGATCACGACCTGAGCCGAAGGCAGAGGCCTCAACCCACTGAGCCACCCAGACGCCCCAGAATTTTTTTTTTTAATAGGACTTTTTCTTCTGTTTCTTCATCCACTACTGCTGGAGAACACACATGCTTCTGAAAAGTTTTTAGTTCTAATTCAAAGGAAGAAAAGCAAAAGTTACCTTGGGAATGGGGTGTGTGAAGCAGAGAGGCAGAACATCCCTCTCCCTGCCCAGCTGCACGACAAGGGCAGGAGGCCTTCAGGCCCACTAGCCTAAGACTCGTCTCTGCCTCAGGCTTCTAGGCCTCAGGCCCGCCTGCTTGTCAACCGAAACGCACGTGGAAGAGAAAAAAGGAGCCGGCGGCTTCTCACTCCATCCCCAGCTCGGCTTCTGGCAGGCCACAGTGTTCACACCTCCACGAGGCACTTCTGCACCTGTGGGAGACAATGGCATTTCCCAGCAAGGCCAGGAGCAACGTCGGTTCGGAAGCCTGGCCAAGGGCGTCCTTTCCTAGGAGGGACTGTTTAGAGGTGGCTGTGAGT
>NW_019154105.1:2922683-2927585 GCF_002288905.1 Enhydra lutris kenyoni
GTGTGTGTGTGTGAGTGTGCGTGAGTGTGTGTGTGTGAGTGTGCGTGAGTGTGTGTGTGTGAGTGTGCGTGTGTCTGCCTGTCTGCCCGTCTGTCTGTGTCGGAACGCGCGCCCGCCCATCTCTAAATCCCTGGGTCAGGTGCGGGTCGCCCTCCGTGCGCGGTAACTCGACAGGGCAGTGTCCTGCTGGGCGGCGGCGGCCCCCTGCAGGCTCCGGCGCCCCGAGCGGCGGGAATCCGGGCCGGTTTCTTCGTGAAGCTCAGGAAAGACTCAGATCAGCAAGAGACCCGCGCTGGTGCAGACGCACCGAGGGAAGGGGACGGGAAAGACCACGGAAGGAGCCAACAGCGACGCCAGAACACGGGGCTGGGCAAGGAGAGGAAAAGAAAGAAACTCACGTCGAACCACTCACCCCCCCCCCCCCACCTCGCCCCCCAGGGACCCTCGCCGGCCGCCGAGCTGCCCGGGCTCCGTGGTGCGCGGTGCTGGGCCCCGGGGCACGTCGCGGGCTCCCCGCACCGTCCGGGCTGGCGGAGGGGAGTCGCGCGGCTCGTGTGCGTGGAGACCGGAGACCGGTCACTGGCCGGCGCCTGCGGGGGAAGGGGCTGGAGGAGAAACCGAACGGGGGACGGGAAGCGGGCGCAGCTCTGCGGTGCGGGCATCCCTGGAGGAAGGAGACGCGAAACCCGCCTGGAACACCTGCTCCCGCCCCCGCCCCCACCCAGCCCCGCCCCCCTGCGGCGCGCAAGGCCGCTGACCCGGGCCTGCAACCGGCTGCCCGCAGCTGCCACTGGGAAACGCGGCACCTCGGGCGTCGAGGACAGAGCCGAGGACAGGACCAGGGACCTTAGGGACTTTCCCCGGCGGCTCAGGTTTCGGCCTCCCCTCGCCGGCGCCCGCGAACAGGTGCAGAGATGTGTCCTCTGGGGCCCTCCAGGCGCGAAGCCGGCGAGCGAAAGCTCCGCACCCTCGGAAGCCAAACCGGGAAGCGCAGCCCCCCCGCCCCGCCCCCACCCTTAGCCTGCCCCCGCGGACCGAAGCCCGGAGCGGAGGGGGGTTCGGAACCTGCTCCGAGAGCGCGCGTGGAGACGGAAGGCGCAGGGCGCGCGGCAAATCCCGGGAACCGGCCCCGACTGGGACGCAGCAAGGGCTAGAGCAGCGCCCCGGTTGGTTTTACCTCTCCCCGGTCTTGAGGACCCGCTTCGGGGCTGTGAGCTCAGGCCACCTGTCCTAGACTCACCTGACCCACACAGCCGCCGCCTGCACAGCCTGTGACCCCGTTACCCCCGCGGCTGTGCGGGCGTCTACGCCGCGGCCTGGGCCAGCGACCGCAGCCCTGTGGACCGGGGCGGTGACGAGAAAGTCTCATCTGAGAAAATTCAGACGCGCAGAGAGTTAAGATACACCCGAAAGCTCGAAAACGCAGCATTAAGATAAAACACTTCTCAGTTTGCTTTGGCTGAAGGCAAAACTAGCTCTGGGCGCCCTTCCCTACTCATTCCTGCCAAAATGTCTTGTGCGCAGACCGATCGGCACCGGGGCCCAGCCCCAAGCGTCTGCCTGCGGCGCACACACCTGGATCTCCGGGCCGTCGCTCTGCCAAGACGCCGCGTTCTTCCCGATTGTGCGGTTACGTTAACGGCCAGACCGAAGGAGACACGAGGGAAATCTCCACGCAGCCTTCGAACCGCGAGATTCCAGACTTTACAAAAAGGAGCATCTGCGTACCTTTTGTCTAGACCTAAGTTCATCTCTGGATCCCAACAGGGAACAAAGCCCCGTAGTCAAGAGGAGATTCTGGACAACTGGGACAGAACGTGGGAGCATTTAAGTCTGGGGCATTTTTGTCGGTTTTGGAGACTTTGGTCCCCAAGCGACCTGTGCTGTTGGTTGGTTGGCTGGTTTTAAAGATATTTTTGCTCCAGAAATCCACTAGTGTCCCAGGTCTGGACAATTCAGTTAGCCTCTCAAGCTTCGTGATTTAAGGATCTCTTGGGGCCCATATTTCATTTGCCCCCAAATATCTTTCTTACTTCTTGCCATCAAATTTGCTTCCTGACCAATCTTGGTCTTTTCTCTACAAATCTCCTTTTAGATGTCACTGGGGCCTGATTAACCCATTACAAAACACAATTCCCCAGGGCGGGAAGTAGTTTACAGAGAGCAGAACCTGTCTCACTTCCTGTGTAGATGAGAAAACCAGAATGCAGCGAAATCAAATGACGTCAGTGATGATGCAGCCATATTAGTCATAAAGAGCAGTTAAAACTGAAATTTTGGACTGTTCTCATTCTACTTTGCTGAGGATTAGGGTTTCAGATCATCCACCTGTGGCCTAGGAAAACTGAGAGCAGGCCTCAGACACATGTAGCACAGAAAAGTCCTTAGATGGTAAGGAAGTCAACCAGCTTTTTGACCCAATGGCGGTCACACTATGGATATGTCTCTTTACCCTACCCTTGGTCTTTACTTGCTCCCTGCCTGAAACATAACTTGTTCTGTAGTCACCTCAAGACAATGAAGGCTTTCAAATCCTTTTGGAGGGGAAGCCATTGAATGTCTCCAGTGAGACAGTGTGGAAGTTTCCCATTACAGACTTTCTCACAGGTGTCCTCCTTCTGACATAGTGGAGGACAAAATGGGAAAGAATACCTCCAGTGATAGACAAACCAGGTTAGTGTCTGTTCGTAGAGCATTTCTAGAATGACTCTAGATGCGGGCTACCCTAAGACCTAAAGGACCATCATTTTTATGGATTTGCACCTGATGGTGCCAAACAGTTTCACTGGGAATTGTCAGCAGATGAAGAGCACGGAAGACTTTTCGTGAGAAGAAGAACAGGGAGAGGAGGGAAAATTATCCGGTCCCTCTGTATCATCATGCTCTAGGACCAGGCTTTTTCCAGAGGCTGTGCAGCTGCTCGAGCCTTTGGAAAGAAGGCTGGGCCCAGCAATGCATAGACTATCGTGGTCTTTTCACCTTGGTTTCTAAAGAAACTCCTCACTAGGTCTCTTAATGGGTCATGACAGAATGCTGAAGGGTTCTAGAGCACAGGATACTCCTCCTTGTAGGCATCACTTGTAGAATGAAAATGAGCTTTTCATCCAGTCTCTCTGATCAAGGCCTAAAGTGGTCTCTGGCCACTTGTGAAGATGCTAATTATCCTGCCGCTGAAAGGAATGCTGACCCCCCCCACACAGGTTAGCTTGCTGGCAGACATCTTTGTCTAAAGGATTTGCCCTTTGAGGAAGAAGCCCAACACCTTCCAGCTATTAAGATTTTACAAACAACATCAAACTTTGACTCCTCACTTTTAGGTTCCATATTGGCTCAGAGTACATAGATGCAAGTGGGACAGGGTTTATCATGGCTCTCTTCTCTCTCTCCTCTTCTTTTCAGAGACTCAGTGAAAATAGATGGTAGCTACTCAAAGTGTAGCCCTTAGCTACAAAAAAAAAAAAAAAGAGTACTTAAAAACTTTCCACATAATTGCTTTGAAGAAAATAGTCATTTATTGTCAAAGCATCCAACATACCTGGATAATCTATAAAGTTTAATAAATCTTTCCAGGGATAAAAGAAACACATAACTATTCAGACTCCATTTCACTGGCACAAAATTACACTTTGTATTAAAAGCAAATACATATTTACATAATAATGACATTCTTCATTGAAGTCCATAATCATTTCATGATCCATGCACTTCCCCCTGGAAACTGAAATTGAATGGTGACCCCTTTTTCTTCATTTTATTTTTGTAAGAACACAAACTGTCATCAAGAAATGCAGAAAGCATCTCACCCTCCTCCTTTACTTTATATCCAAAATAAATTTTGCCCTTACATATAATTATTACATCTAAACCGTAAGTGCTTAATAATTTAAGTAGAAACGTATGACAAATGCATCAATATGTTGCAATATATGACATTTTTAAAAATGTACCTTTGTTTTTGGAAAGTGAAAATGCGTGCATTCAACAGAAAACCCCTCGAACAACCCACCCAATCAAAAATCCACCATCCTGTCTTGTGCGTGTGCGTGCGCGTGGAATGTAGGTCGCAGGTAAACATGTAATGGAAAGGTTGGGGCGGCCCGTGTACGCTTGAGTGTGTGTGCTCGGTCTCTGGGTGCAGCGTTCCAGGTCACAAGGAGGCGGTGGGTGTCCTCGCGTGTTTTTCCCGCAGGTGGTTCGGCTGCGAGCGCGCGCGCGTGGAGAGCCGGGGTCCTCTCGGGTCAGTTGTGCGAGGTCATGTGCCTGGAGAGGTGGTGGCGCTCCCTGAAGGACTCGTTGCAGATGGGGCACTTGAGCTTCTCCTCCCGCCGCCGCTTCACCAGGGGCTCCATCGCATACTCCTTCTTGTGGTGCGAGCGCATGTGGTACACCAGGTCGGAGGTCATGCGGAAGGACGCGTTGCACTTGGCGCACCAGTTCTGCGCGGGCAGACACAGCGACGTGAAGGACGGCGGCAGCAGCGTGAGCGCCGAGGGCAGCTGCAGCTGCAGGGGCCCCGCGGCCGCCGCCGCCGCCGCCGCCGCGGCCGCCGAGCTCTTGGGCCAGAAGGCGGTGGCGTAGAGGAAGGGGTTCTGCTTGGGCAGGCCGCCCCCGCCGCCGCCGCCGCCGCCGCCCGCCAGCGCCCCGCAGCCGCCGTTCAGGTCCGCGGCGCCCTGGAGCTTCACCGCCAGCGGGTCGGCGGCGGCGGGGTAGAGCCTGGCGGGGCCCACGCCGTCGCCGGGGTGGCACGGCTCGAGCGCGCCCAGCTTCTGGCCCAGCACGAGCGGCGACAGCTGCGCGAAGGAGCGCGCGGGCTGCGAGAAGGCGCTCTTGCGCTCGTCCGGCCCGGGCCCCTGGCCGCCGCCGCCCCCCGCCCCCGCGCCCGCGCCGCCGCCCGCGCCGGGG
>NW_019154105.1:2927985-3018966 GCF_002288905.1 Enhydra lutris kenyoni
GCCGCCCGCGCCGGGGCCGCCCGCGCCGCCCAGCTGCGGCACCGACGTGAAGGCGCTGCCCCGCGCCGGGCTGCCGCCCTCCAGCCGGCTGGGCAGGGGACCCCCGGGCCGCGGGGCCAGCAGCTTGTCGGCGCCCGCCGGAGAGGCGGCCACGGGCGTGGAGGGGCCGCCGCCGCCCCCGCCGCCGCCCCCCGCGTCCTGGTCGTCGGCGGCCGCGCCCCCCCCGTCGGCCGCGTCCTCCTGCAGACCCGCCGCGCGCGCCGCCTTCTTCACCTCCACGAAGGCGCTGCGCTTCGCCTCGCCCGTCTCGGGGCTGGGCGGCGCGAACAGGCGGCCGCTGTCCTCCAGGCCGAAGTAGCTGCCCGCGGCGCGGTACTGCTGCGGCGTGCACACCAGGTCCTCCTTGGAGGCGGGCGGCGGCCGCTCGGCGAAGCGCCCCCGCGCCCCCGCCAGCCCCGCGCCGCCGCCGCCGCCGCCCTCCGCAGCCTCGTCCGGGAATTTCCGCTTGCCCTTGCCGCCGCCGGGGGCGCTGCCGTCGGGGCTCAGCTCCGCCTCCTGCTGGCCGCTGCCGAGGCCCCGGCCCGGGGGGCAGGTGTGGCCGCCGCCTGAGTTCTCGAGCTCCCGGGCCAGGTTGTGGAAGTCCGTGGAGGGCTTGGCGCCGCCGCCGGCCGCGGGCTGGCCGCTGCCCTCGGGGGAGGGGGCCGGGTAGTGGTGCACCGGGCCGGCTTTGCCGAACTTGGGGCCGGCGCCGAGGGGCGCCTCCTGCGGCGGCTGCGGCTGGTCCTTGCCGCCGCCCCCGCCCCCGCGATCCTTGGCGCCCGCGCCGCCGCCGTGCTCGTCCTGCGGGCTGGCGTCCGCGCTGTGCAGTCTCTTGGGGCAGCGGAAGCGCAGATGCGCCACGTAGGGGAACTCGAACTGGAAACGCTGGCTGCACTCCAGGCATGTGTACGGGGACGACCCTGCTCAGCGAGAGAACACCGCACACGCGCGCACACGCACACACACGCGCGCACACACGCGCACACACACGCGCGCACACACGCGCGCACACACGCGCACACACACGCGCGCACATGCACACCACGGGGTTACTAAGCATCGTCTCCGCACCAGCTCGCCATCACCCTCTGCACAGATGCACCTCCATCTCTCGGGACCTGAGCGCCCCGAGAAGGTGCCCTGTCGGAGCTGCTCTAACTTTCCCTCCAACCCGGGGCAATGCAGTAACCAAGCCAAGGGTCCCAGGTTTAATCTCGTCTGTCTGTCCCAGCTTCGTGCCGCGCTAGGCCTCCGGGTTTCCCCGCAGACGCCCTAAGGGAGGACGGGCGCCAGGGCGCCGAGCGAGCCCCCGCCTCTCCCTGCGTCTCCCCCACTCGTGAAGGGCCCCGCCGCAGGTCGCGAGCCAACCTACCATTCATTTTGCTGTGGGGTCTAGAGGGGCAGAGCAAGAGTAACTCAGTCAGTTCTTTCCCATACCAAACTAGTAACTCCTCGTCTTTGGCAATCCTGCGGAGAGAACGGTAGAACAGCTGTCCGTTTTTTATGTAGGCCTCGAGGTTCTGCTCTTCTTTATCTCGGGCTGATTGGACAAGTCGCAGCCACATGAGACCTTCTGAAGAACCATTTGCCGCTGAGGTGTCTACCTACAGTCCAAAAAACAGAAAGAACACGAGAAGGTAGGGGGCGGGGGAAGGGAGACCCTCCTGAGAGAATGAAGCCAGAGGAGCCTGGACCATATCCTTTTCCAAAGAATTGTCTGAGATCGAGCTTAACCACGACCCCAGTAGGCACCCATCTTTGTGTTTGCAAGCAGCAGGCCAGATAACTGTCCTTTGAAGCGCTGTGCCGATCATATAAAGCTGTGTTTCTCATATATTGGTTGCATATCAAATGAGGACATTTCTCTTTACAATTCAAATTAATATTAACCTCTTGAGAATTCAGTTCTAAATTATCCCACCTTACAAAAAGTGTGAGGAATTTTGTTTGCTTTGGAAGTTAAAAAGCAAGCTTAGATCTTAGAAATTATTCCGTGGCATTCATTCATCTTCCTAATTTTGCCTTAAATAATTAATAGTTCTTCTTTGTAAAGAAAGAATAGAAAGTGGTAGGACTTATATCTTGAAAGCCAAACATATGAATTTAATGATGTTTTATTGTTAAGCCATTAACATTTTCATTAAATACAAATTCTAGAACTAGGCTAGCTTCCTAGAAAGAGTAACATTTAGAGGAAAAGAAGGCCTCCTGGGCTGGAACACAAATGCACCCAGTACTTACAATAAAAGTACTTACAGAAAGTACTTAATTTGCAAATAGCTTCCACCCTAGTTGAAATCTTCCAGAGTTAAGGAAGTTGTGCTCACGGCCAGGAAAGCCTAGAACTGAGGTAGTGATTTAGATATACCTGGCGTTCCAGATCATATTTTACCATTTGTTCCAGAAATCAGCTGACAATGATTTGAGTTTAATATTCTTTTCCTCTTTTTTGTGTGTAAAATAGGATGTCTCACATTACTTTACTCTCTACATTCATAACCTATCTCAGCTTGTCATTAGAATGATCCTTGGTCCATTTTCAGCATGGGATTACCTTCGTACCCTATGCCAACACTTACCCGGAAGATATAGGGGACTGTTCTCTTGTCCGTGGACTTGAGAGCTATGAAAGCTATGCTGTCATACAGGGAAGTATGGCTCAGGATGCAGGGACCAAATATAGCGTTCTCAGGGATGTCGCAGGTGGTGTAAACACTGGTAAAAATATCTGTCAGACATTGCTGGACAGCCTTGGCATCTCCATCCCAGATGCCTCGCTGGATGCCTGAATCCTCCATCACTGGTGACAGATACACAGGACAAGGAAACAACTTACATTACTCCTTATTTACTCCTTTTGCCTCTGTGAATCCAGACAGAACATTTCAACTATAATTAATTTTTCTTGAGTTTACCTGATTTTTTGCATAGCCTTGATTTCAAAAAGAAAGCCAGTGGCAGATTAAATCTGGCATATTTTGAAAATGCCAACTGAGGAGTACTCCCTCTCCCCCATCCCTGCCACTTTCTTTAAAGAATTGGAATCATGGGATCTCAGGGGGGACCGCTTTTGAGAAGGAAAACAGGTCTGGGAAAGACAGATCAGCTTTTTGCATTATCTTGGGGGAGGATGGGCCAGGATTTGGGGGATAAGGGTGGGGAGAACAATAGGATTTTTGTTTTGTTTTGTTTTGTTTTGTTTTTCCTAGCCTACAGACTGTCCCTGACTGAAAGAAACTTCCAACCCTTGGGAGAAAGCTCCTCTCCTCCCTTCTAATGTATTGAACTGGGTGCCCAGGAATTGATTTTTTTCTTTCTTCCAAAGAGGGGAGCGGCCTTAGCGAGCAGGCAGAGACAGAGGAGCATGGCGAATGGATTTCCAGGAGAGTGTCAGGGCCACTGAGTCTGTGTCAGCTAACCTTCCTCTGCAGCCTACAAGAGGGGACGCATGTCTGTTCATTACCATAATCCAACAGTGTCCCTCCGAGGCTTTAATTAAAAGCAGCAAGCAGAGGTAATTATTTTTTTCTCGACATGCTTATTTATGGATGAGAGTGAATCCCAGTTACCTTGTTATACAAGGGGGTGGATTGAGTTGCATGTGCCTCATGGAGTGAGCAGGCACCCGGGGCAGGCCTGAAACGTCCCTGATTGAAATACTGCGTGTGAAGTGACTGGTGAATTCTCACTCCCCCAGATAGGACCTGGTATGGGCAAGAGGGGGCAGCCCCACTTGGGTAGACCTCTGTGGGCTCTCTGTCTGTTTAATCCACAGCAATTTACAAAGTTTAATACCCTGATGGAGGGCTCTATTAAGCTGTCATAAAGAGACATTTTCTTTCCTATGCCACTGAACACCCTTACAAAACTTGTGACTTAAAACAAAACAAAACAAAACAAAGCAGGTGTTTAAAATTTAAACTGGCTTTGAACTAACTGCATTGTTAACCCTGACTGATTAAAAGATTCCCTCAACTTGATTTTTCCCTAATAACGTCGCGATAGGCAGTAATTTATGTATACTTTGTATAATTTAGGTCGCAAGAAAGAGTAGACCTAATTCTTTTCCCGAGAAGCTGTTCATTATGGAATAATATTAGTAATGTCCATTTTTATCATAATGTCTATTAACCAATTAATCTTGTAAATGTGATTACAAGGTAGAGGGTTTTTTTTTTTTTTTTTCCTTTTCAGTTAACAGAGCATGAAACTTTGGTCAGCCTCTTTTTCCATTCACTCTGCTACATCCTCCAAATGTCAAGTACTGGGCTGTTTCTGCCAGACAGAAATAAGAGAAAATATCCATAAAATAGAAACTTACTTTATTATATTAGGGCATCTTTCTCTGGGTATTTTTACCCCACACAAGGTAGCCTTTCTTATCTCTAATTGCACATTTAAATACGTTAAAAAAAAAAAACAAACAACCCTTCAGAATCTCTCATCTCCTTTTCAGCGGAATCCTATTCTCTCCTTTTCAGTTTCCTCAATTCAGGGTTTTATGCCTCAATTTCTCTCTCCCCTTTAAAAGTCTCTTTCACACAGGCGTTTCATTGTGCGGGAGGTCGCCCGTCACTTCGGCGACAGCAGGACGCAGTCATTAACATGCAGTTCTACCGAACAATACGGCGAAAGCCCCTCGCTCCGCCGCGCTCCGAGGGGTTCGCGTCGCCGCCGCGGCCGCCACAAGCCTCGAGCGGCCACAATCCGCGCCGGGCGACAGCCTGGGCTCCCCGCCGGCGTGCGGTCGCCGCCGCCCCCGCGGCCCCTCCGAGCTCCGCGGCTGCTGCGCCCCGGCTCCGGGGGCCCGGGGGTCCTCCCCAGAGCGCGCGGGGCTCGCCGAGAGCGCGTCGCTGCCGCCGGCCGCTCGCCCTCCCCGCGGGAAGGCATTGTCTGGCGGCCGCGCGCCCCAGCCGCCCGCTCCTCCCGCGAAGGGATCCCCGCCCGCTCCGGCCTTTGTATCATCGTGTCGCCGGTAGCGGTCCCCGCCGCACGGCCGTCGCCCTCTCTCCTGGTGGGCGACGAGCCGGACGAGGTTTTCCGCTCTCCCCACCCAACCCGCCTTCCTCCCCGCCCCCTCCCGCATCGAAGCCCCGAGACTCACCGGGAAGAAGGTCGGGAACGAACCGCCCCGAGCAGGCCACCTGGAACCCCGGAACGCAGTCGAGTGTCTCTTTCGCCCGCGGAATCAGTGCATTTCCATGTCGAGAGGTGCTGGTGTTGCTGCCGCGCAGGCTGTGCCTAAAGAGAGGAGAGGGCGCGCGCGAGAGACGGAGAGACAGGGTGCGAGAGACGAGCGGAGAGCGCGAGGGAGAGCGAGACGGCGAGAGCGCGCGGAGAGAGTTGTGCAGATGGACCCGATGCAGTGACTGACTGGCACGCAGACACACACTTTTTGTTTGCTGCACATAATCTGCCCAATGACGCGTGACAGCCCACGTCCCCTCCCCTTAACTCTTTGCTGGGCTGGGCGCTCCCTCCGGCGCCGCCTGCCTCGCCGCGGTCTCTCCGGCCTGCCGGTGCCCCGCAGGTCCTGAGCACCTTCCCCAAGTGGCAAAGCGTCTCTGAGCGCGGCCGGGCCCGCGCCCTGCTAAAGCTGCGGCCCTCTGGGACTGTGAGGAGGGAGCGATCAGTGTCGGGGTCGGAAAGGGGAGCCCCGAAAGGACGGGAGCGGCCCTTCCTCGGTTTCTCCGGGCACTTGAGGAGCCTCCGGCAGAGAGCTGGCCACCCATTGCGCGCCCCGGGCCCGCGCGCACTTCCCGAGTCTGGGGTCCGTGATGGGGTGGGGGGGGGTGCGGACGAGCCCCCAGGGATTTCCCGGCCGTGGAGCCACCGCCGCTTTGCGCAGCGAGTTGCCCGAGGGTGATGCCCCGGCGCCGGCTCCCTCTCGGAGCGCTCACCCTACCCAGCCCTTCCGAGCAAGACGCAGGCAGGATGCGCTCCGGTGAGAACTCGATTCGGTCTTCCCCGGGACCCACAGAAGGGGTGAGGAGGACGGAGCGAGGACGCCGCCAGCCCACCTCAGGGGGCTTACTGGGGTCGTCCGGTCGGAGAACTCGAGTACCTGGGCCAGGGAAGGGGGAGGGGGCCCTGGCGGGAAGCTCCCCGGTTCCTAGACCCAAGATGTTCTTGCCCCTCCGCTCTCCCCTGGCGCGTTCTTCGCCTCCCTGCGGGGGTCCCATGTTGGGGGCGGCCCGTATTCTGAGACCTCGGAGGGGGTAGTGAAAGTAGACATTATTACCAAGATGGGCCCCGGAGAGCAATGTACATCCAGCCGGCGGCGGAAGAGCGCAGGGGGCCGTCGCGGTCTCTCGGGAGCCTCGTTCGCGCTGAGCCACTTAGGGGCGCCGACTTGCCCCTCCAGGGCCGCCGCGGATGCTAATGACCCGAGGACTCGACAGCCTGAAAGTTGACTCCTTCAGCGGGGGCCGCGGCACAGTTTCCCGGGGGGATCTCTGGGTTCTTCTTCGCCTCCAACTCTCAGCTCCTGCGGGAAGAAAGACCTTCGAGCGCACGGGCGGCTGCGCTCTCGCCCCCCCCGCCGCACCGCCGCTCGGAGGAGGACCGTCTGTCCGCTCCCGCAGGGCTCGGAGCGCGCGGCCGGCGGGACTGGACCGAGCAGAACCACCACGAAGGCGGAGACGGTCTCGTTTCCATCCAGTGTTGAAAGGAGGTAAGTGGTTTGGGGGTTGGCGAAGAGCAGCTTAAAGGAACGGGTGCGGAGAGTGTGGGCTGGACCCGCTCGCAACCGGGAGCCTCCCTCCGGGACCCAGTGGGGCAGCGAGGAGCGCCCTGGCTCCGCACCCCGCAGGCCGGGGCGGCCAGGGAGGGGCTCTGCTGAGCAGAAATGAAAACGGGGGAGTAATTTCCCACTACGTGAGTTCTCTTCTTGGTCTCCCTCCCTCTCTCCTCTCTGTCCCTTCTTCCCTCCCTCCATTCTCACCCGGTCTTGGTTAGCTCCCCTCCCCACCTAAGTTCCAACTTTTTCTGATCAGACGGAGCTGCTGCCTCGGTTTAAACCGGGACTCGGCAAAAAAGGGTTGCAAAATCCCTGTATATTAGTGAGGAAGGGTGGAATATCCTCTTCCTTTCCAGGTTAGCTACTAACTTTTTCAAAGCTTCTTACACTGCAGTTTTCTTTCATCTTTATCTATCATTCCTCTTATGCATGTGTGAACACTTTCAAGCAGTTTGGCAAAGGGCAACTCGACCGGAGCTCAATGCTGAGAACTCTCCCCTGTCTGTGTACAAGAGTCTTCCAATGTTTAAGCCACGAATTGTCTTATGACTGGGTGTTTCATTCATCCCTCCCTACTTTCTCACACACGAGAAAGCATCCCCCCATCACTTGTTTAAAGAAAAGGGGGATAATTAGAAATGTCCCCCAAAGAAGTGCCCAAACATCTGAAAAATAACAAGCAGGGATGAAGAACAGTGGTTACTCAAGTGAATGAAGAGAAGAAAAGGAAAAAGAAAGGGCAGGAGAAGCACAGGTGTAAACAACAGCAAGTTAAGATAAAGAATTAGCCACAAGAGAGTTGTGGTCCTTCAGAAACTGCAGCCTAATAAAGCTAGGGTGTGTGTGTGTGTGTGTGTGTGTGTGTGTGTGTGTGTGCGCACGCGCGCGCGCGCCATGCCCATGACCCTAATTCCATTAAACTGTTGAACACAGCAATCCTTAGTCTTCCTCCGTGTTATTTAGAAAATAGAAAGTTTGCCTTTCCCAGAATAAGTCATCTGTCCATTGCACTTAAAACAATCCTCCTACATATTGTAAATATAAAAGCACCCACTTTAGGGTGTGGGCATTTAGATAACCTTCAATGCTCAATGGAACACATTTTCTCTTTCCCTTGGCCTTTCTTTTCTTAACTATACAGGACATTTAAACTATATCTCCTTTGAGGTTCTGAGACCTAGATTCCAGTTTATATAAAATAAAAATTGCTTCTGATACTTAAGCTGGGGGTGGGGGAGTTTGACCTTCCAAAACACAAGACAGAAAATAGCTAAGATTCAAACATCAACGAGGGGAGACATGTATGGAGAATCCGACCATCAGATATTTACTCTCTTTCTCTTTTCTGCCCTCTAATTAAGAGTTCCTCCTCTACTGATTTCAGGCAAAAATTCCCAAATAAAAGAATTTCTAACATTCTATGAATCCTACCGACTCTTCGTCTTATGGATTCAATGACTGCTATAACAAAAAACAAATATGGGTAAGACTAAGCCTGACATTCCTACTTTGAGGGTTCTCTAGTATTTTAAGTGATGCACATTTTGCTTGGTAATATAAATGGTCTTAATTATTAATAGGTTGTAAAGAAAAATCGATAAATTACTTTTATTTCCCTAGAAATTTATGTGCTAAATTGGTGTATAAACTACTTTGAAATCACTCTGCGTTATTACTTACTGGAATTCACTGATACTAAATGAAGGATTGAAGCATTTATTCAGTTTCAAGCAGTACTATAAAAACACATCTCAGTCAATAGTTTTATCTTATTCACATGGAACAATGGGTTTATAGTTGAAGCACTCTCCCCTGGGATTTTATTTCCAATTAAATGATTAGAGAGATAACAGTGAAGAGTGAAGGTCTGTTCACCTTGCTCCCCTTAGCAAGGCTTCCTGCAGTTATGGTAAAAAAGACACATGTAGAAAACTGCAGTATTGTTTTGGAAGAGAAGGCTGGAGAGAGGTTGATGAATGATTCCCGAGGGGGTGCCTTTTATGAACTAAGTGAGAGGGTGGAGAAAGGGTAAGAAAGGAAATCTGATTCTTAGTGAGTATTAGAATGGAAATGCCCTTTTTCCTCCCAGGGTGGAGAAGTGGGGCCCAAAATGCTTCAGCTTCTGTGATAGGAGGCTAGTGTAGCCTCTGAGAATAACTCACTTAGAAGAATTATTACCCTTTAAGAATGAAAACACATTGTTTTTCTTTCTCTCTTCCTTTCCAGGTCCTGGTTCATCCTCCTCTAATCCTACCTCCAGAGCAGTAAACCAGCAAAGCCTCAGTAGTCCAATTTTTAAAAAAAGTAACAATTCATGGTGAAACGGAGGATGCACTGAGGACAAGAGGATGGCCAGTGAGACAGTGTGTGGAGACTTTTTCCTAAGCTTATTAATGTCGCTTAGGGAGGTCTCTGGACAGCGCTGCGAGGGTTGGGGGAGGTAAGAATGGACCTTCACAGAGGGGTATTGCATTGCCCAATCTCACCTTGGAGAATAAGAAACTTTCTAAGGGATGACCGAGAGACAAGAAGAGGCAGACTGCTGAGCTGGATAAAAGTGGACAAGATGGGGGGCACTTTGGTTTTTGTAAGTGTACATGGTAATTTCAGTTTAGGTCTATTCCTTGCCTAAGTATTACAGTTGGTTCAGCAGGTGATAAATGAGTGAATGTGTCCCAGGCTGGTCCTGGGATAGCCAGACTATCAAAGGATGGATAATTCTGTAGCTTGGGAAGGGACTCCAGTCTTCTAAGTTCAGGGATCAATACTCCTGACTCACATTGTTCTGACTTCAGCTTTTCCTGTTTCTCAATAAATGGTATTGTTGTTTTTAACAGCTGCTGCTATTCTACAACTGTTGTCATTATGCTTATAACCTCCCTTTCTCAAGTTTATAAGCTTGTCTGTGAGGGATCTCAAGTTCCACTCACCCTTCTCTTGGGAGTTCAGCTGTGAGCTGGATAGTCTTTGAGGACTTTGTGTAATTTATTTCCTCTCCTGGATCTGAATTGTTAACTGGCCTAATGGCTTTTGAGTATGACTTCTAGCAGGGCTGGAAAACTAAGGTGACACTGAAGACAACTACCACAAATCTAAAATCAGTGCCTCATGCTCACTGTGTGAGTGTGACTCGTGAACCAGATGCACTATCCAGCACCTTGACCCCTTAGATTGTCCCAGCTTTGATATCACACCCCATACAGTATCTAGAGAGCTAGCAGGGAATATCCGGTTTTGTCAAAAGTGTGGGTTATGATGTCCTTTCCAGACTCAGACACCACAGCCCTTGAATAGGTCTCAGCAGGAGGAGTAAGGTGAACAGAAGAAAATGTAAGCAGAACCATGGTCAGCCATCCAGAGCTTCCTCACCCCCTGGGCCAGGCTTTCCAGGCAAACTGGGGACCAAGGGCTATCCAGCAGCCTCAGAGAGAGCATCAGATTTTAAGAAGACTGTCTAGGCCTTGGGAATGTCACTAAGTTGAGAAGTTCTAGGTGAAATCTCTTTCCACAGCCAGGAGAAGGGACATTATCCCAATGGTACTTGAGTTCCACCACCTTTTCTCTCTGTTTTAGGCTGTGTATAATTTCTGAGTTAAAAAGCCAGGTGCTGATCAGCATACATGGGATTTGTAATAGGAAGATTACTTAGCATCAGATCCCAGCCAGTTCTCTGAGGTATGGACTTTCATTTTGAAATGGGTTGCTGAAGGATGAGCTGCATAAAAAGCATTCCTCTCCTGGGAAGGGAGTCTAGGCAGAATGCACACATGCCCAGGACTTTCTAGCTTGGAATGTGTCCATGACATACTTTCCTGAAGGCTGAAGAGAGAGACAGACATCTGATTTTCTCTAAGGAAAGGGGAGGAAAAAAAAAAGAAAAGAAAAGAAAAGGATTTGGGGAATAGACACCAATCAGTAACCACAACAGCAGTGATTCATACTGCTTTGTTAGAGCCTTGAAAATACAGTCTGATTTCTTCACAAACCATGCTCTCATACCTAAACTGCTCCCCTGGTCATATGACATATTGGACTCTGAGTGAAACCATCTTTCATGATTTCAGTTCAAATGGACTGCAGGTGTTTCACGATTTAATCCAGGCATATTAATCTAGCACCAATGAGGGAATGTCTCCCCAAGCATCATATGGAAAGCCTACAGCTTTTAGTAGATTTTCATAAGCACTTAAGAACTACCACTGTAATTCTTTCTTCAAATTCTAATACTTGAAAATGTGGTCGCTCAGAGAACTCACAGATCAACTTGTCACAAAGAACAGGAAGGGCACCACTACTATGGAGTGTACTACTGCATATGCATTACAAAACATCAGAAATAACAGGTAAAGAAATTGAAAGTTATACTTCTTCTCTTGAACTTGCTGATTGAAAAAGCAGTTCCCAGATTGATTTGATAGTCTTCTGGGAATTTAATATAAAGGTGACCAAGATATAATTCATAATGTCCTCTAAAGTTCTGAGGAAAATTAATATTTTAATAAATAAATATCCGGAAGTATCAAATGACTCACAATGTCCCAAGAAAAAGAAACATTTTGAATACGACCTGGATGGTGAGACTTCCTGCAGGCCTAAAATTCAGTTAAGGTCTGAACAATTTTTATACCTAATCAGGTATGGTCCTTCAGTGTGTGTGCGCACACGCGCGTGCGTTTAAGCAGGTTGGGGCTGAATACTGTTGAGGACAGCAATTTTAAAGAAACTTTCAGGACTGTCATTTTTCTTGACTTCAGGGTCAGGGCTCCTCGTGGCATGTTTTCAGGTGGGATGGTTTCGAGAAAATGGCCTGTGGGAGTCCTACCGAGGAGCGACTGTTCCTGGACGAGTGGAACTGGACCGAGTTCTCAAGAGCCTGTTTGCCACCACCTGAGCACCCACTACCGTGCACATGGGTCAGATGCCTCACAGCGTGGGCTACTTTCCCGACTCGGTCCGCCCGAGGCCTAGAAGCCCGCGTTTCCAGACAAGGGGAGTCTCTGAAAGCGTGAAAGTGTGTCAGGGACATCCGGGTACCGAGGTGGTGGCTCCATAATACGTCTGCCCAGGCAGGTGGTTTCCGACGTCGGCATCCCCCGCTGTTGATGTCTCGGTTAAATGCTCTGCCACGACGCTAGGAGCGCGGAGGACACCGAATGACAAGAAGGGGCTTCGACGCGGGTCCACGAGGCGTCCCGGAGAGACCTGGGCGTTCACTACCCCGCAGTATGGCGAAGGGCGGGCTCCACTCCGTTGGGGACGAGTCAGAGAAAGGATGGAGCCCTCGACGCCGGGTGCGACGGGTCAGGACGGGACCTGCCACCTTCACTGGGGGTGTCTCAGACGCGGCCACGCAAACCGTGGACGCACGAAGTCGGGAGGAGGCTCCACGCTTCCCACGTTCTCCGGGCTCCTGCCCTCCCCGGGGCTGTGCAGCTGCCGTCTCCCGCCGGGCGCCCGGGCCAGAGAGGCGTCCTGACGGCGGGGCTCGCGGGAGCTGCCACCCTCCTCCCCACGCGCCACGCGTCCTCCCACCGCGGGTCTCCGCGCGCCTCTCCAGGGGCGGGCGCCTCTGCCCTCCCTGTCCCGGGCTGGGCTGCCAGAGTCCTCTTCGGCCGCGGCTGCCTCCCCGAGCACGAGGGCAGGAAGGAGCTGCCTCCCGCGCCGGTCAGGTGCGCACGAAGGCGAGCGCGTCTGCAAAGCCAGTTCCCGGGCAGATGGCGAGAGCGCGCGCCCGAGCGCCGGGTCAGCCCAGACAGGGGTCAGCGCCTGCCTTCGGGGCCTTCCTGTGCCTCGGAGGTCTGGAGGACGGACCCTGGAGGGGCCCGCGAGTCAGGCTCAGGCCTGGCCCTGCGACTGCCCGGGTGCGCGTCCCGGGCCCGCCGCTGTGATCTCGCCGGCCGGCATGCGACAACCGGCGCGGGCGGACGGAATCCTCCTGACGCCGTCGCGAGGGGCGAGGTGACCGGCGGCACGTGCCGAGGACAACGCGTGGTGCGGGACGAACACCCGCGTCAGTCCGGCCGCGGCCGTCCGACCCGCACGGCCCTCGCGCTCTTTCCGACGGGCTGGGCTGTCCTGGGAGCCGCTCGGAGCCCCGGAGGCCGAAGGGCTTCTCGAAGCTTCCGGGGAAACCAGGAAGTGCTGGGTGACAACGGGCGGAGGGGGAACCCGCTCAGGCTCCGGGACCCCCGCGCCTGCTCGCCGAGGCCCGAGTGTCCGAGCGCAGGGGCGCCCCACGCCTTCCCCCGCGACGCCGCGGAAGAGGCAGCCCTCCGCGCCCCGCACCGCGTCCGCCCCGCCTCCCCCCGTCGGAGCCGACCGCGCGCCCCTAGCAACGCGGCTGGTGGGGACAGCGCGGGCCGCGGGAGCGCGACCGCCCGCAGGACGCGGAGCCGGGGACGCCCCGCCGGCTGGTTCAGCGCCGCGGCCGGAAGGCCGAAGTCCCGGCCGGGAGCCTCCGGGCCGCGCGCCGCCCCTCCCCGTACTCCCCCGCCGCAGGCCGCGGGGCCGAGCGACCCCCTCCCCGACACCCCCGCGGCCCGAGAGCGACGCGGCTGGCGGCGCGACCGGCCCCGGCCTCGAGCTTCCCCCGCGACCGCCTTCCGGCCCCGCCCCCGACGCCGCACGCGGCTGCGCGCGGAGCATTGTGGGCCGCGCGGCCGACGCAGGCCTGTCGGGCCCCGGCCCGGGGCCGCGCTTCCCTCCCGGAGCGCACCCGCCGGCGCGCAGCCGCGGCCCAGCTTCGGGCTCCGCGGGGTCGGACGCGGAGCCCCGCGGTCCTCCTCGTCGCTCTCTCGTGCGGGACCGGCAGGCCGTGCGTGAGCGCCTGGAACTGCGGACGCGCGTGCCCCGGGCCTGCGGTCGGTCCCGCGCCTCCGAGCGAACCACCCGCGTCCCTGAACCGCCGCCTCCGCGCGCGAAACCGCGGAACCAGCGTCCGCTTTGCGGCGCGGCTGCGGCCGGGGCAAGCCCGGTCCCGTCCCAGCGGGGCCGCGCCCGGCGGCTGAGCCTCTCGTGCGTCCGTTTCCCCGCAGAAGGGGCGTCGCTGGACTGGAGGGGCCCGCGGGGCTCGGAGGGTCGGTTTGAGTGACAGGAGCCTGGCCGAGCCTCCGCCCGCCCTGCGCGCAGGGCGAGCCCAGACTTAGTCACTGAAGGCCTCTTAGGGCCTGGCACCTGCAAATTCAGGCAAATGCGAGTTCTAAGTCCTGTTTTTCCTGCCTCCCTTCTCCTCCCCTTCAGAGACGCGGTGCGCGACGGTGCGCGCGGCCGTGTGGACCGACGGTGCCGCAGGACGGGGAAGCACGGGCTGCAGCAGGAAGTTAGACGACACTTCCGACGGCTGCGCGCTTGTCCTGCCCCCCAGCCGCCCCTCTAGCGAGCCTTTCCCCTAGGGACGAGGCAGGAAGTGAGAAAGGTAGGGAAACCCAGCTTAGAACATGAAAGATTCTGAACAAATGTTTCTTTACTAAAAAAAAAAAAAAAAAAGTCACTTCAAACATTAAGAAGAAAGACAAGGAGTCTGTCTGAAGTGGGATGGGAGGCCCAGGCCTGGAGCTGGCTTCCACGTCTCTGCGCCTGGCCGCCAGGGCCTGGCTCGCAATGCTGGGGGCACTTCTGCGTCTAGTCACGGCTCCTGCGAGGAGAAGATCTCAGGGAAGAGATGGAAGAGGGGGCGGCACTGCTCTAGGGAACAGGTCTGGGGAGTAGCAGGAGCAGGGGGTGCGGCCTCTGCCTCTGTAGAAGGGACACATTCCTGCAACAGACACGGGGCATATCTGACTCAAGAGAAGTAACGCTTAGATAAGGGGAAGAAGCGAGAAAAGACGTAAGTAAGGTCAATTACCTTGGGGTGCATTACACCCTCAGTGGAGTGTTGGAGTCTATACAGTCTCCAAAGCTTGAAAATTAAATAGGAGTCCCCAAACCGACACTCCCAGACATCCCTGAATCACCCTTGCGGATCAGTCCCGTTCGGAGTGCGGGAGCCCACCTCCATCCCACGCGCCTCACCAGGGCCTGCTCCTTCAATACCGGTGACCTTCCCTGACTTTTCAGATGGGAGCACTTACATCCCTTTTTGTTCTCTATAGATAATAGGATAATAGAGGATGATGTTTTACCCAGGAACTAACAGAACATCTGGGAAAACATGGCCCCAGACAGTCTTGGAGACCATACCCTTCTGCTTTTTCCCTGAGGGCAGAGAAGGCGGATGCCGCAGTGCTCACCTCAGGTACTCCACAAACTTCTGGTTCTTAGTCTGCTCTCCTCTCAGACTCTGACTAAAAAGTGCTGTTAGCAGATAAGAGAATAAAATAAAATAAAACCAATTCCTCAGAGTCCCCCCCCCCCCACACCAGCAAAAGAGACAAGTGGTGAGAAGGAGCCACAACTTGGAAAAGATTTATTTTTCCTGGCTATAAATCTCACCCCCTTGTTCCTCTGCCCAGCGAAGCATGATAAAGCCCCTTTCCATAAAGTATTCAGTATTAGAGCCACAAAGCTCCCCCAATCAGTAGCCATCTGCTTCTACCATAACTGCTGCTCCCGAAGCAGGGAAAGCAGCAGCAGAGAAAGGGCACCACTGTTCGGCTGCTGGACAAATGAGGAGACTGAATAGCTTTGGTTTTCCTTGTGTATCTGTATCTATAGAGACAGGAGAAGAAAGGCCGCATTATATTGATACAACAATTGTAAAACAAAACACGGAAGAGGCATCGAAAGGGCAGCATCGCATGCATCAGGGGTCCCCAGATAAAAGGGGAGCTAACAGATTTATAGAAACCTTTAATTGGTTTTCAATTGAAAGCTAAAGGGGCTGGGGCGAAGCTGTGAAGAGTGGCAGAGTGCCCTCCTTCAGCCGTCTGGGAGGCGGGATCGATTTCATGGAGGAGAAAAGAATCCAGACCCGGCCTGCGCCTCTGCCGAGAGCAGAGAGGGACTCGGTGTGACGGGTACTTCTCTGAGGCCAGGGAATTACAGTGTGATCGTAACAACAGAGTCTCTCAATCTTTTTCTTCCTCTCTCCCCCTCCCTTCCTCCTTCCCTTCCTCTCACTCTCCTCAGACTGGTAGGCAAGTGGAGAGGGAAGGAAAGGATGCAAACGTAAATTTAACTCTCCGACCCGGGAAGAAATAGACCCCAGCCTAAAAACACCCGACTTCAAATCTGTTCATCTGCCAGGAGGGAGGCCTCTTGGACAGAAATAGGAGTCCCATCCTCACCCCACCCAAATTCTTTCCTCTCTTTTTTTCTAGACTCAGACAGGAAAAGCTAAAAATCACGGGAGACTCTCCAGTTAGTTCGGCGAGAAGTCCTTGCTTGCGTCCGCGGCGGTCACTTCAGCGCAGATGCTCCCCTCGGCGCGCAGCGGCGCCTCTGGTCAACCGCTTCCTTCGCGGCCCCACCAGGCGCCACTGGCAGTGCCCACCCACACGGTTCCGTCTGTCTGTCTGTGTGTCGGTCCCTAAGGCTAATTTATGGGCGCGACCCTCCATTATCTTTGTCGATTTCTCAATTAATCACAGATAAAAGGCAATGGTGCAAATTACGATTATGAAGGACTAGAAGACGGCTTTGAACAAAATGGGAGAAAGGAAATAGGATTAATTGCACATGAGAGAGAAGGCTCAAGTGGGAGGAACAGGCCTGGGGGTGGGGCGGTCAAACCCTGACCCCTGCGTGCTGTGGGTGGGCCCCGCTGCCTCTCCCAGCGCCTTCATAAGGAGGCAGCCCCCTAGATGAGGTCCCTTGGGTCCCAAGCTTGCAGAGGAGCGGGAACTGGGTTTCCTCTCAGGCTCCCAATCCTGTTAGGTGCCCGCCGCCCGCTCACTCTCCCTTGCCCCTCTCTCTGCCCTCCTCCCATTCTGCCGCTGCCCCTGCGGAATGTTGGGACCCCCGGCCGGGGATTCCCCTCCCAGCGGCGAGCCTTGTGGCTGGCCGCGTCCCGGGACGGCACGGGCGCACCGCACGTCTGTCTCGGAACATTCCTCTGGGGAGGCTCTCGAGAAACTGCAGGAGAAGGAGTCTAGTAGGTCCCAGATTGCATTGGTCCGTGTAAGGGATTAACGACGCCCCTTTCTGAGGCTGCTTTCCAGAATTACGCGCGGGATTACAGAGCAGACGCGGCGGCACACGTGCTGCACTCGCTGGCGGCTCTGATTAGTGTCTCCGAGGGGATTTGTGCGGGAGCTTAGGGACGCTCGCGGGGTCTGGTGCGCAGGGCCGCGGCGCGGAGGGGGGCGGGGGGCGGGGGTCTGCGGGCGCGCGCCGGGCTCGGGGGTTAGCGAGGACCTCGGGTGGGCGCCGACGCCAGGCCTCCCCCGCACCACCCCACCCGCACCCCCGCGTCCCCGCACCCAGCAAGACGGCTCGGAGGAGAAAGCAGCGAGAACTGTCCGGGAGGCAGACGTGATTTTTAGGGTGTGTGAGGGGAAGAGGCCATCGAGTGGCCTGACTCTAGGTGGAAGGGGCTCGGCTCCAGCCTCTGCCCCGCACCCACGTCCTCCAGACGCACTCATTCCGAGCTCCGTGCGCGGGGAAGCCGCTCCCGACCGCTGCACTCACCGGCCCGCAGAGTCGCCGTCCCGTACCGGGAGACAAGGAGCGCCGCCCGCCGGCCTCGGGCCTCAGGGCCGCGTCCTCGGGCGCCAAGAGCGGCGTCCGCGGGAGGACCGGGGCCGGGGCGGCACCCGTGGGCGACGGACCCGTCCCGAGCCAGGGAGGGGGCCGGGGAGGAGAGGACGGTTCCAGGGCGGAAGGAAGGGGACGGCGGGGAGGGCGGGAGCCCGCACGCAAGGAAAACGGAGAAACAAATAGGAAATGAGGGGAGGAAGGCAGGAGGAAGAGGGGAGCCCGGGACGGGGGAGGTCACGGCCCGGGCACTACCGCTGTCTGCCAGCAGGGGGCGCCCCTCCGACCCGCGCCTCCCCGGCGGCCGCGACGCGCCGCGACGCCCCGCGCCGCCCGCAGCGGCCCCCGCACGGGATGGGCGCCCCCTGCTGGCGGCCGCGCGGTGCTCGGGGCCCGGGGAGCGGGTGCGGGGAGCTCGGGCGGGGACAGCGAGCGGGGTGAGCGGGCGGAGGGTCCGGCCTTCCCGGCAGCCGCCGACCGGTCTGCTCGCCTGCGGCCGCGGCTCCGTCCCCGCGCCCCGCTCCTGAGGGCCCCCGGCGGCCGCGCTGCTGCCCTGGCCTGGGCCTCTAGACAAGCCGCCCTCGGCGCACGGCGGTCAGGCCGGTCCCTGCCGCAGCAGCCGGGAGGGAGCCGGCCGCGGGCGGCGTCGGGGGCCTCGAGCGCGGCCATCTGGAGCCTCGGCCGCAGGCGGCGGGGGGGGGGGGGGGGGGGCGGGCCTGTGGCGCGGGGGCGGGAGCGGGGACGCGGGCGTGTGTGCGGGGAGGGCGGGGCCGGCCCGGGGGCCGCGGAGGTCCGCCGGGTCAAGCCGCCGGATTTCGGCGCGGGGGCGGCGCGCAGTGCAGGAAGCGCGGGCGCCGACGGGGCGCCTCCCCCTGCCTCCCGGGACGCGCCGTGGAGGGCCGTGGGGGCCGCCGGGCCGCGGTCGCACGGGTTCTCCGTCCCCGTCCTCGGGCCTCGGCCGTCCCCCTTGAGCGAACCGTCCCCTCCCGCGGGGGCTCCCGGCGCCACGACAGCGCACGGCCGGCGGGGCGGGCGCTGACGGTCCCCCCGGGGGCAACCGCGCCGTTTGCAGGGGTGCTGGGGGGAGGGGGAGGCGACGGGCACGTGCAGCTCCGGGACGAGACACGGGGGTAGCGAGTGCGGTTCCCCCTCCCCGTCTCGTTGCAGGCCCCGCCGGTGCTGTCAGTTCTCGAACTTGGGAAAACCGCGTCCGGAGCCGGGGGAGGGGGAGGGGCAGGCGCGGGGGAAGGGGACGGCGTGAGGCACCTGGGCCGCGGTCCCGGCCGGCTGTGGGGGCCAACCGGGGTGCGGGCGGGGGCGGGAGATCCGAGACGTAGCCAGACCCGCCGCACCCCCGGCAGGAGAGCCGCTCCCCTCCCCCGCGGCGCGCGTGCGGCGGCGGGCGTCGTGCGGGAGACCCGGCGCGTCCCCCCGCGGCGCATCTGGCGGGTGCGGACCGCGCTCGTCGGCGCGGGGCCCGGTCCGCCGCGTGCGCAGCCCTGCCGGGTGCCCGCTGCCCGCCCCGCGCTCGCTGCCCGCCCCGCGCGCGCCCGCGGACGGCTCCTGCCACCCTGGCGCGGGGCCGCGGGAGACGATGTGCTGCGACAGGAAGGGCTGGAAGCGGGGCTGGGGAGGCGGGGCGCCCCCGAAGGTGCACCCCGGGAGCAGATGGCGGCGCGGAGAGTCGTCTAGCAAGAAAGCGTATGCGGGATCCGGAGGGAGGCTTGGGCCGGGGTCCGCCTGCCTAGGACTGAGCGGAGAGAGGGGCGGGGGAACCCCTCTGGAAACCCCAAAGTTTGTCCCTGAATACAGAGGCCACCACCCCCGCACACCCCAACGGTAAGACCCCCCCAGGTATCCCGTGTGTACCTGTTCTTCTAACTTGCTCAGAGAAGGTGAACCGTGACCCTCCTCAAGTCTTTTGATGACCTTTAAACCTGCGGGTCTAACGCTGCACCACTCTCCTTGCCTTGTAATTTGAGAAGAGAGGGAGGCCGTGAGGCTGCCTCCTGGATTTGAAAACACAAAGTGTGTTGGGACCACAGTGTTTCATACATTAGCAACATGCACGGAAAAAAAAGCTAAAGGTCTTAATTTCTAGCCTTTCAAAGGGGATAAAGATGAACAAAAAGCAAAGGGAATTATTAAAATGGCAAAAGATGGGTAAACGTAAAATCTAGGATAAAGCTTGCCTCTAAGGTTGTCCTTTTTCTTAGGCCGGGTGATGATTACCTAGCTGGTCAGTGTATTTTTTTTCTTTATGTCATGCATATATTTTAAAAATATTCTTTTTATCCATTCAATATTTAATAAAGCAATAACAAAACTCAGAGATTTGAGGGTTTGCAGAATGAGGTTTTTAAGTTAAGTCTAACAGCTCTTTATTGAATGTGTACTCATATATAATGTATAACATGATAATTTTCTAGTATAAATACATGCTATGAAATATTTGGGGCATTCTTAATACTGGTTCATGGGCACAAGATGACTGCTGTAACTCCAGACATCACACTGTTGTTCTAAGCATGAAGTAGGGGACAGGGGCAAAGAAAAATAATTCTTTCCTTTTATTAGTAAAAGAAAAACTTAACATTTTCCAGGTGACCTGGAAACATTTTTCAGGTGACCTGAGTCACCTGGCCACAGATAGCTACAAAGCACTCTGGGGGAACTGGATCTCAAAGTGCAAAAAGATAGGGTAAGGGAATTAGGAATAGTTATTGACTTGTAGCCTGGGGTGTCTGCCAAAAAACTGAAGGTGAAGAAGACTTAATGTTAGCACCAGGCCAGAGCAGATTCTCAAGTTTTATCATTGTTTTAAGTAAGAGTCTTTTCTTCTCACTATAGTCAGTTATCAGTTAGGGATACTGTGCTTGAATTTAACAGTTTCTTTGTGAATTTCATCAAATTCTATTTCAGAATAAGGGCTCAAGCTTAACGTAGTCATGAAATAGGTGACATAAAATCTGACTTTTATTTAAATAAACTCTGGAAAAATGGAAGTGGAATTTGTTTACAATTATTTATTTATTTACTTACTTAAAAATTTATTTAGGGCACCTGGGTGGCTCAGTCAGTTAAGCGGTTAAGCATCTGCCTTTGGCTCGGTTCATGATCCCAGAGTGCTGGGGTCAAGCCCCGCATCAGGCTCCTTGCTTAGCAGGGAGCCTGCTTCTCCCTCTGCCTGCTGCGCCCTGCTTGTGTGCTCTCTGACAAATAAATAGAATATTTAAAAAGGATAAAGATTTACTTACTTCTTTGAGAGAGAGAGAGAGAGTGCACGTGGGTGGCAGAGGAGGGGAAGGGCTGAGGGAGAGGAACAGAAACTCAAACCGGCTGCACTGAGCACGGAGCCCAGCGAGGTCTCCATCTCATGATGCTGCCATCAGACCAGTGGAAGCCAAGAGTCGGAGGCTTTAACTGACTGGACCAGCCCGGTGCCTAGTTTACCAATTTAAATGAAATAAGGAAAGTAGCTTTTTTTTTTTTTTTTAAAGATTTTATTTATTTATTTGACGGAGAGAGGGATCAGAAGTAGGCAGAGAGGCAGACAGAGAGAGAGGGGGAAGCAGGCTCCCTGCTGAGCAGAGAGCCCGATGTGGGGCTCGATCCCAGGACCCTGAGATCATGACCTGAGCTGAAGGCAGAGGCTTAACCCACTGAGCCACCCAGGCGCCCCAGGAAAGTAGCTTTTATTAGGACTAGCGTTTTAATCCCAGCTCTGGTTTACTAGATGTGTGACTTTGGGCATTTTACGTGTCTGAATCAAGTGTCCTTACCTGTAAATGTGTAATAATGTTAGTAAAGTCTGGCAGGGTTGTGGTGAGGCTTAGAAATAAGACCACATGTAGATTTTTAAATGTAGTAATCAATAGGGACCCAGAAGGAAACAGAATTCAGTCCAAATGAAGGGACTCTTTACAAAGACATGGGCATGGTAGTGGGAATAAATGAGACACGAAGCACACAGAAGCAGTTTAGCAAGAAGCTCTTGGGAAAGCGATTAGTGTTTCTGGAGCTCAGTAGGACCTGGAACCTGGAAGGAGGGGCTCGGTGAGAGCCACAGAGATCCAGCTGATGCGGGAGAGGCAGCCGCAGGACAAGGCCGAGGCAGGGAAGAATGCTGACCTCTCTCTTCTCCAGCTTCCCAGTTTCATGTTGTTATCTAACATCGGCTAAACCCATCTGGAAACTAGGCGATCAGATGTTGGAACGGTGCTGAACCTGCCTGGGTCAGCTTCTGAGGACTTAGAACTAGGCCTGGAAGGATGGAGAATGGATCTCAGGGAGACGATGGAGTATAACTAGCATACAACTATTATTACTTATAAATCAGACCCTTCAAGAACCCTCTCGGCAAACAGCTCTTCAATTCACAATTCCGGCTGAAAGTAAAAACTTACTTTCAGGCTTTAGGGGCGTCTGGGTGGCTCAGTCAGTTATGCGTTTGCCTTCGGCTCAATTCATGATCCCAGGGTACTGGGATGGAGCCTTGCTTCAGGCTCCCTGCTCACAGAGGGATTCTCCCACTCCCTCTGCCTCCTCCATATGCTCATGCTCTATCTTTCAAGTAAATAAACAAAATCTTAAAACAAAACAAAAAAACACCTAGCAGGCTTTGTAAACCTAAGCATCCAAGTTTTGAAGAATCATCTCTCAGAGCTCTTTGACTGAAAGGTGCTGACCAGCACTCATGAGAGATTTCCAGAGGTCTTGGCAGGCTTTGTAAACCAAGACCGGGAAGAATTTGAGAGTACGCCCTATTAACTTCCTCTGGGCATCCCCAGGTCTTTCATCATGTTGTGGCTTCCTGTGTCAAGATCAGTCTTGCTAGGCCTGGTTAGTCACTTGCTGACTGTTATTTTCAAGGAAGCCAGCCAGACTTCAGCAAAAGGTGACTGCCTCCCAACAAATTAATCCCACAGCAACAGGAAGTCATTCTAATGCCTTCCCTAGAGTTCAGCGTGTATGTGGGCTTCAAATTGAAGTAACTTCCTCCTTTCAACTTTGCCGTCCCAGTCCTTTCCTCCTAAACCTTAATAATCCCATAGATAAAATGACGAACAAGGACCGTGGTAGAGAAACGTGTTCTTTCCTCGTTTTAGATAATTATCATAACTAGTATCAGAGTCTTGAGTGTTCGGTCCAGATATTAACATAAACAAAAGCCTCACTTCTGAATTTCTAGAAATGAAGACTTTGGGAAGTTGAGAGTACTGATATAAAATTGGCAGTCACTGTTTTAATGGAGAGAAACAAGTTTACTCTGGAAAAGTTAGTGAGAAGCAAGAATGAATGATTGTATATAACTTGTATATTACTGTATATAACCGAACAGTACAGTTAACTGAAACAGGCCAACTCCCAGCAGGATAGCCTGGGGAGCTCTGCTGAACCAGCCCCAGTGAAACTAGTGAAAATTATATATATACAAAAAAAAAAAGGTCATTTAGGGATACCTGGGTGGCTCAGTCACTTAAAGGTCTGCCTTTGGCTCAGGTCGTGACCTCAGGGTTCTGGGATCGAGCCCCGAATAGGGCTCCTTGCTCAGTGGGGAGCCT
The DNA here is from genome assembly GCF_002288905.1 of Enhydra lutris kenyoni. Lineage (NCBI taxonomy): Eukaryota > Metazoa > Chordata > Mammalia > Carnivora > Mustelidae > Enhydra > Enhydra lutris. Next base: position 2,950,960 of record NW_019154105.1, read on the forward strand.
GCTTCTCTCTCTCTGCCTGCTCCTTCCCTTACTTGTGTGCTCTCTGGCAAATAAATAAAATATTTAAAAAGAAAAAAAAAGGTCTTTTAAAGCCTCTAGAATCGTCCTAAAGGCAAACAGCAAATTAAGAAAGGTCTATGCAAGAAACTCCATGAAAATTTGATAAGATGGATGAAACTGACACGTGACCCAAGACCACTTCCCTGCTGCCTCTTCCCAGCTCACGGGGGCCTAGATTCAACTCAGACTGCTGCAGCTTAGAGCTGGGCGTGCTTTATCCTGCAGCCCCCAACGGGAGGATTTTCTTTGCAATGGGAGCAAGACGGCTGCTTTTCTCAGCCCGCCCCTCGCTGTCGGTTGCTGAGGCTAGCTCGTATGAGTGTGGGGGGAGGTCAGAGCTTCCTTCTTACGCCTAACCCTTTCTTGGGGAAGAGACGATTACTTTGGGTTGGGTGTGGTGCATTGGGAATCCTGGGGCCCAGAGAGCCCTTCCCTCAGTCTTTGAGGCAGAGATTCCATACCAGGAGAGGAAGCTGAGAGGACTGCTGCCCTCCAACCCCCACCAAGCACTCATCTCCTAGAGTACCAGTGTCGTTCAGATGCTTGTCATTGTTCCTACCCCCAGAGCCCTGGCTCAGAAATTCTGCCTGCGGGTGGAAGGGGGAGATGCAGGTCATGAAGTGGTGGAAGTTCAAACCTAAGGGCTGCTTGCGAGAGCAGTATAGCTGTGGGGCACCTGGCTCGCTCAGTTGGTGGAGCGCGGGACCCTTGATTTCGGGGCTGTGAGCTCCAGCCACATGGTAGGTACAGAGATCATTGCAAACAAGCAAACAAGCAAACAGACAAAGTGTCTGTTGTGTGAGTTGTGATGAGAGGCGACTGGAAGGGTATTTAGTATAGCTGAGACCGTAAGCCAGCTAGTTCGTGTGAATGAGCTGCAGAATGAAAGCTTTGGGAGGAGTCCTTCCTGGATTAGTGCAAATATCAAATATTGATCTCAGAAACAGTTCTTTCCAAGGAGCCACAATATGATTGGATTAGTTTGTGGAGGAATTTTGCTCCTGGGAACTCTTTCGTTTTTCCTTTTTTCCAGCTTTATTGAGTTATAATTGACACATGAAATTGTATATATTTATAGCATATGATGACTTGATAAACATGTACATTGTGAAATGATTACCACAATCAAGTTAATTAATACATTTATTACCTCTTATACCGGAAGAACACTTAAGATCTACTCTCTTTGCAAATTTCAGGTATACCATACAGTATTATTAACTGTACTCACCAGGCTGTGCAGGAGATCCTCAAAGTATTCATCTTATAACTGTTAAGTTTGTATTCTTGGACCAACATCTCCCTATTCCCACCTCCCTGCCTCCCCACCCTAGCCCCTGGTGACCCCCATTCCATTCTGTCTCCATTAGTTTGACCTTTTTAATTTATTTAATTTTTATTATTTAATTTTTTAAAAAGATTTTATTTATTAGAGAGTGAGCATGAGTGGGGATGGGAAGAGGCAGAGGGTGAGGGACAAGCAAAGTCCCCGGTGAGCAGGGAGCCCAACGTGGGGCCCCATCCCAGGACCCTTAGATCATGACCTGAGCCAAAGTTCAGACACATAACTGAGTTACCCAGGAACCCCTTCTTTATATTTTTTTAAAGATTTTATTTTTAAGTAATTTCTACACCCAATGTAGAGTGCCCTGATAATGGAGATCAGATAGATGATTCGCAAATATTTTCTCTGATTACATTTTTAAACGATCTATGTAAAATTATGTAGTATTTGTCTTTCCCTTCTGGTTTATTTCACTTAGCATAATATCCTCTAGGTTCATCATTTAAAAAATAGCAGTATTTCCTTCTTTTTATGGCTGAATAATATTCTGGTTGTGTGCGTGTGTGTGTCTGAGTGCGAGTCTGTGTACCACATTTTCTTGATCAGTTTACCCATTGACGGAGACTCTGGCTGTTTCCATATGTTAGCTCTTGTGAGTAATGCTGCAGTGAACATGGGAGTACATATCATCTTCCAAGATACTGATTCTGTTTTCTCGGATATATATCTAGAAGTGGGATTGCTGGATGTTACAGTAGTTCTATTTTTAATTTTTTGAGGATCCTCCATACTGTTTCCCACAATGGCTATACAATTTACATTCCCACCAACAACGTACAAGGGTTGCCTTTTCTTCAGATCCTTGCCAATACTTGTTATCTCTTCTCTTTGGATAATGGCCGTCCTAACAGGGTGAGGTGGTGCCTCATTGTGGTTTTGATTTGCATTTCTCTGATGATGAGCGATGTTGAGCTTCTTTTCATATGTTTGTCTTTCAGCATCTTTTTGTGCACCTGTCTACGCAGGTCTTTTCTTCATTTTTAAATCAGGTTGTTTATTCTTTTGCTATTCGATTTTAGGAGTTCCTTATCTTTTTGGATGTTGATCACATATCAGATAGATGGTTTGCAAATATTTTCTCTGATTACATAAGATGCCTTTTTATGTTTTTGTTTATTTTCTTTGCTGTGCAGAGATTTTTAGTTTGAGGTAGTTCCCCCTTGTTTATTTTTTGCTTTTCTTGCCTCTGCTCTTGATGTCATGTCCAAAAAATCGTTGCCAAGACTAACATCGGGAAGATTTTTCATTATGTTTTCTTCTAGACAGTCTAGGGTTTCAGATCTTACATATAATTTTTTAAAAGATTTTATTTATTTATTTTATATAGAGAAAGAGAGAGAGAAAGATCACAAGTAGGCAGACAGAGAGAGGGGGAAGCAGGGTCCCCGCTGATCAGAGAGCCTGATTCAGGGCTTGATCCCAGGACCCTGAGAGCATGACCTGAGCCAAAGGCAGAGGCCCAACCCACTGAGCCACCCAGGTTCCCCTTACATATAATTTTTAATACATTTTGAGTTAATATTTGTGAGTAATGTAAGTTAGTGGCCCATTTCATTCTCTTATTTATCTAGTTTTGCCAACACCATTTATTGGAGAGACTGTCCTCTCTTCACTGTGTGTTCTTGGCAGCTTTGTCAGAGATTAATTGGTTACATCTGGGCTCTTCATTCCAGGTCTCTTGGTTTATACGTCTGTTTCTATGCCGTTGCCATACTGTTTTGATTATTATATCTTTGTAACATAGTTTGAAATCAGGAAGTGTGATGCCTCCAGCTTTGTTCTCTTTCTCCAGGTGCTTTGGCTATTCAAGGTCTTTTGTAGTTCCATACATATTTTAGGATTGTTTTTTCAGTTTTTATGGAAAATATGAGGGCACTATTGAAAACATTAGGACAATATACTGGGAATTATTAGAGTTCAACAGCTGTTGTCAGAAAAGGGTGGAAGATAATTTTGCTAGTACCATTGTCATCCTAGAATGACTATAGGCTGTGCCTCCCTGGTCACAGAGCACCAGAGACTTAATAGTGTGTATGTGTATGTGGGTGGGATAATGATAAGAAACCTGAGGCAGGAGACTAATTCTCAGAATTGCTACAGTATAGTACGTAAACTGTTTAGTTCCCAGTAAAAAACTATGGGGCCTAAAAAGAAACAGGAAAGTATGACCTACATACTGGAAAGAAGGCAGACACCTGAAAATACCTGTGAAAATGACCAGATGTCAGATTTAACAGAAAAATATTTAAAATAACCATTATAACTAGTTCACAGAACTGAAGGAAACTATGACTGAAGTAAAGTATAATGCCAATGTTACACGAAATAGAGAATATAAAGAGAAAGAGAGAGAGAGATTTATTAGAGATAGAAAAAAGTTGGAAACTTTGGAGTTCAAACGTGAAGTGAAATAACTAAGGTAAAAAATCCTTTGGAGAGGCTTAGCTATAGATTTGAGCTGGCAGAAGAAATGATTAGTGGACTTGAATATGAATTTATGGTCTATACAAGCTGATGAACAGTGAGAAAAAAGAAAGAAGAGAAATCAACAGAGCCTCAGAGAAGTATTGGACAGCATGAAGTGTACTAACGTGTGTGTAGTAGTAGTAGTACCAGAAGGAAGAAGAAAGGGGAAGAAAAAATAGAAATAATAGCTGAAAAATCCCCAAATTTATTGAAAATTAATAACCTACACGTCCAGGAAGCTCAATGAATAAAGGAGAAGAGTAGAATAGATGAAAAGAGACCAGTAAGTAGATACATCCTAGTAAATATGTTAAAAGTCAAAGGAAAGCAGAAAATCTTAAAGGCAGAAAGAGAAAAATGACTTGTCACTCACTTATCAGAGAACTCCAATAAGAATAACAGCTGATTTCTCAGCAGAAAAAGTGGAGGCCGGAAGGCTATGGGATACCACATTCCGTGTGTTTGAAGAAAAATAAAAACCTGATTGGGTAAGCCAGTTCCATGCAAGCTAATTCTATATAGCCCCCCTGAGTGGTGTGCCCTGTCTTCTTCTAGGTATTATGAGTGTAAGAAATCTTTGTCAAGTTTATACACCTCTCCGTGGTGTTATTTTCTGTCTGTACCTGATTGATCATCAGATATACACGTCTTGGGACATCCAGGTGGCTCACTCAGTTGAGCATCCAACTCTTGATTTTGGCTCAGGTTATGATCTTGGGGTTGTGGGGTCGAGTCCCATGTTGGACTCTGTATCGGGCCTGGAGTCTACTTGAGATTCTCTCTCACCCTCTGCCTCTCTCTCACTCTTATTCCCTCTCTAAAACAACAAAAAAAAACTCCCCAAAATCTCAAAACATTTTAAGTTACATAATTATTCCTTACAATATAACACCATATGCTAAATTTAACTAAAAATGGATCAGAGACCTAACTGTAAGAGCAAAAACTGGAAAACTTTTAGAAGAAAATAGAGGGTTAAAATCTTTATGACCAAAAAAAAAAAAAAAAAAAATCTTTATGACCTTCAATTTGGCAAAGGATTCTATGACATGAGTCCAAAATAACAAACAACCAAGTCAGAGCTGCTGCTGGCAAGTTGGGGTCTAGTCTCACGCACCACTGACCCCGGCCCGCCCAACGTGCACTCCCGATTCCTTTTAGTTCTAAGTCCAAAATGGCAACTCTCAAAGATCAGCTGATTCAAAATCTTAAGGAAGAACATACTCCCCAAAATAAGATTACAGTTGTTGGGGTTGGTGTTGTTGGCATGGCTTGTGCCATCAGTATCTTAATGAAGGACCTGGCAGATGAAGTTGCTCTTGTTGATGTCATGGGAGACAAAAGGGAAGATGATGGATCTCCAGCATGGCAGCTTTTTCCTTAGAACACCAAAAATTGTCTCTGGCAAAGACTATAAAGTGACTGCAAATTCCAAGCTGGTTATTATCACAGCTGGGTCATTTCAGCAAGAGGGAGAAAGCCATCTTAATTTGGTCCAGCGTAACATGAACCTCTTTAAGTTGTCATTCCTAATATCGTAAAATACAGCCCAAACTTCAATTTGCTTGTTGTTTCCAATCCAGTGGATATCTTGACCTATGAGGCTTGGAAGATAAGTGGCCTTCCCAAAAACCATATTATTGGAAGTGGTTGCAATCTGGATTCAGCCCAGTTCTGTTACCTAATGGGGGAAAGGCTGGGAGTTCACCCATTAAGCTGTCATGGGTGGATCCTTGGGGAGCACGGAGACTCCAGTGTGCCTGTATGGAGTGGAGTAAACGTTGGTTTACCACCAGAAGGCTGGTATCTCTCTGAAGAATCTGCCCCCTGACTTAGGCACTGCTGCACATAAGGAACAGTGGAAAGGAGGTCACAAACAGGTGGTCAACAGTGCCTATGAGGTGATCAAACTGAGAGGCTACATTTCCTGGACCATTGGACTGTGGCAGTTTTGGCAGAAAGTATAATGAAGAATCTTAGGCGGGTGCATCCAATTTCCACCATGATTAAGGGTCTCTTTGGAATAAAAGATGATTTTTCCTTAGTGTTCCTTACCTCTTGGGACAGAATGGAATTTCAGATGTTGTGAAGGTGACTCTAACTCCTGAGGAAGAGGCCCGTTTGAAGAAGATACACTCTGGGGGATCCAAAAGGAGCTGCAGTTTTAAAGTTTTCTGCTGTACCACTTCACTGTCTGTCCTACAACAGGGTTTTCATTGGAGGTTGTGTACATTGTCCTTATTATCTGATCTGTTACTCAAGGAATATTAAATAGCCTAAGAAAAACCATCAGTTTCCTGAAGTTCTAAATAGGAATGTTCATCAAACCCTGAAGCTATATCCTAATGCTGGTTGATACCCGTATTTGTAGTCCTAAATGGGTTCATCTCAGAGGCACCACTGCCAATGTTGCATATGCTGCAGTTGCTCTGCAAACCAGATGCGTATTTCCTGTGTGTTCTATGACTTCTGGTTCCTTCACCCAACACCCAGCATGCATAGTCCCACCTTTTCCAGTCAGTCACATCCTTGGATCCAATGTATAAATTCATTATTGCATGTATTGTTCATAACTGTTCCAAAGGATCTTATTTTGTGTACCATATATGTCAGAATATGTACATTGCGTACATTGCCATATAATGTAAAAAGACCATGCAACCAACTAAGTGTCATACCAACTAAAATGCCAAATAAAATTTGAACAGTGACTTTTTTTTTTTGGAAAAAAAAAATCACAACCAAAGAAAAAAAATTAATTGGGAATTTGTAAACCGTCTATCTGGTAAGGAATGGTCCTGTATCTCAAATATAGAAAGAACTCTTACTGCCTAGTAGCAAAAAGTTAAATTACCCAATAAAAGATTGGCCAATTGATCTGAATAGATATTTTTCTAAAAAAGATAGAAAAGTTGTCAACAGACACATGAGAAGATGCTCAGCATTATTGCGCATTAGGGAAATGCAAATGAAAACTAATGAAACACACATCATACACACTAGTGTGACTATAGTAAAAAAGGCAGACAATAACAAGTGTTAGCAAATATGTGACAGTGTTTCAGAAAGTTAAATAGAGTTACACAGGTCATCCAGCAATTCTATTCTTAGATACACGTTCAAGGGTGTTGAAAACATATATCCACACATAAACTTGTGTAAACATATTCAAAGCAGAATTATTCATCGCAGCCAAAAAGTGGGAACAACCCAAATGTTCATGAACTGATGAGTGGATAGACAGATTATTTTATATTCACAGAGTAGAATGACATTTAGCCTTAAAAAGTAATGATGTACTGATACAAGCCACAACATGGGTGAATCTTGAAAACTTACGCCAGGGAAATAAGCCAGACCTGAAAGAACAAATATTCTGTGACTCTATATAAGTAATTAGAGCAGTCAAATTCTTGAAGAAAGTAGTCAGGGGTGGGGGAGGTAGGGAAGTTACAGTTTAATGGGTACGGAGTTTCATGTACGGATGATGAAAATTTCTGTTGATAAAGATTGCACAAAAATGTGAATGAACTTAATTCCACAGAATGGTACATTTAAAAACTGTTGAAATGGCAAATTTTATGTTATGTATATTTTACCACAACTCAACACACTGGAAGTGAGGAAATTTTTCAGATGGGGTTTCCATTGTGGAAGAGAGTGAAGAGACACTTGTGGTGGTAATATACCTACATTCAGCTTCAGCTGGTGAAATACTCATTCTGTGAAAAGATGACTGATTATGTTACAATCCTTAGAGCAGTTGCTAAAAAGCTATGCAAAGAGAAACATAGTGAAAAACATAGCAGATAAATTGAAATGAATACCCAAAAATGTTAACACAACCCAAAATAAGCCAGGAAAGGTAAAACAGAGGAACACAAGCTAGATAAATGAACAAAAAAGAAATAATAAAATGGTAGACCTAATGCAAACATATTATTCAGTACATTAAATGTAAATGGTCTAAACATATCAGTAGAAAATACAGAGATGGTCAGAATGGATTAAGGAAAAAAGAAGAAACCGTGAACCAAATTTGTGCTGTCTACAAAACAATCATTGCAAATATAATGATATATATAGATTAAAAAGATAAAAAATAATGTCTGCAAGCATTAATCAATAGAAAGCTTAATGGCTATATGAGTAGCTCACATAGATTTCATAGCTAAAAACAGAGCCAGGGATAAAAAAATGATTATTTATCATAATGATCAAAAGGACACATTACCAATAATTCATAATAATCTTAAATCTGTATGCACCTAATTATGTTGCTTTACATTACATAAAACCGACAGAATTGAAAGGACAAATAGACAGTTACTATAGTTTCGTTGGAGACCTAAAACCTCCTCTAATACTAATAGTAGAATGAGTAGAAAGAAAATCAACATAGTTGTAGAGTAATAGAACATCATCACCAAACAGCTAGATTTAATTTTAACTTATGGAACACTTAACCAAACAACAGTAGATATATTTCTTCCCACATGCACATGAACACTCGCTAAAATACATCATATCCTGGAACATAAAGTTGACAAATTTAGGATAATCAGAATTATCTTAAGTATGTTCTCTGACCATACCAAGCAAAAACCGGATATCAGAAAGATAGTAAGCCAGAAACAAACATTAGAAAGTTAACAGGAAAATTTCCAGACACTTAGAATTTAAATGCGTGTCTAAACAGCCTATACATTCAAATAGGGAATTTTAGGAGAAATAGAAAATACTTGAAAATGAAAGAAAATATAAATAGAGAACAGAATTTGTGGAATGTAGCTAAGGTAGTACTTAGATAGAAATTTATAACTTTAGATGCTTATATTAAAAAAGAAGAGAGATCTCAAATCAATAATCTAAGCTTCCATTTTGAACTAGGAAAGGAAAAATAAACCCAAAAGAAGCAGAAGAAAATAATGAAGATAAGAATATAAATAAAAGAAGTTAAAAATATAAAACATAATCAATGAAACACAAGCTGGTTCTTTGAAAAGGTTGATAAAATTGAGAAGGATCTAGCAAGACTGACGAAGATAAGAGAAGACACAAATTGCTAATATCACGAATGGAAGAAGAGATACAACTACAGACTCTAGATGATAAAAGGGTACTAAGCTAATACCATAAAAACTTGACAAATCCATGAGGTTAGATGAAGCGCCAATTCAACGACAACCATAAACTACCAAAGCTCGCCCAAGATGGAACGGATGCCCAGAGGTCCTATAGCTAATAAAGAAGCTGAATTCATAGCGACCAACAATAAGAACAAAAAAGTCATTGCTTCTTGGCCTTTTGGCTAAGATCAAGTGTAGAACAAAAAAGTCATTTGGAAAAATTTCTATGCTTGTATGGCTTAACTGGTGAATATACCAAATGTTTAAAGAAGACATAAGAGAAATTCTACGCAATTTCTTCCAGAAAATGGACAAGAGGGAGATATATCACAGTTCATTTTATGAGACCAAAATACAAAACCAAGACAAAGGCAATACAGAAAAAATCTCACAGATCAATATCCCTCATGAACATAGACATAAAGTCCCCAGTAAAATATCAATAAATTGAATCCAGCAATATATAAAATGAAAATGACACTAAAGAAAAATGGAGTTTATCCAAAGAATGCAAGGCTGTTTCAGTATTTGAAAAGTAATCAGTTTAATCTACCATATTAACAGTCTCACAAAGGAAAACCCACATGATTTTATCAATCGATCCTGAAAGAGTATCTGATAAAATTCAACATAATTCTTGTTAAAAATGCTCCGCAAACTGGGAATAGGGGAGAACTTTTCATAAAGAACAACTACAAATAATCTACAGTGACATTGCACTTGCTGGTGATAAAATGCACGTTTCCTATGATTTTTTTTTTTTCAGTGCAAATAAAAGAAGATGGTTTTATTAAAGCACAGGGACAGGATCTGTAGGCAGAAAGAGCTGCACTGGAATTGTGAAGAGTAATTGGTTACATATTTTTAAGTTGGGAAGGATAGAAATAAAGGAAATGTCCAAAAGGATTTTCAAATGCTAACGAAGATTTATGGAATCCCGGAGGCCTGATTATTGTCAAGTTAAGGTTGTTTTTCCGCCTTTAACAAAGCATTAACCTTAAGACAGTTAGGAGCTCCTGGAGGAATGTCATCTTCTGCCTGTCGCAAGTATTTGTCAATGGGCGACAAGTTGTATGGAAACTTAATTCTATCTACATTTCCTTTTGTCTTTGTTCTCTACATAATTCGCCCTTGAACAATCTTTAAGGTTGTTGAAGGCGGAAGGTCTTATCTTCTGTAACTTCTTCCTGCTGTATAGGGGCATAAAGATGTCCCTTCCTATGGGTCAACATTGATCAGTTGCAGAACTTGTATATATGGGTATAAATTCATATATTTTTTTTTTCTATATATAGGATTTGTAAATATAGATATGTATATATAGGAGCTACCAAATGCAGTAAAGGAGTCTTGGCACGAGAGGAGTGCCAGACACTGGAAAAAACAACAAAATAAGGTTTATATGAGAAAAGAAGCCCAATTAAAAAAGCCTTTGATAGTTGATCAAAATTTTCTTCCAGCCCAGGAGTTTAACCAATCACTAAAGGATAGGGAGAGAGAGAGAGAGATCATGTAATGCACCAGTTCAAGTATTTATCTTTTAGCAATCCTGCTACATTTCTGTGATGATCTGGAATATATACACAACGTCCTGCTTTTATGATAGCACAAGTTCCACCTTGTGCAGCAATGAAAACGTCTAATGCCATTTTATTTTGTAAAACTGCTTTACCTATTTGTGTTACTTCAGTGTTTAATAGGGAAATGCTATTTTGAGTGTCATTTAGGGCTTTGATTGTGTATTATTAAGAGCTTCTACGTGCCAAGTGACATCCTCCAGTCCTTCGTTGTCATTTGAAGAGAAGTTGGAGGTCTTCCACAGGTTCACGGGACAAAGAAGCCATGTTAGCGGGCATACTGGCTTCCGAATTTGCAGAGTCTCGGAGTCCAGACGAGAAGACTCAGCTGGCGGGTTGGGCACCAAAATTATATGATTTGATGTGGGGCGGGGTCCTAGAGTGAACCATCAAGAAAGAATTCTTGAAATGTTTTTGATGCAAAAAAGATAGTTTTATTAAAGTATGGGGATAGGACCCATGGGCAGAAAGAGCTGCACTCAAATATTTAGGTGATTGGAAAAAGGAAGGAAGTTCACTTTCCTCGTTACTATTGAATACCATTCTGACAGTCCTAGCCATTTCAGTAGGGCAAGGAAAAGAAATTAAAGATGTGTGGGGTGGAAAGGAAGAAATAAACTATCCCTGTTCATAGATGACATTTTTTCCAACACAAGTAATTTCCAGGAATTTGTTTTTAAAATTTTAGGAAAGGGACGTCTGAGTGGCTCAGTTGGTTAACTGTCTGCCTTTGGCTCAGTCATGATCTCAGAGTCCTGGGATGGAGCCCTGCATTGGGCTCTCCACTCAGCGGCAAGCCTGCTTTTCCCTCTCCCTCTGTGATCTGTCTCATTCTCTCAAATAAATAAATAATTTTTTTTAAAAAAAGAGTAAAATTTTAGGGCAAATATATGAGCTAATCAAGGTCACTAGATACATCTTTGAAAGGTCAGCACACAAAACAACTATGGCATACTAGCAATGAGCAATTAGGTATCAAATTTTTTAAAAATTAAAGAAGTTTCTGACAAAAAAGGAAAATACCTATGAATAATTCTAACTGAACTGTGCAGTATCTGCATGCGGAAAATAAAAATGTTGACAAAAGAAATGAAACGCAATTTAAATAATAGGTCTTATTTATGAATTAGAATACTCACTATAGGAAAATTATCAATTTTTCTTAAATTAATGTATAGATCTAAGACAATTATCAAAGTTACAGAGGGATATTTTGTAAAGTATTTATGGAAAGACAAAGGAAATAGAGTAGCTAAAGCAACTTTGAAAAAGAAGAATACATTTAGAGAATTTATGGTACCTGAATTTTAGACTTACTGTGAAATACAGTAATCAAGACAGTGTGGTATTGGCAAAAGAATAGGCAAGTAGGTCAATGGAACAGGACAGAGATACAGAAATATATCCGCACAAATGCAACCATTTGATTTTTGGCAATAGTACAAAGATTCTTAAATAGAGAAAGAGTAGTTTCTTCAACATGTAGTGTTGGAAAAATTGGAGATTCATATCCAAAAGGAACTCCAAAAGAAAACAACTAAATTTCACATTTTATATACCAATATTAATGCAAAATGGATCAGCTCTAAATGTAAGGCCAAAATCTAGAAAACTGAGAAGAAAACAAGCACATCCTCATGAGCTGGCATTAAGCAAAGAGTTCTTAACCATAATGTCAAAAGATGATTGATAAAAGAAGAAAATAACTCGGACTTAACTAACTAACAGCCTTTATTTTGGGCAACATTTTGGTGGGTTTGAGCATGAGACTGTCCAGAGGCCACAGTGGGGGGCCACCATTCAAAAGAGGGGAGTGCAAGGGGACTTCTAAGGGTCAGGAGCTGGGAGACGTGATGTCACATGGCAGCCCGACAGGATTCTCTAGGTCAGAGAGTTCTGAAAAGCAGCCACAGTTTAGGGTCATTATCTTATCTATGGCTAATACGTGAGCAAGATTATGGGGTAGCAAAGAAGGGACCTTGGTGGTGTGGGCCCCTGGGTGGCTCAGTGGGTTAAGTGTCTGCCTTCAGCTTGGGTCATGATCCCGCAGTCCTGGGATTGAGCCCCATGTCGGGCTCCCTGCTCAGGGGTAGTCTGCTTCTCCCTCTCTGCTCGCTCTCTCAAAGAAGTAAAATCTTTAAAAGTAAAAAACAATTGGTTGTGTAAAAATGTGAGTTTGACAGGGGTGGGATTTTGGACTAATGAGTCTCAGCCTGCTGTTGAGAAGTAAACAACATAGAAGACAGTATATGGAGGCCATCGCTGGCTCATGTATGTCACAATTGGATAACGGGTTGTGGCTCGAAGAAATTTGAGCACATACTACAAAAAGTCTAGATTGCCTTGAGGAGACTGTTGGTGGAAATATGGGTAGTAAAGGCGATTCTGGTAAGGACTCAGAAGGAAAAGAGGAACAGATTACTGGAAACTGAAGGAATTTTATATGAAACTGGAGGAATTGTTATATAGTGGCATAAAACTTGGCTGCATTGTGTTCTGCAGTTGTGGAGAAAACAAACTGTAAATGATGACATTGAATATGTTGCTGAAGAGATTTCCAAGTGAAGTACTGGAGATGCAGCCTGCTATTTTCTTTCTGCTTAGTAAAACGTAAAAGGAAAGAGATAAATTAAGGAAGAAACTGTGAAGCAAAAAGGAGCCAACACTTGATGATTTCGGAAGTTCTTGGCTTCTCCAGATTTCAAAGGATGCGGACATTAAGAAATTCACGATTAAGGAAGTGTGTTCTGGAGAGAAGTCCAAGTGTAGGGCTGGATAAGCTTTTGCTCAAACAATTAGGATGTACTCAGTCATCTCAGGAGATGGCAGAAGTGATGGGGTTTTCCAGAAAATATCTAAGGCTGTGGACTCTCGTGACATACACGAGAGACCCACATGGTTTTTGAGAATGTTATTTCAGCAGGAACACTGCTAACTTGGACTGAAAGGGACAGAAACAGGACATAATGAGAGAAAGCTGTTGAGCTTCCAAAATTACTCAAGCAGGAAATTACAACTGCAAACATATGCTACCCTTCAGGAAAAAGTAATAATGATTCCAAGGGTAGAGCCCCTGCAGGTTGTATAGAAGCCTCTGGAGTCTCAGGGACAGAGCATTAAGACTCACAGTATTATTCCCAGGTCTTGAGACTTAACAGAACTTTTCAGTATGTATTTCAAACTTACCTGGGACTGGTGACCCCTTTATTCTTTCCACTGCCCCCCGGTTACTCTCTTTGGGAATGGGAAGGTCTATCCTGTTTATGTCTAATGTTATACATATCTCATCATTATATTTTAAAATTCAAATAATTTGTTTTCTTGTTTTATGTGTCCACAGAAAGAACTCTTTTGTTTCAGCACAGAACACACTCAGAATCTAACCCATACTTGATGTAGGTGATGAGATTTGGGACTTTTGAGCTGATGCTAATTAGATGAGGTTTGGGACTCAGAGCTGATGCTATAAGGAAGTGAGTTTGGATAAGGATATTGGGATAGAGTGAATATGTGAGACAGACGTGAGTTTTAGGGGGCCAAAAGTGAACTGTGATGGGTTGCACGCTGCCACTCTCCAAAATATATGTCCACATTCTAGTCCCTAGAATCTGAGAATGTGATGTTGTTTGGAAAAAGGGTTTTACAGATGTAATTAAGTTAAGGATTTTAAGATGAGATCATCCTACATTCCCTGAATAGGCTCTTAATCCATTGACAAATACCTTCATGAGAGACACACAGAAGAGAGGCGTGGCAGAAGATGAGGAGAAGGGCCCGGAAAGACAGAGGTCAAGACTAGCATTATGCACTCACAAGCTGGGAGTGCCTGGAGCCACCAGAAGTTGGAAGAGACCAAGAAGTTTTCTGTCTTAGAGGCTTCATAGAGAGCAATACCTTGACCTTGGACTTCTGGCCTCCAGAACAGTGAAAGAACTCATTTCTGTTTTGTTACAGAGCTCATAGCAATTTGTTGTGGAAGGCCTAGGAAACAAGTACATCTACCTTGTTCTGGTTTCAGGGTTAGGAGCTCTGTTAAGGGAGAACCATGTAGCATTACAGAAGAGTCCTGACGTACATTTGGTTTCTTGGTATAGATGTGGGAGCCCAAGATTCGTGGTTCTGGAATGATTAGGACATGAAATTACAGCCCTAAGTTTACACAGATCTCTTCACAGCCTCCATACAGAGCAAACTCATAGGAAAAGCTTAAGATTTCATAAAAGTTTTGCATCTTATTGAGCAATATACAATTCCTCTGAAAAATGTATTTTGTTTCCAATCTTCCAGTTTGGAAGGGGGGTCACTGCTAGAACAAGTTGCAATTCCAAGGTACAGTTAAGACAGAAGAGCACGAAGACAAACTTTCTGAGCTAGTTTTCTCATCTGTAATATGAAAAAGCAGTGATATCTATTTTCAGAATTGTTCTGTTCTGTTTTGGTTTTTAGGATTGTTTATCTCTCAGGAGAAAGAACACAATGTGCTCTTTAAATCTGTAAAGTCCTACTTGTGATGCTTAATTTTATGTGTTAATTTGACTGGGTCATGAAGTGCCCAGAGTAAACACCATTTCTAGGTGTGTCTGGGAGGATGTTTCCGGATGAGATGAGGTGGACGTGGGAAGTAGGGGGCCTTCCCCCAACGTGGGCGGGCAGCATCCCATTCTTCGAGGTCTTGAAGAGCAAAAAGCTGAGGAAGGAAGGATTTCTTTTCTTCCTTTCTGCCTGCTCGGCTGTGACATCAGTCTTCCCCTGCCCTTGTACTAGAATTTACAGCACTGGCGCCTCTGGTTCTTTGGCCTTCAGACTAGGCCTGGAATCACACCACCGGCTCTCCTGGGTCTCCAGCTTGCATACGGCAATTGTGAGACTTCTCAGCTTCTGTAATCACATGAGCCGATTTCTTGTAACAAATCAATCTCTCTCTCTGTCTCTAGTCATCTATTTATTTTGGCTTTACTTCTATATTCATTCTGTTTCTCTGGAGAACTCCAATACACTACACAATTCTGCTTTTGAACTAAATATTATTAGATGGCTTTTAAGCCAAAATATTACAACTTTTATGCTTTACATTGTCAAAATTTCCCCCCCTCATACCTTACTCTAGTAGGCTCACTCATTCAGTCACTGAGTCAAGTAGCCTTATCCTCTTATCAAGGTTCCACAATTTTGGATGATGCCTATTCCAGGCCAGATTCAGACTAAGAATTTGTGGTTTTGTTCTGTTTTGTTTTGTTTGAGACTATTAAAAAGAATAAACTGCCTTTAGAAAATTGCAAATAAGCACTTTCCTCCTGGGATTAGTATTTTCACCAAGTCATTCCCGATGGTCTATCACTTACCTATTACATACTAGAACTGTCCAGTTATTTTGGTATTTTTCTTATTGGTAAAATGTTGCTCTTTGGGTTCCTGGACCCAATTCCTGTGTGTGTGTGTGTGTGTGTGTGTGTGTGTGTGTGTGTGTAGAGTTCCAATACCAACAAGCAATTCTGATACCAGCAGGGTCTGAGAATTCTGGTTCCCCAACCTGGAATCTCTCTGAATTCTCTTCTTGGGTTTTTATGAAGTCTTTGTTATCTGATTGATTAAATCATTGGCTCTTGGTGACTGATTCAGCCTCTAGCCATTCTACCTCCCTAGAAGTCAGGGGGTAGAACTGAGAGTTCCAGCCCTCTAGACATGATTGGTTCCCCTGTCAATAGCCCCCATCCTTAGGTATTTTCTGGAAGTGACCTTCATTAACATAAATTGTGGTGGAAAAGGGGTTTGTATGAATTACAAGACACCTGTTTCAGCTTTGTGGCTCTGAAGCAATTTCAGGAACTGAGACTAAGAAACCAAACATAATAAAAGATGTTCCCATTGCTCTTACAAGCTCAGGACATTCCAGGGGTTTTGGGAACTGTGAGCCAGGAACTGTTTATAAAGACCAAATATATATAATAAATATATTTTGGTCATCTGAATGATCCAATATATATATAAAATAAATCACAGTATCACAGTTGGCCAAGAGATTCTGTTTGTTTCCCTGTTTTGAGAGAGCTAAGTATTCAATTATGTTGACTTTAACTGTAGAGTCTTTCGTGTCTCAGAACAAAAACAAAAAAACCTAGATGCAGGCTGAAAATCTCAGTCAAAAATCTAAATAAACATTGCAAAATAATTCTTGATATTGAATTTTCTGTTTTAACCTAGATTTAGATGTCACTGACTATAGCCTTCATGTTAATTCATCTCAATCAAATGGAGACTATGATTTTAGCAAGAAATGTCAGAAAGAATAAGATAAGAAAAATATGTCAGCTCTCACTATTCCTGTTGCAGCCTTTAGCTCCAAAATAATAGAATGAAAGGCTATCTAAATTTATTCATGCAAAACAATTACTTCCCATATCTGATTCATTACCATATAGCCATGTTAACTCATGGTAGATTCATTTCCTTTATTTGCTTTCTCTGAAGCATTTTTTTCACTTTACTGTTTACTGCTTGTCCAATATTTTGTTTTTTCTACTATTCTTTGTTCAAACTGCAAAAATCTGAAATAGAAATATAATATAGAAGTATAGGCATCAGCTAACATTTTCTATGGCATATGGTCCTTCAGATGCCATATGTACCAGTGTTTAGTGATTCTGGCAAAGAGGCATAGAACGGTGAAAGCCAACTGCCAGGATTGCTGAAAACAAATATGTAAATGCTCCAGGGCTTTTGTTATTCATAACATACCTCTAACACAGCACATACAATATGCTGTTCATTCTGTAACTAGTATAACTAATAAACCACATTTTTCTCTCTACTTCTTTAAGGCGTCTCCAAGTTTGTGTGGTCTTCTGCCTCTAACCTTGACTCCCAGGACCGAACTCTGCATTTCATGAAGCTCATATGAATGAAAGAGGCCTAAGGGAATACACTCATCCTTTTTCAAGGGCATTTATTTGTTTTTCAAATTAAAATCCGGAGTCTTCTGCAGGCCTCTTCCGTGGAACAAAGAAAACGCACTGGGCATGTTCTCTAGACAGTCATTAGGGGAAAGCCACGAGCACCAGGAAAGGCAGATTTGTGCAGAAGAACAGGAAAAGTTGTTTTCACTGTGACACTGTCTCGTGGGCTTCTCAACAGCGGAGTTCTGTAGGATGTAATGCGAGAGGAGGTCTGCAGATACAATTCTTGTGAAAAAGGGCGATAGTGACAATTTGAATAACTTTCATGCTGCCGCGTGCACTCATGTCCACGTAAAATGATCACAATTTAGGGAGTAAACCTTGTTTATTAATCATTTATTTTTATTATTAATAAACCTTGTTTTGTTTCGTTGGCTTATTTCTGCTGATTCAGACATAGCGGATGCGGACGCACCTAATCTCCTCCGTTCTGCTTCATGGACGGGAAGCCGCACGCACGGAAGGAGCAGCAGACCAGCCCCTGGAGGCCACAGAGGTCATCACTTCCCATTTGCCATCAGACAAGCTGTTTTACCTCTTTGAGCCTGTTTCCGTATGTGCGATGAGGAGAATGTCTTCCCTGGGGTATTAGTGTGAGGGTAACATGCGATAATCTTCATGGAAGTGCGCTTCTCTAGTATTGTTATTGTTAAAAAGAAAACATCTGTGGACTTGCTGGTAGTTTAGAGGCCTGAGGAGGCTTGTATGACTTATCACTGAGTGCTTTTCTGAACACACAAACCTAGAAGGAAACTGGAAATAGAAAGTTGCAAACGTGCCAGTAAGATGGTCAGCAATGAAAATGACTTTTTCTGGGTCTGATTTTTTTAGGTTGAATCAAATGAATTTGCCATTTTTATAGGTCAATAATGATCTTAACATAGGAAATTTCCCTTGGTTCTTTTTAGCTGTTTTGATGGATCCCCCATGATAACCCGCACACATGCGCGCGCACACACACACACACACACACACACACACACACACACACACACACACCTGACACCCTCTCCTGGCAAGCAGTAACTGATAACTAGCAAAGCTATCTGATTTCCATTTCTGCTTAATAGCTTCTTCCCTTTCTATCACCCCCCAATTAGGCACCAAATTATTTTGATCGTGACTCTGAAATGCCTTGCACATGCGAACCTTTCCTTTTCATTGCCAAGACTCGGTCCAGGTTTCATTTCTTGTATAGATTGTTGAAATATTCTTCTATCTAACATTTAACCTGGGAATTCTCTGTGGCAGCAACAAAGATGATTTTAGGGCATAGGGAATGCAGGATCAGGAAACTGTCTCCAAATTTAGTCCGTGATCCTAGATATAATTATAAAGAGATGTAAAAGACATTAACAGAAGGTGGGAGGAGAAACAGTGAGGAAGTAAATGCTAAGAGATCTTCAAGAGGAAGATAAAATCAAGGATCAGGGAGCTCTAGGACAAGGTAACAGAACCTGCATTAGAACAGTTATTAAAATTGCCCATCCTATCGTCTCATTGTCAGCCGCTGGAATTGGGGTTGGGAAGATACACCTCTTCTTACTTACAGGTGAAAACTGCCAGGATTCTTTCTCAGGAAAACTTGAGAACTTGGCCTTTCTATCGGAAAAGTAGACAGAGTTATGTTACAGGGAACCCTGCAGAAAAATTCCAAAATGGGGCTCGAGGTCCCCAAAGTGCTAACATGTAATTATAACTTTTCTTTCCCATGAATCTACAGATAAGACTGGTAAGTTTTATTTTTCTTAAACAAGGTGGCTCAAGCTTGCTGGGCTCTTTTTTGAAATGTTCCATCACTGAATTGAAAGAAAAAAATGAATAAGATTCCTTTTTAAAGGTTCCTTTTGTTAGGAATTATATTTGAAATGTATTGTAATAGGTCTATATCCACATATAAAATAAGGAAAACCTTGTCTCTGTCTTCTAAACAAAACAAAGAGAAATTACAATTGAGTTTTACCACAGGCGAAACAGTTCCAAATTTCAGCCTGGAAAAAAATAATAAAAAATACTAAATATAAGAGCACTTTATGTCCTTCCAGGACAAACATGCAGAGAATCAGCACTTAGGAACAAGTAATCCCTCTATCACTGGGACGTCATTACTGAGAAAATAATGTTAATTCTGGGGCCATTAACAATTAAAATGCTGTATCTTCAGACAGCCACGTGTGGCTTAGAGAGGAAAGCATCCTCCAGTTCAGCAGAAACTGACACATAGTTCGTCTTGATTTTGTCATTGACTTAGGACTTGTTAGAGGTGCATGCTCGACCAGAGAAGTCCTTCGATTAGGAAATAAAGATACTAGTGGTGGTGAAAAGCTTTCAGAATAACGTCTCTGATCGTTCAAAGCAACCAATGTAATGCAGACATGCTCCCGGGGATGGTGTCGTTTGCCATCGGTGACCACAATTCTCAAGCGAGACTAGATCACGAGGCCTGCTTCGATCTTAGGTAAAGAACATGGACTTGAAAGGAAGTGCAAAGTAGCCTCATGAAATTTTAATAAATACATTTTGAAAAATTCAGAGAGGACAGAGACAAATGCATCGTGATAAAGCAGGGCTCCCAAGAAGGGTGGAGAACCTGGACACACATGTTAATCAGTGGACCAAGCAGTTCATCAAGTCAGTGCACCGGAGCCAGATTCTGCAAGAGACACTGCGGAGGGAATATAAGTGTGACGCAGCCCCAACTCTCAAGGAGCTTACAGTCTGACAGAAGAGGAAGAAGAGAAAGACCAGAGACTCTCGTGTGACTCATTACAGCCGTGGTAAGAAGTGGGGAGTGATTTTGCTTGGGTGTCAGAGGACGTGCAAAAGGAGAATTACCTGCACTCGGTTGTTAGAGATGAGTAGTGGCCTGCCAGGGAGGGAGGGAACATCACAGAGGGAATAGCATGTAACAGAGTTCCAAAGCCTGAAAGAGTTATACTGGAAAGAACAAGAAAAACAAGCTTGGGATTTATGGAAAATATGGATTACAGAAAAGAGGAACTAAGGAGATGAAGAAAAAAATGGATATTTGGGAATTTGGAAAATGCAGTAATTAGATTTGATTAGTAATTTGTAAAATAAGGCGATTATCAGTCTTCTCACTCAGCCAGTAGGTACCAGGCACAAATTGGCTTCACACTGGGATGAATTGGGATGAATGACGATAGGTTGTGATATTGTGTAATTCTGATCCCCCACCTTCTTTACCCCTTCACCCCTCTATCTCTTGACCCCCACCTGACAAAGCACCTCTGTGGCGGATCCATGTGGCTCTTTGGCGCCGTCACACGGTGCAGGTTTGGGAGCGGCTACTTTTACCGCCGACTGCTGTGCGTGATTCCAGGACTTACACCAGGGACCTTTCTTGGATGCCCCTAAGTTGCCGGTCACGCCCTTACTCCAGATAGATTCTGCCCATTCTTGAAATGACCAAAGTGAGCAAAGAGGCAGGCGAATTCTGGCCAAGAGAAATATGGAGAGGAGGGGCAGTTGTATTGGTTTCCCATCAGATGCGGAGAGAAATGAATTGAGGAAACTTTCTGATCATCTATTGGGAAAATAGAGACTTCTTAGTATTCTTGTATTTTAAAACATACTGTCTCCGACTATCAGGAATACTGCTGCCACGAACTTTGGTGCATGGATTTCTGTCCGTTACCGGAATGGGAACCCTTGACACTGTTAGGTCCGTTACCAAAGGAACGAGACTGAGACAAGGTGAAAGTTATTTAAAGTTTTATTCTATGCCAAGCATGAGAAGTCAGACTGACCAGCCAGGGCCGTCTCCGAAGAGAGCGACCCCTCCCAGCCTCACAGACTATTTTTTATAGAGCAAAAGTCTGGCCACACATCGGTGGCCAGTGAGATTGTAACATTGCATAGTCATGTTAGGTCACACGCAGGTGGCCAATTGAATTACAATTTACCCTATAGTAGCTGTGAACTAACCTATTACTCTGGTCAGAATTGGCGCTCAAGTTTGGCGCCCAAAAGGCGGGGTTTACATTCTTTGTTGGTTAGGCAGACAATATGTGTGCTTTTTACTGATTGGATGTCTCCACCTGGCCTGACTCGTCTTTTTATTCTGGGCTCTGTTATCAGGAACTGGCCGACCTGTCCTCGTATTCTGGGCTCTGTTATTAGGAATGGCAGACCATATTTTACTGGTTTTCCAGACTTGCTTCTAAGTAAGTTTCTCTGGGAGGGGCAGGGTCAGTTTAAGTTTTACTGCACAAACAACAAAATGGCTATTTAACAGAGTTGGAGTCGCTCTGGCTAAATAGGTTCTTACAACATTACACATTTGTCTAACTTGTAGAATGGTGAAGACAAAGAATGTATTTTAATGTAAACTGCGGAGTTCTGTTCATAAATTTTTGATGATGTTTTGTTAATTGTAAGGTATGTAGCGCACCCTTGTAAGATGTGGCTAATGGACGAAAGTGGAGGAGTGGGTTATGGAATCTTCCTGCAATTGTCTGTTCCAATTTTATGTTCATCAAACAGTTCAAGACACTGTCTCCTACTTACTAAAAATCTAGAATCAGTTTCATGGAGAGATCTATACTGACCTGTGTTCCAAACATAGCTAAGATCTGTGTATTCAGCAAGTAGACACTTTTTTCCTATGACACATGGATCTCGTTTCAGTGAGAAATTCATCTTGCCTTCTGTACTTAATGGTGATGGACTCAATAAATTTAAATTTATACATATGCAATAATAGAAAAAAAACACACTTGGTGTTTACACTATGACTGTACCTGTTCTTGTGGGTCATCTTCTTCTAAGACATGCAGAATTGAGGCTGGAAAGTACATTTTAAATAGAGACAAATGTTGTAGTAAGGAGGTAGTATTTTAGCATTATTCATTCCATCAACGTAATGTATTTTGTGAGTAAATAATTATTGATCATTACAAGAACGCAGGCACAAATGTTACCATTAAATAATTAAGAAAATATTTCTATGTATTCATCGATGGCTATATATTTTACAGAATATTTACATATGTGTGCACACGTGTGCAAATACGCACAAACTTGCCCAGTGTAGTTTAGAAAAGAGCCAAACCCCTTTATGATACATTTGCCAACGGAATAAACAATCTTGAATGTAATGAAAATCTTGCCAAGTCCTGTCAGAAAATTCTTGTGGTTCAATGCAATTCTCGGATGGTGAAGAGCCACTAAAATAACCCCTTCACTCAGACTCCGGTGACTCGCTGGGGGGCTCTCATTGCAGTTGTCACCGAAACAGTCAGATTTAGCGTATAGATAGAAGGAGAGAAACATGTCAGTGTGTGCTGTGTGTGTGTGCTCTGGTGCGTGTGTACATGCATATGTGTACGGAGGGACAGCTGAGGCCTTTGATACAATGTATGTCAATAAAAATATGAACATGAATAATTGGCAGAAGGGGTCCATCAGGATTTCAGTGTCTTTTTTTTTACTCAATATTAAAGCTAATGGAGGCTTTTGTTTAGTTTATATTCACGGGTTTTTAAGTCAATGCATAATAGGACAAAATAGTCACATAGAACAGTACTTTTCAAATGATGGGTTTGATCCATTTGGAGGCTATAAAATCAATTAATAGGATTGTGACCAACATTTTACGAAACAAGGTTGAATAGAAAACTATGGAGAGGGGCGCCTGGGTGGCTCAGTGGGTTAAAGCCTCTGCCTTCGGCTCAGGTCATGATCTCAGGGTCCTGGGATCGAGCCCCGCATCGGGCTCTCTGCTCAGCAGGGAGCCTGCTTCCCCCTCTCTCTGCCTGCCTCTCTGCCTACTTGTGATCTCTGTGTGTCAAATAAATAAATAAAATCTTAAAAAAAAAAGAAAGAAAACTATAGAGAGTGTATATATAACATATTGGAAGTGTAAGTATTTGTGTGTGTGTGCACGTGTGTGTGTGTGTGTGTGTGTGTTGGGTCATGATCCTCTGCCTTTAAGTGGGTTGTAATTAAAAAAAAAATCGACATTTGATAACTGTATTGGTCTGTCTGGATGTCCTAACAAAGTACTGTAGGCTGCGTGACTTAAACAGCACAGATTTATTGTCTCACTGTTGTGGAGGTGGGTCGCCCAAGGTCAGGGTTCCCGCATAATTGCGTTCTGATGACGGCTCTCTTCTTGGCTCACAGTCAGTTGCCTTCCTCCCACAGTGGAGTGAAGAGAGCGCAAACTTTCTGATATCTCTCGTAATGGAATAAAACCCATCATGAGGGCCCTCATGGCCTCATCTAAACCTAATTACCCTCCCAAAGGCCTCATCTCCAAATATCATCATACTGGGACTTAAGGCTTCAACATCTGAAGTGGGGGGGGCACGATTTAGTTCATAGCATTGACATAGAGTTTATATCTTAATTTTATGTTCATTTACTGTTTTCTCGTGTTGAGACTGTGAACTCCATGAAGGCAAGTATTAGATGTATCTCATCTCTATACCCTCCTCCGCCCCAGGAATGTCATGCACTTACTGAAAGACCCAAAGTGGTGCTCCAACTGATGGTGAGCGCTCTGGATACTTGTATCTAGAAGGGCAATTAAAGTAACTCTTTGCGTTGATATGGCTCTTACTGCCTGAGTGCTCGCCCTCAGTGCTATCATTACTAATTCAGAACTATTCTGTTGGAAGGAAGCATACGGAAACGTTGTGTTAATAAGTGTAATTATCGCCTCTCAAGTTGCTCCACGCGACAGTGACACACAATAAGATATTATTTAAGTAGATACTAAAATTTGTCCTTGTAAAGGACCTAGGTTTTGTGTGACCTGAAGCTTGTACAATTTTGGAGAACTTCAGTAAAAACGAGAATACAAAGTACTGAATAAAAAATTAGGTTATAATAGTGAATATTTGTTAGAAGAAATAAAGAAACTGGAAAAATTATGTAAGTTGACACATATCACAAACATCTACAAATCCAGAAAAACACAAGTAATGTGAGTTTTTATCAATGACTGGCATTTCTATAATGCTTTCTTCCTACATTTTTTTTAAGTTTTTTTTTTAAATTTTATTTATTTATTTGACAGACAGAGATCACAAGTAGGCAGAGAGGCAGGCAGAGAGAGAGAGAGGAGGAAGCAGGCTCCCTGTGGAGCAGAGAGCCCAATGTGGGGCTCGATTCCAGGACCCTGGGATCATGACCTGAGCCGAAGGCAGAGGCTCTAACCCACTGAGCCACCCAGACACCCCTTCTTCCTACATTTTTGTTGAACACACTTTGATTGCCTTTCCTGTAAAAATTTTTTAGGGTTTTTACATATGAATATGATATGCGATATCATATATTTTTCTATAGCGAAATAGAGAATAATAAGAGAATAGATTGTTTCTCTAATATAACTGATTGAGTTTTCTCTTTTATTATTGATAAGTGAGAGTTGTGGAATGCTTGATTTCACACATAATTGTACTTACTATTTGAAGTTACTGCTGTGGATTTCTGTCCTTCAAATACATGGACCCTTATTATTTTCTATGAAGTACAATTCCATTAAAAAGGACCAAAAAGGGGCGCCTGGGTGGCTCAGTGGGTTAAGCCTCTGCCTTCGGCTCAGGTCATGATCCCAGGGTCCTGGGATCGAGCCCCGCGTTGGGCTCCCTGCTCAGCGGGGAGCCTGCTTCCTCCTCTCTCTCTGCGTGCCTCTCTGCCTACTTGTGATCTCTGTCTGTCAAATAAATAAATAAAATCTTAAAAAAAAAGGACCAAAAAAACTTATTATGGGTTTATAATTGTATAAATTGCACCAGTAAATATATTTCTGAATGGGGATAATGCCTGTTTTGGTTAAGTACCAATGAGAACAAAATCCTCTGTTTGATTTTACATATGTGATGTTAGTAGAGGTCTCCACAGGTTAGTTTCCTGCTTAGTACATTTTTTAAATTTATCAATTAAATTTATCAATTAAGTTAGTAATTTATTTATTTTAGAGAGAGAGTGAACACGTGAGCAGAGGGAGGGGCAGAGGGGCAAGCACACTCCCTGCTAAGCACAGAACCTCACACAGGGCTCCATCCCACAACCCTGAGGTCATGACCCGCACCCAAACCAAGAGTCAGATGCTCAACCAACTGAGCTCCGCAGGTGTCCCTTGCTCAGCGCAGTTTAAACTGTATTTCTTCTGTATTATCCTCTTATTTGAGATGCCAGATGCCATAGGACATCCTCATTTTATGCTGCAAACTCTGGCTCTGTGCTTTCATGTCAGAACCCGCTCAAGTGAGCACATCGAGTGGTAGAATTATAGGAAGACATTTCTAAAATGGGATGGTTAGTAATGATTTAAACTAAATACAGAAGTGACTGTAAACATAAATATATTTCGGTAAAGTCCAACTAAATGTACCCCTGGTCAACATTAGCCAGATCCCCAAATTATCATGACCAGTGCCAACCAGGGAAGGATGGTGGAAGGGAAGCTAGAGTGGAAAGATGCAGAAGTGTTCAGTCAGCTGCATTTAAAATATCTTTCTTTCTACCGGCATGAAGGCAGAGAGCTAAGCAAAAGGAACAGAATAGAGAATCCCCAAGTACACCCATGCCTATACAGTCAACTGATCTTTGACAGGAGTACCAAGACTACACAACAGGGAAAGGATACTCTCTTAAACAGATGATGTTGGGAAAACTGCATATCCATGTGCAAAAGGGTGAAGTTAGATCCTTATCTTACACTGTAAACAAAAATCAACTCAAAGTGGATTATTGACTTAAATTTAAGACCTGAAACCATAATTCCTAGATGAAAACAGGGAAAACGTTTTTGACGTTGGCTTCAGCAATGATTTTCTTGGGTATGACACCAAAAGTGCAAGCAACGAAAGCAAAAATAGACAAGGGACTATGACAAGCTGCACATCTAAGGAAACAATCAGTAGAATGAGAGGTAACATATGGAATGAGAGAAATATTTGAAAACTCTGTATCGGATAAGGGGTTAATATCCAAAGTAATTAAAGGACTCCTACTACTCAGTAGCAAAACAAAACAAGAAAACTCTATGGATTTGAACAGACATTTCTCCAAAGAAGACATTCCAATGACCAAGAAGTATGTGAAAAAGTGCTTAAATCACCAGTCATCAAGGAATGCCACAACATGATACCACCTCGTGAGGATACCTATTATCGAAAAACCCCACAAAATATGTATTAGTGAGGATGAGGAGAAACTGGGAAACTTTTACACTGTTGGTTGGGATGTAAAATGATATAGCTGATATGAAAGTAAATATGGAGGTTCTCAGGAAGTTGGAAATAGAACTACTGTGTGATCCATTAATCCTGTTTCTGAGTATATATCCCTAACAATGGTCTCTTCTCTGTCTGCCGTCTTGGAACCTATGGAGGCCTGCTCGGAACAGGGCTCCTAAAACGACAAATGTATCTAGAAGGCTGTGGTCCAAGGCCATTTTTGCTGGCTATGAATGGGGTCTCCAGAACCAGAGGGAAGCGTACAGACCTTCTTAAAGTTGAAGTTATTTATGCTCAAGATGAAACTGAATTCTATCTAGGCAAGAGATATGCTTATGTGTACAAAGCTGAGAACAACACAGTGACTCCTGGTAGCAAACTGAACAAAACCAGAGTAATCTGGGGAAAGGTAACTCATGCTTATAAAAACAGTGGCATGATTTGTGCCAAATTCCAAGCAACCTCCTGCCAAAGCCATTGGCCACAGAATCCATGTAATGCTGTACCCCTCAATGACTTAAACTTACTGAACAGTAAATAAATAAATGTGTAGATTTGGGAAAAAAAAACCTGAAATCAAGATCTTGAAGATATATCTGCATTCTTTGTTCATTGCAGTATTATTCACTTGGTCAAGATATAGAAACAGCCTAAGTGTCAGTTGACAGAAACTGGATAGGAAATGAGGTATATTATTCAACCTCAAAAAAGAAAAAAAAAAAAACAAAACCCTGGCTAAAATCAAGAGGACAAGAAACAAAAAGTGTTGGCTATGATGTGGAAAGAAAGAAACCCTTGTGCACTGTTGTTGGGAATGTACATTTGTGCAGCTGCTGTGGGAAACAGTATGGAGGCTCCTCAAAATATTAAAAAAAGAAATACTATATGATCCAATAATTCTGCTATTGGGGATTTAGCCAGGGAAGATAAACATGCTAACTCAAAAAGATAAGTAAACCCCTGTGTTTATCACAGCATTATTTACAATAGCCAGGACATGGAGGCAACCCAAGTATCCATCAGAAGATGAATGGATAAGGAAAATGTGGCATATATACACAGTGAAGTATTACACAGCCATACAAAATGAGATTATACATTTGAGACAACACGGATGGACCTAAAAAGGGTATTGGGCTAAGTGAAATGAGTCGGACTGAGAAAGACAAATACCATAGGATTCCACTTAAAAATGGAATCTAAAAACATGAATAAACCAACAAAAAGAATCAGAACTATAAATACAGAGAACAAACTGATGGTTGCCAGAGGGGAGAGGGGTAGAGGGATTGAGGAAAATGGGTGAAGGGGAGTGGGAGGTACAGGTGTCCAGTTATGGAATGAACAAGTCACAGGAATAAGAAGCAGAGCGTAAAGAATACAGTGACATCGTAAGACCAATGTGGTGGGGCAGATGGTGGCTATACTCGTGTGAACATAGCATAACGTGTAAACTTGTCAAAGACTAAGTTGTGCACCTGAAACTACTATAGCATTATACGTCAACTGTATTCAAATTAAAAAAAAGAGAGAGAAGATGGAAACCCTGCCGCCCGTGACAACACTGATTAACCAGCAAGACATTACGCTAAGTGCAATAAGGCCCTCACAGACGGTAAGTAGCTGCACAATCTCACTGATACGAGGCATCTGAAGTAGTCAAAGTCAGAAAAGCAGAGAGTAAGTAGGGGTGGCTAAGGGCTGAGGGGCAAGGGAAACGGGGAATTGTTAAATGGGTATGAAACTTCAGCTATTCGAGATGAACATGTTCCAGACATCTGTACAACATGGTACCTATAGTTAACAATTCATTCTTTAAGATGGTAGATTTCATGTTCTTTCCACAAAACAAACAGACAAAAAAAAAAAAGAGGGACAGGAGGAAACTTTTGTAGGTGATGATTATGTTTATTACCTTGATTATAGTGATGGTTTCATAAGTCTGCATATCTCTAAACTCATGAAATTATATACATTAATTATGTCCAGCTTCTTATATGTTAATTATGTCTCCATAGAGTTGTTTACGATTTTTTTTCACAAATTTTATAAAACCTATCGCCATAGAAATATACTTCTAAAGTTCTCCTGAACTTGGAAGGGGTGTGTGCAACGGAGGGATCTTGAAACCGAGCATTCCTTGTCTTCATGACAAGTCATCTCGGCTTTACTAGACTCAGAAAAGGAGCATTCATTCTTTTAGTGTATTCAGTATAACTTGTCATATGACTGCGCAACTCCATATCCTTTTCCTGTTGCAGCAGGACAGAGTCTCTGTTCACTCAGGTGCGTGTAATCCTGATCGGCGATATTTTTCTCACATGAAAAATGTGGCTGAGACGGGGACTGTCCACCAGAGAACGTGCTGTCTTCAGTGCGGACGATTTCCCGTTTGTTCTTCCTTGCTCTGGTCCGTACCGCGGAGGCTCTGTTCCTTATCAACTGAGAAACGCATACTTTACCTGTAACACCTCATTTTCCATTATGTATGGATGAGGAAACCAGGTATTGGTGAGTAATGTGACTAAAGCAAGAATAATTTGTCTAATAGTGAAATTAGGATCTAATCACAGGCAACCTGACTCTCTACCTTGTTCTCTTAACCACAATGCTCTGACTAAACATTGATTCTCTTATAATAAAAAATTTTGAAAAATTTTATGTAAACGTCAGGGTTTTTAAGAAACTCAGACAGAATGCACACGTTGAACGTTAGTTTCAAGTGTTAGCATTTCTGTTCAGCCAGTAGCAATGATCAGCGATGCATTTTCCGGAGCTGAACGCCTTACTTATGATGAGTAATCACCGGAAAGAATTCTCAAGGCTTCTCAGAAGATTCCTGTGTAGGTTCTTCCCAAATCTTACAGAGCACACTTCCAAAATTGTTTTGTTTATTCTAGTTCCTTTGCATAACTCCATATGTTCTATTAGAATTAAAAATTGTCAATTTAAACAGAGAAGCCTACTGAGATAGTGATTGGGATTCAGTTGAATATTGAGATCAGTTTGAGGAAAAATGGACATTTGAACAATAGCTGAACCTGTGAATCTGCTATATCTATCTAATTATTTAGGTCTTTTAAAATTTTTCTCAGCAGTGTTTTATAGTTTCCTATATTTAGGCTTTTACATTTTTTGTCAGATTTATCCTAAAGTATTTCCCATTTCTGGATCCTATTGTAATGGTACTGTTTTCCTAATTTCAATTTCCAAATGTGTATTTTTAGAATATAAAAATAAAGTTGATATATATGTAGATTGGCCTTTTGTCTTGTGACTTTGCTTGGCTCACTTATTGGAGCTAATAGTTCTTTTGTAGATTCCTTAGGATTTTTCACATAGACTGCGTGTCTTCTGTAAAAACCAATTTTTAAAAATTTCTTCCTTTCCAACATGAATGACTCGTATTTTTTTTTTTAAGATTTTTTAAAAAATTTATTTATTTGACAGAGAGAGATCACAGGCAAAGAGAGGTGGGGGAAGTGGACTCCCTGCTGAGCAGAGAGCCCGATGCGGGGCTCGATCCCAGGACCCTGAGATCATGACCTGAGCTGAAGGCAGAGGCTTTAACCCACTGAGCCACCCAGGCGCCCCCATATGTATTTTTATTGCCTTATTTTACTGGCTAGGATCTCTACATTCATGTTGAATAAAAGTGCTGAGTGATTTCCTTATCTTACAGGTAAAGTACCTAGTCATTCACCATTAAGAATTAAATTAGTAATAGAGAAATATCTTTAAGGTTGAGGAAATTCCTTTTTATCTATAATTTATAGGGAGTTTTATCATAAATGGGTGTTGAATTTAGTCAATTTTTTTTTGCATCTATTGAAATGACCATTATTATGTTTTAGCATGTTTTTCTCATTTGTTGTGTTTTGGGTTCATTAAGTTTGTTAGATTTGTGGATTTCATATTTTAATCAAGTTTGGAAATTTTTTATCCACTATTTTTTCAAATATTGTTTTGTCTTAGCTCTTTTTCTCTTTTGGGGCTCTAATCACTCATATATTTGATCAGATTACAAATGCTCTGTGTACTTTCTTTTCAGTATTTTTTTCCTTCTGTTTTTCATTTTGGAAAGTTAATATTGTTATGTCTTTAAATTCACTGATATTTTCTTCTCCAGTGTCTAATCCACTGTTGATACCATTCCATTTTTTTTCTTTCCAGGTATAATATTTTTACATCTCTAGCAGTACAATTTTTTAATATATACCCACTATTTCTCTCCTCATCATGGTCATAGTTTTCTTTACTTAAATATATGGAGCTTACTCATATTAACGCTTTTAATATTCCTATCTACTAGTCCTATTATTTATGTCATTTCTGTATGTGTTTCTATAGTTTGATTTTTATTCTGGTTATATATCATATTTTCTTGTTTATGTGCATAACTTTTAATTTTTTTGTTCATGCCTTGTAATTTTTGATGAGATACCAGACACATATATATGTTATTGGTTGATGGAATTTTTTTCATTTCAAGCTTTTATCAAATTCTAGTTAGGTAACATATACTGTAATATTGGTTTCAGGAGTAGAATTTAGTGATTCATCACTTACGTATAACACCCAGTGTTCATCACAAGTGCCCTCCTTAATTCCCATTACCCACTTAGCCCATCCCCCTCTCACCTTCCCTCCAACAACCCTGAGTTTATTCTCTATAGTTAAGAGTCTTTTATGGTTTGGTTCCCTCTCTGTTTTTTCCCATCCTCTATGTTCATCAATCTCACTTCTTAAATTCCACATATGATTGAAATCGTATGGTATTTGTCTTTCTCTGACTGACTTATTTCACTTAGTGTAATACTCTAGCTCCATCCACGTCACTGCAAATAGTAAGATTTCATTCTTTTTGATGGCTGAGTTCTATCCCATTGTGTATATATACCAGAATTTCTTAACCCAATCATCAGTAAGTGGACATTGGGCTCTTTCCGTAGTTTGGCTATTATGGATAATGCTGCTATCAACAGTGGGTGCATTTGTCCTTTTGAATCAGTATTTTTGTATCCTTTGGGCAAATACCTAGCAGTGATGGATCATCTGTTTTTAACTTTATGAGGAACTTCTGTACTGTTCTCCCAAGTGGCTACACCACATTGTGTTCCCACTGACAGTGTAAGAAGGTTCCGTTTTCTCCATGTCCTTGCCAACATCTGTTGTTTCCTGTGTTGTTACTTTCTGTCATTCTGACAGGTGTGAAGTGGTATCGCATTGTGGTTTTGATTTGTATTTCGTTGATGAGTGATGTTGAGCATTTTTTTCATGTGTCTACTAGCTATCTGGATGTCTTCTTTGGAAAAGTGGCTATTCATGTCTTCTGTCCATTCCTTAACTGGATTGTTTTTTGGATATTGAGTTTGATAAGTTCTCTATAGATTTTGGATATTAACCCTTTATCAGATATGTCATTTGCCAATATCTTCTCCCATTCCATAGGTTGTCTTTTAGTTTTGTTGGTTGTTTCCTTCACTGTGCAGAAGCTTTTCATCTTGATGAAATCTCAGTAGTTGTAGTTCATTTTTACTTTTGTTTCCATTGTCACAGGTGATGTGTTTAGTAAGAACTTGCTATGGTTGAGGTCAAAGAGGTTTCTGCCTGTGTTCTCCTCTAGGATTTTGATGGTTTCCTATCTCACATTTAGGTCTTTCATCCATTTTGAACTTATTTTTGTGTGTGGTGTAAGAAAGTGGTCCAGTTTCATTCTTCTGCACGTTGCTGTCCAGTTTTCCCAATGCCATTTGTTGAAGAGACTACCTTTTTTCCATTGGATATTCTTTCCTGCTTTGTTGAAGATTAGTTTACCATAAAGTTGTGGGTTGATGGATTTTGATTTATTCTTTTAAGTAATGTTAGATTTTGTGTAGGTGCACAGGTAATAGTTGTATCCTTTCAAGGTTAATCTTTGTAAGTATAGAGAACCTGTTAGTATGGGACTAATTTAGCTCTACTACTAAGGTGATGTCTTACTGAGAATTCCACCTGATGACCATGTATTATGAAATCTTCCATTCTCACGGGTGAGAGACAAATTATTTCCAGTCTTGTGTGAACGCCAGAATTGTTTTGCCTCTTTCTCTTTGGTATTTTTTTCATCCTGACTTTGCACAGTTTTCTCTTACACATTTGCCAGTCAGTATTCAGTTGAAGACTCAGTGGGACCCATGTAGATCTATGGGGCTTTCTATATAGAGCTTCTTAACTTCATTACTTTGCCCAGCAAATTATTGTTGCTTTGATCTCTATTTCTGTCTCCTCAACTAGGCGATAGCGATGAACTTTGGGTTCTTCCTTCCTATTTCATGGACTGGAAACTGTTAAGCAGTATGCTGGTGAAAATGTAGGGCTCAATTTAACTGCTTCCCATCCCTCAAGGATCTCAGCCCTGTGCTGCTTGTTATCATGTCCGAAAATTGTTTTTTCTATTTGTCCATGTTTTCAGTTGTTTACAGCAGGAGAGTAAATCTTCTCTTTATATTTCATCTGGTCAGAATTTGAAGTCTACAATGTTATTTTTAGTGTCTGCATAGTACTCCATTTTAAGGATATACTATAATTTCACAAGGTATCTGTTGGATATTTACGTTTTTCCAATCATAACAATTTTTATGTACTAATATTAAGAAAATATGTATACATATGTCTACATTTCTTTAATTTTTTTAGATAAAATTTATGGATCAAGGAATATAAAAATCCAAGACTTTATTGGTAAACTGGATGGATATTACTTTTCCTTCTTAAAATAAGTGCTGGAATTCCTTAGGAACTCAATAAATAGGAGTCTTCTTTACTACCTAATTTTGAACAAATGTACTAATGCAAAGGGTTGTAGGTGTAGGCCAAAATAGCATCTCTGTTTCCAAGAGAGGGTAAGTTTTATCACGTGAAGATGAAGTAAGTCAACATACTGTCCTCAAGGTGACTAGAATTGCCCAAGAACAAATAATGCTGGGGCATAGGGGCTTCAGTGTAAGGACAGAATTTGTCTCCTGGGGAGTGATGGGTGGCATGTACCCAGTGGGAAGGTACTAGCCACAGGTTTCTAGGAGGAAGCAGGAAAGAAATGAGCTGACAACATTTGAATTTATTCTTCCCAAATCTACCAGTCAGATAAGTCATTTCACTCCCTGGGACAGATGGAGTGAAGTTTCATAAAAGACAACAGCAGTTACACTAATTAAGGTCTTTCAATATGGAAGAAAATATCAGGGAGGAATAAGAAATGTTTCCTTGCTAATAACATGTAGTAATTATTGATAACTTAACTAAATGCCAAATGACAAGTATTATTTCATTAAATTCTTCCCTTAACTCTATGGAGTAGGTATTATTTTACAGGAGATCCTGAAGATCTGTACTGGGGAAGACTGAATTACTCAGTGGAGTTCACAGTATTTCTCAGTGTGGTTTGCTGGCCACCCGCAGCAGAAGTACCTAGGTAGCTTGCATTTATTTATTTATTTCAAGATTTTATTTATTTGTTTGTCAGAGAGAGAGTGAGAGAGAGAGAGTGAAAGAGAGAGAGCCCAAGCAGGGGAAATGGCAGACAGAGGGAGAAGAGGCTCCCCACTGAGCAGGGAGCCTGATGTGGGGACTCAATCCCAGGACCCTGAGATCATAAGCAGAACTAAAGGCAGACATTCAACCCACTGAGCCACCCAGGCGCCCCCCTAGGTAGCTTTTAAAACTGTGGTAGGTAATACAATTTCCAAAATTTGTGAAAAATACAACTTACATGAGATTTTCATGTAACTGAATTTAATTTATGCCTAGAGCCACTATTCTCAATAGATGACAGAAGTATTAATTTGTTGACATTTAGTTAAAACCAGGAATTCATGGATTATTGTGTCATTGTAGGTTTAAATTTATTCACATTCAGAGTTGTGTTCCACCCCTTTTCCAGAGGCCGTATCTAAGCTCCAAAGTTGTGATTTTTTTTAATTGATTCCATGGCCTCAGAGGTTTGGTCTTAATTGTCCACTAAACTTGATATTCGCCTGCCAGGAATTTCACATTCACAGCTGGTTCTGTTCACCTTCTGTAAGGTTTCTGTTCCTCTAATAGGGCAGGTTTCATCTACTTTTGGTTGGGGGCTGGGGGGGGAGGGTGAGATATATCTGACTCTTACCCAAATTCCATTATCTATATTCTAATCCTTGAATTTTACTGTTCAAAAGAGGTTTTTCCCCCCTTTCAAAGTTGTGGGCTCCATGGAATTAAAATTTCTGTTGAAAACTAATAATTAGGTATTTCTGGGCGGCTCAGATGATTAAGTGTCTGCCTTCAGCTCAGGTCATGATCTTGGGGTCCTGGGATTGGTCCGGTCTCCTTAGCTCAGTGTGGAGTCTGCTTCTCCCTCTCCCTCTGCCACCTCCCCCGCGCTTCACTCTCTTTCAAATAAATAAATAAAATCTTAAAAACAAATAAAACTAATAATTAGATTCTTGTTCTTGTTAATTTTTTTGTCCTGATATAATGCTGCCCAGCTGAATAGGGAAAGAACAACTAGAAAATCTGGTGATAGGAATGATGAATGGGGAGAGGAACCTCGGTTATTATTTAAAAATATTAGCCTCTTTTGTGAAAATGCAGAAGGATGTTTTGAATCACAAGCTCTGGGCCTGGGGCCTGGGATCATCATTTTAGCAGGGTCCCCAGTTGGGACACTGATCTCAGATGGACTCCAGAGGATGTTGAGGAAGTAGGAGACGATGTAGTGGGTGTCATAGTGATGTGAGTACTTGGCTGTTCACGCGAGACATAAACATTGACTCAGACTTATCAGAATGCATGAGCCACAAAGCCTTCTGTAAAGTATTGTATCATTCACTCTTTTTTTCTGTGCTTTTGCCTGGATCTCTGCTTTTTCCCTCCATACATTCAGTCTTGTTTACCCATGGTTCCACTCCTTCCCTCTCCTAGTTGTGGGAAGTGGGTTTGAATGGAGTAGGAAGATTAATAGTTCTTGGGCATCTATGATGCTCCTGAAACTTACATGAGCTCAGTTAATCTGCACAACATTCAGTTAATTCTCAGAAAGGTTAAATAAATTGCTCAAGATTGCACAGGTAGCAGGTGGCAGAGCTGGGATTAAAATCCAAGCCCATCTGGTGTCGAAACTGGGCTTTAATTACTGTACGTTGTTGCTGTCCTTGACAGAGGCTTTAGTGATACCCCTGATTCCCTCATCATCAACATTTCCCCTACTTCCTAGCCATATGGAAGACCAAACACTCACCTTTTATTTTTTCCATACTCATTTTCATACTGAGTCTGTAAAAGAAACTTCATGTTATAAGGTCTTTTCTGTTTCAGATTGCCAATGATAGTACTCTTGTTTATGTGGCACTTTGCAAAGTACTCCACAGTTGTGATTTAAGACATCTTTATTTATACTGACATGGGTTTGAACCTCAGGCTAACAGTTGTGTGAACAAGTTAACCCTTGAGATCCCCACTTTCTTCTTTCACTTTCTGTGTTAGGACCAGTAGAGTTTTTAAAAAATATATATTTTTAAAATACAAGTAAATAAATTTGTATACACACATGTGTGTGTGTGTGTGTGTGTGTGTGTGTGTGTGTGTATGTCTTCCTCTGAATGACCGTCTTCAGATCTGAGGTACCTGAAGATTCCCTTGTGTGAGATTATCTTTCTTAATAACATCTTGGCTCATAGGGGCTTAGTTATGAATTGTTAAGAGAAGACCTAGGACAACTATAGGGGAAGTGGGAGGGCATGAGTCTCCAGAGAGGAGAAGGGACCGGGAGAGTTATTATTTGTTTTTTGGCCTGCCGGCCCTTTCAGGTTCCCTGAGGTCCAGCATCCTTTAATGCACAGGGCCACCTCCTTCTCAGTCTCAGGCGGGGGTGGCTGGCTTCATCTGAGGGCTCTCCTTGTCTCTGCTGAACTGGTGCATGTGCTTCCTTTTTCTCGACGTCTCTAGAATGTGTCAGTGTATTCATGTACTCCTTGATGTACTCCAGGGCTGCATATTTTTAAAATATTAGATATCAAAAACATCTTCCCTTAATAAATGCAGTAAAGTGTGGATTCACGTACTTCTCGCAGACGTCAAACCTCTGTGGTGGGAGTGAGAGTCACATGAAAATCTCCCTCTTTAGCTCTGCTTTCCTGACTGTATGGATTGTGCCATCATGGAATCTAAACGAGCCAATCAATATTATCTGTCTCTTGGTTTAAAATGGCCTCATTTTGTAAGATTATTGGACTATTCTGAAGTTGAGCTTCCTGTGAAGACCCCTCCTCTCCTATCCTATTGGAAGGATGATACTGGATTTAAGGGGGCTTATATGTCCTCATGCTCATGGGAAATGAAGAGATTGAGCTTTGCGGGTATTTGGATTTCCCCTGGGTTTGGG
This sequence comes from Enhydra lutris kenyoni, assembly GCF_002288905.1. Classification (NCBI taxonomy): domain Eukaryota; kingdom Metazoa; phylum Chordata; class Mammalia; order Carnivora; family Mustelidae; genus Enhydra; species Enhydra lutris. The sequence continues at coordinate 2,988,101 of NW_019154105.1, forward strand.
ATGATGCTCCTTGTCCCTCCTCACCATAGGCACCCTCGTGGGGTTGCCTGCGGAAGTCTGAGGCTGATGAAACCTGTGTTCTGGTCTCTCGGTATGACCGGAGCATGGTGATCCTGTGCTTGGAGAAGTACCTCTACCTTATCAACCTCAGCAGCTTCAGCGGTGATGCTCTGTACTTCTCATCTCCCCCAGCAGGCCATCTGGCTCTCCACTTTACTGCACATCACAGGTTCTAAGTCTCTCATAGACTCCACAGAAAAAGATTCAGAGGTGCTATTTCTTGCCCCTTCATGGTGCCCAAATGTGACACCAGTTTCTAATCTCCTAAGTTGTCCTGTGTTGATGATGAGCACCTTAGGTTGTGATCCACTGGACTTTCGTATGAGAAAGGGAAGAAATCGTTTACTCCTCATTCTGCTTACTTGTATATCTTAATGTGCATTCCTCCTCAGAAGCAGTTTCAGAAACACATATTTGAGTACACATATTTGGGAAAGGATCCATGGAAACACCAGTAGGGGAGAAGGGAAATGAGACCAGGAAGGGAAGAGAGCCGTTAAAGAGTATATTATCCAGCCGCTCATGATGTGATTTGAAACAGAGTAGAACACATAAACCTCATCACCTAGGTTATCCCATTCAAGGTAGCAGGGAATTGGGGTATCATATGCCATGTCCACCAGCCATTGGTTGAGGGTTGGTCTTCTGGGACATTCATTTTCAAGAAGTTTCTGTTCACTGTGTGTGGAGGCAGAGAGGCTTTGATGGTCAGAGAAAGCCATCGGGCAAAGAGAGGAAAATGCTGCAGTTGGAATTCAGGCTGGCGTGGGAGGGATACGGCTGAGGCATCATCAGCATCCGTTACAGTCTATCCTGGCCCTTCTTGATGCACTCATGACCCATGATGAGCTTAGTCCGTTCTGTCACTGATTCTTCAAATTTGTGGCTGGTCACAACTTCAAAAAACCAAAATAATACTAAAATCCCAACAAAGTATTTGATATAAAAGTGCTAGTGGGACAAATTACAGATCCCATTTCTGTATTTAATGCTGTGGTTGTCACTGAAGTTTCTTTTCCTCTTCTATTGCACATTGTAGTTTCTCCTCCCTGTAGACAGCACCTTTGCTCATCTAGATGGCTCAAGTGTCCCAAACCTCTACCCTTGAGGAGTCTGAGCTCCTAGTTACTGTGCCTTTTTCTGGCTCTAGTTCCTGTAATTTTCCACTTTTTCCATTTGTGGTTACCGTCAGGAATGTAGGCACTAAGAAACACATCAGTGAATTCCCTGAATCCCAGACATACTGCCCCTATTTGATATCAGCCTGTATAGTGATTAAGAATGATAATCAGGTAGTATATAGTAACTTTTCTCTGTTGGAAACAGCTAGGTGGCAGCTCTAGGTATACTGGAAAACTTACTGTATCTCCTGGTGGAAGAACTTACAGTTCTTGTAGGAACTTGCATTCAGGACATCTGGGTGGCTCAGTTGGTTGGGTGTCTGACTCTTGATTTTGGCTCAGGTCATGAACTCAGGGTCCTGGAATGGAGCCCTGTGTTGGACTCTGGGCTCAGCAGAGAGTCTGCTTCAAGATTCTTTCCCTCTCCCTCCACTCCTCTCCCCACTCTCTCAAATAAATAGATAAATCTTAAAAAAGAAAAAAGAGAAAGAGAGAGCTTAAATTCCTTCAAATGAGTCATTAGGACTAATGGTATGAGAGGCCATTTCCTCTGCCATGGATTCAGCACCATATAATGGCCATCGTTTCCAGGATACAGCTCACCTTGAAGGACAGCAACCAGTGTTGCCAGGCGTCAATGTTATCTAGCGATTGGCTTCACCTTCGGAGGTCATTCTAGTGTGGTATCAGGCTTACAGCTTCTGGATGATGGCGTATGCCGTGGGATAGGGGATCCACTGATTGTGTGTCTTATTTACTTCATTATAAAACGTTTGCTGTGTTAGTATGATTTCAAGTTTTATATCCAATAGCCCTGTTGATTTTGGGGTATTTCACTTTCACCCTGTAAAATCTCTTTCAGAAATGGTTATAGGTTACTCCGGTGAAATATAAGGGGACTCACTATTATATATACTTGCAATGTGCAGGCTCCTTTGTCAAGGGGTTTGGTCTTCCCGTTTATGAATGGGCTCTGGGTCTCAGAACTGGCCTGGATCTGGAAACGGGCGAAGGATCATGACATTTAATTGCAGTGGCTGGAACCAATCTTATTTGCTCTTGGTCGTTTTGGCTATATAGGTGAAACAATTCCATATTGTCTGTCAAGGTTGCCTCTTGGAACTCCAAGGTGTATTAGCTATTGCCATATGGCCTTTGTGGGCAAGGAACCTCCTTGTCATTGAGTTTCACTGCCTGTCTTGCTTCAGGAAATTAAGTGTTACTGCCGGGCCTCCCCTATTTTGGAATCCTAGCTTCTCCATTGACACTAGGGGACCCAGGTCCATTAGACTACATCCTGCTGCTATCTCTGACTTGAAGGAGCAGCCACCTCTACTCAGTGATGTGATGCTCGTGCCTTCTTTACTGCTCTAGTGACAGGAGTATCGTTTAGGCCCTTAGGAGGACATAGCTAATGAGTTCTCTGCTCGTGTATAATAAACCCACTTAAATGTCCACGTCTCTGAGCCTTTTGACTGCATCTTTAGTACGTGGCCGAGGCAATCCCATCTCATTTACTCTAGGTCAGTATCATCCCCACATTTCAAGGAGCTGCCCAGCAGCATTAGAATTGGCCCAAAGCATCTTCGTGCCTAGTGTCCTGTGTCACAAGAGAGTATCTGCGAACCCCTTTATACCTGCTCTTCTCCCATCGTAAACCCTAATATCCACTGGGGGACATGTTTTGTTGGTTCCTACTATACACATTAGTCAGGTTCTTTGGCCTTTTTTGGTAAATAACATTTTTCTTCCCAAAAGAGATAGTACTTCTCAGTTTGGGGCTGGGCTGAAAGTTTATCCTGATTATTGTGCTGAACCAGTGGCTCTGGAAACTGATCTCCAGACCAGCAGCATTAGCATCCCCTGGGAATTTGTTAAAAACCAGATTCCCATGTCCCATCATAGACCTACTAAATCTGATACTCTGTGGGTGGGAGCTCAGTAGTCTCTGATTTCATGGGCACTTGGAAGTGATGCTGATGTAAGTTAGTTTGGGAGCCATGAGCAGAAGTGGGGGCAGATCTCGAGGGAGGCAGGTATCATCTTGTGGGCCATCTGCCTTAGGTGAGGACTTTTCATGGTCTCCAGCTAAGGAGGGGAGAGTTGCTTTTGATACAGAGTTGTAGAAGATTTAGTGGTTCAAGATTCATATGTGTACATACCCAGATGTTCTTATTCCATATTTTAGGTCCCTTTCTTCCCTAATAGGGCTATAAATTTAGCCTGGGACTTGCCAGGGGATTGTAAATTCAGCTTTTATTTGAAACTGACTTTAGACCCATAACCTGATCTTCAGCACACTTTGCCTTCTGGCTACGGAAAATGAGAGGCTGTGAATACACTGCCACAGTAGACCAGTGGCTTTCACACAATGTCTGGAGTGGACAGTTGCCTGATATGACCCTGTGATTTTTTTCCTATACCACTTTGATGGCCCAACAGCACCCCAACACCTCCATAGGTCTTATCATTACCACTGTCCTCTCGCTCTCGAATCTCAGAGATGTTGTATAAATCAGTGTATCATCTTTCACGTGGACCCCATCCCAATTCACCAGAGAGAAGTCTCATTGTGTTGCTGTAGCACTACAGTGCAGCATCTCATTACTGTCTTAATTTGGAGTCTGTAGAAGAACGTTCCAAGAGAAGGATTCAGTTGCTTGTAGATTTAGCAACTCACATCCCATTGCCCAGAACTGTGGCCCACGGCCTGATTGTACTGGTGACGACTCAACCATACCCACTGTGATGGACAGCAGCGGGAGAGGCGAGGAATGGAAGTGTATATTGACTCTGCCCAAGAACAGTGTTTGCCTTGCAAAGTAAGTACAAAACATTTTACACAAACATGCATGTATGTAAATGCATATATATTTTCTTCTAGCTCCTGTTCTTATAATAATAATGTACACCTTTTTTTTAAATTTATTTATTTATTTGACAGAGAGAGATCACAAGTAGGCAGAGAGGCAGGCAGAGAGAGAGGAGGAAGCAGGCTCCCTGCTGAGCAGAGAGCCCGATGTGGGGCTCGATCCCAGGACCCTGAGATCATGACCTGAGCCGAAGGCAGTGGCTTAACCCACTGAGCCACCCAGGCGCCCCAATAATGTACACCTTTTAAAGTATAGAATGAGTAACAGGATAATGGCTGGTAGAAGAGATGCTAGAGATGACAGGAAGTGGGGATATGGGTTTGTATTTAGAAGGGCTGGAAATGGTGGATATGCTTCTGTAATACCAACAATGGTTTGTGGGGTTGTGGAAATTCTGTATAGCCTTCTTTCTACACTTAAAAGCAGTTTTAAAAAGGCAAGGGTTTAGAGTGCAGAGACTGCAAAATAGAGCACTGAGAAATCACAGAGAAAAAGATGGAATGCCCAAAATACTGAGAACCAGAGAGGATGCACAAAAAGATTGTTCAACAATTTTTACTGGCCAGAAATGAGTTTGAACTCTTACAATTCTGTAGACCTGAGTTGCTAAGACTAAATCAGGAAATTCGTCATTTCCTGCTTAGGAAACTGGATGGTGAGGTTTAGTTACCTGGTTGCTTTTCATGTAGCAACACTTCTTAGTGGTTTGCAGAACTTCATTTTAAAAAAGTAAGATAACAAGGGCGCCTGGGTGGCTCAGTGGGTTAAGCCGCTGCCTTCGGCTCAGGTCATGATCTCAGGATCCTGGGATCGAGCCCTGCATTGGGCTCTCTGCTCAGCAGGGAGCCTGCTTCCTCCTCTCTCTCTGTCTGCCTCTCTGCCTGCTTGTGATCTCTCTCTGTCAGATAAATAAATAAAATCTTTAAAAAAAAATAAAAAATAAAAAAAATAAAAAAGTAAGATAACATTAAAATAAAAATTTGAAATTTGATTCTAAAAAGGAATTCTGTTTCTATGTCTTTCTCTGAAATTTAATAACAGTATGAGCACTCTGTCTTATAACCTCACAAATGCGTATGTTCCTAATGCTTAAAATTTTGTTTCTTACACTATTTTCCACTAACAGAATGACACCTCCTTGGAGGATGTCTATTTCCATGTCTTCGAGCAGGAAAACGTTAGGATTGGAAACAATAGGTCTGAAACACACAGTTTTTGGCAGAGAGCAAAGTCGTTTTTAAGAATGTCAGGGATAAAGCCCAAAAAGATAAAGAAGCTATCTAGTATGATTTAAGTTACGAAAATTTGAGCATCAAAACACAGTAATAATTATCATTAATTGACATAAATTGAATGTGTGAGAGCCTATGAATTCATAATAACGTCAAAAAAGTTTAACTATGAAAAGTTTGAAAACTAAAAAGGAAGACAATGTAGCATTGTTTAGAAATTTATTTTAATAAGTAGAGGAAATCTTTCCTCCTCCTGTTGCACATACGAATTTTGAATATAGAGAACAGTGAGTAAAATAAATGATCAGTACTGGTGTTACCCATAGTACTGGTGTATGATCCGTGGTCATAACAATAAACAAGGAGAAAGTAGAAAAATGACCGAGCCAAAGGTCCTACAAAGGAGATTTACCTTCACATAATTTATTTTTTTTTACACAATCTATTCTTTAATTAGGTGATGAGACCTGTAGATGGCTGTACTGATTAGAGTGATATACAGATACTGTAAGCATCTTTCCTAGATGATTCTTGTCTCCTAGTACTCACGTCTTTGTGTGCTCTGGCCCTGCCAGGTCGCTCACATCTAATGAACAGACTGAACGAAAGTGCTGACATGGCATTTCCTACGTGACGTTTTGCAACGACCGCCTTCCGTCATTCTCTGTCTCTCTGTGGCTTATTGGCTTGTTTGCTCCGGTGAAGCCAGCCGGTCTGCAGAGCTCCCAACGGCCAGTGAAGTGTGGACACTCTGCTCCACGGTCCAGGAAGAACTAAGTTCTACCAACAGCCAAGTGAGTGAGTTGGAGAGGTCATTCCGTCGCGCCCCTATGGTGACTGCATTTCTGGACCGCAGCTCTGTGAGAGACTCTGAGCCACAGGACCCGGCTGAGCCCTGCCCAGGTTCTTGACCCAGGGTCATGGTGACATAAGAAGGGGCGTTGTAAGCTGCTCAGTCGCAGAGTGACCTCTTGCTTGCTAATGGAATCTTAGCGCATCAACAACGGCAAGGCCCAAGAGATGACGTTAGGTGCATCCTTGTTCCACGTCCAAACAGGATAGATTGGCTTCTGGTCTGGAATACGCTACCTGGGCTAGAGACAGAATCGTTCTCAGCTGTGTCTGTTGAGGTTTCTACTAGGAAAATACATGTGCTAAACTCACTGTTAACCATATATAAGAATAAGAATATGCATTAGGATAAGAATAGAGCTAATAAAGAAAGAAAAGTTAATGTAAGGTTCAGACATTTAGGGAAATGTTGACTTTTAAATTTTTTAAATTTAAAAAAATTTTTTAAAGCTTTTTAAAATTTATTTGACGCATACACACACACACACACACACACACACACACACACACACACACAGAGTATATGCAGGGGGTACGGCAGGGAGAGAGAGAACCAGGCTTCTGCTGAGCAGAGAGCCCAATGTGGGGCTCGATCCCAGGACCCTGAGATCATGACCTGAGCCGAAGGCAGAGGCTTAACCCATTGAGCCACCCAGGCGTCCCCAGTATGCCTGTATTTAATTCATGTGACATTCCTGGCCTCTGCCTGTGCCCTTACTCCTCCCTCAGAGAAGAAAGAGCGACATATTTGATAGTTGAGTTTGGAAAGGGACACGCGGCAAGCATGGTGTGTTTGTCTTGACTCCCATTCCTCTCGGGACCCAGCTGTACAGAGCAAACACACATGGAGTTTGACTCCTCCTGCCGTCAGTGCTGCAGGGACAGACCCCCCCTCGAGATGCCTGTGCTGAGCTGTCGGCTGGGAGTGTGTGAGTATGTATGAGGAAAGCCCCTGGCCTGTTAGCCAGTCTCAGTAATAAAGGTGATATTTCTGTCTGCTTGATTCCTCTTTGTTTTTCTCTTGATTAATACAAAATATGGTTACGAAAAGGAGGATGTTCTCTAGTATTCCTAACTCAACATTGTCCTACCTTTAAATTACAGAAACAGTTTGAGATTTCCTAACAGATTTTTCCTTTTTGTATGTACTTGCTTACAAATGACTATGACTATAATGTTTTGTCACTTTCTCATGAAGGTAGCTCCTCTTCCACCAGTCTCACATCTACGGTTAGATTTGCTTTTTTTTTTTTCCCCCAAATCAGGAATACATTTCCACAGCTTTGGTAGAACTGTGATATACCTGTAGTCATTCTTCTATGATTTCACTTCCTCACAAAACCATTCTTAACGGACAAAATATATTTTTCTTTTACTTGTTCATAACATTCGTGTTGGCTATGGTTACCTCTACTAAATGTTAATAAGACGAACTGCCCTTTTTTTCAGGTATTAAGACGGGCTGTTCAATGACGGGCATCTTGATAAGTCTGTTATACAGACACGAGGCTATTTTTTTGTTCCGTGCAAAGGCTGAGACAAGCACTTTGGGTGCTGCTAGTTTATTTGACTGGGGGCAGGAGGGAGTTGTTAGAAGGTAGGAGAGTGAGGCAGAGAAGGAGGGAAAGTCTGTACAGGGTGTCTTGCTGACTTGTTTTCTGCTGTAACTGGAGCTCAGTTCTGCTGGGAGTCCTCTGGTGATCCACAGAGAAGACACTCAGAATTGTCCCTCCAGGTCAGGTCATTTTGTGAAATTTTCTCCTTATTGATGAGGGTCACCCTTGGGAGAATTAACTCCCCCCAACTTCTGGGCTGCCTCTGCACAAGCAGAGTGAAGAAAGGTGGAGGGACCCCGCAGGGATGTGAGGAGGGCGGGGTCCTCGCATCTTGCCCCAGATCTGTCTCCCACAGCGGCGGCTGAAGCCCAAAACGCACAGAGAAGTGGCACAGGGCTCCAAAAGAGGCTGCTTCCGTTGTTGGGCAGAAAATGCTGAAAGAGAGCAACTAGTGACTCCCTTCATCCCGTCAGGAAGCGCCTTACCTGTTGACCTGGCGTGGCTAAGGGATTGTTTGCTTTTTCACAAATTAAAGTCAACTTGCTTTGAGTCCTTCCAACCAGAGCAGTCAGAGCCATCTGTAGCTTTATCTGTATCTGTTTGTGTATCTCTCTAATGACCTAGTCAGGACTTCCTTTAAGTGTCACTGATGTTGAGTTAAACATGCGTATTACTTGAGTAATAATAATGTGTTGATTACTGGTTCTTAAGTAACATCAGGTGACAGTTAAATTAAGTTGGCCCCTAAAGAGAATTGCTCCTCCTTTAGTCTTGTACCCGTGTAGCTCTGGTGCAAAAGTTGGGATTATCTCGTGATTTCGAGATGATGACTGTCCTGCTGTGACTTAACTTCACAAGAGTGAAGTCAGGGCTTCGCAGGTCACGAGGTACATTCCCTCTTGAATGGTGCTGTTGACAGGGAAAGAGAGGTGTCTCCAGGGAGGGAGCTAAATTTGAAAGTTTGGGTTATTGAGTGGTAGATGCTGAAGAGAATCTCTCTCTTGGAAGCCAGTCCATCTGGATAGGATGAGTATCTTAAGCTCCAGAAAACAAACAAACAAACAAATATTATTTACAGTCCAGATTCTCTACATTCAAGTTTTTATCCTCATATATTCTTCTTTTGTTGTCCTCTAGCATTAAATACGATCTTCTTGACATGTTTTATTTTCTTCTCCATCATGCTCATGGCTATTAAATAAAGGTTTGGTGTTCACCATTGACCCTTAGCGTTAAGGGATAACAGCATTTCCACCTGGTGTATTGGTGGTGGTTTATCAGTAAGCGAATCTCCAAGAGGAATCTCCAGTTCACTGTGGCAATTCCCCCTTTTTGGTATTTTGTTAAAGAACAAGCAAAATACCTAGTACCTTTGGGTCTCACTAGAAATAGTGACAGGTCTCAACTACTGTTTCAGCTTCTACACTGGTTGATTTTATTCATCTGTCTTCTAAATCACATTGATTTCAAAGCCATCTTTTGTACTGTAATAACAGATGTAGGGCTTTAATTCGTCTCCATAAATTGTTTTATTTTAGTGATCTATTTAACCACGGGGCATTAGGGATTGGTTCAGAGGCTGGTCTTATTAACATCTTTATAAACAATGTGGAAAAGAAGTGTTCACAATGAAATTTCCAAGTTTGCCAATGACCCCAAGTTCTTCTGGTGAATGAAATGCCAAGCAGATGGGGATAAAGTGCCTGAAGACCTCATGAAGCCGGTTAGTGGACAGAAAATGGACCTACGAACCTCAGAAAGGACAAAGATAAGATAATGAGCCAGTGCATTTAGGAAGAAAATAATCCAATGTATACTTGCGGAGTCATGGGCTTGTAGTTATCCACGACAACGCCGGGATCATTGAAGACTCTCTCTGAAGACAGTGATGAGTTCATTAAGGACTGGTAAAATCCCCACAATCGCCAGGGCAGGAAGGGAAGAAAACAAAGCATAGTACCCTCTTCTAACAGGAAGTCATCGCACAGATATACCTGTTATTAGCAGTTTGATCCCTATTTTCAAGACTACAATGAGAAAGAAAGCAGGAAAGGGTAAGACATTTGCAACGACCAAGAAGAACGGCAAGGCTGCCCGGTAATGCAGTTAAAGGATATAAACTCTAATATCGACTGGCAAAGTTTGCGAGAAAATAGAGCCAAGACATCCAAACTATTTAACAATTCTATTTTGTATGTGAACACTGGCTAACTCTCTTAAAAGAGGCAAAACAAAGACAAAAATCAAAGGCATTTTTAATTGAAAGTTTCCACAGAGAGTGGATGCATGAAACTCATTTCCAGGGGAGAGAGTGTGTGATCAAAGTAGAGTTTCCAAAAAGAATGTAATGAACTCTTGTAGTATACATTTAAGTTGTGATTTAAGGGGAAATGATGATTATGGATTTATTTCTATCTTTAAGCTGAATGTCAGTATCTATACATGCATTCTTATTACCTATCCTTTGGTATCTGTCAGAGCAGGAAAAAAAGGCCACTTCTCAGGACCAATAGTTGCGTGAGTTGAGAAGTTAAAAATGGAGATGTATAATTAGTACATGAGTTTCTCAAACATCTGTCACATCATATTGTTTAGTTACTATTGAGACAAGGCAGTGAACATCTAACAGATTTAATCTTTGTAAAACAGAAACATTTCTCAACATTTTTCTTTCTTAAGTGAATCAATGAATTCTGTTCTGGGGGAGACTAGCCCATATTAGCAAACTCCCTCCTGAAATGATCGGAAAACTCAGGAATTTCTTCATGATTTGAGTTTATGTGTTTGAAAACATTGGACCATGACCTTACTTGTTTTAGCACTGTTGATTTTCAGTAGCTAATCAAGAGCACCCTGGTGTAAGTCAGTCCACTGCCGTGTGACTCACACTTAATAATAGTCAAAGAAAATCTCAGAACGGTTAATGTGATAGCCATGCACAGACACAGTGTACTTCCAAGAAAATTGCTCTTTGTTAGCTACGCTCTATTCTCATTTGTCTACCCAATTTTTAAGGATGAATGATAGTGAAAAATGATCTAAGGTGGGTCAACAATTTTTTTTTAAGATTTTATTTATTTATTGGACAGAGAGAGAGAAAGAGAGAGAAGGAACACAAGCAGGGGGAATGGCAGAGGGAGAAGAGGCTTCCCACTGAGCAGGGAGCCCAATGCGGGGCTCCATCCAGGACCCCGGGATCATGACCTGAGCAGAAGGCAGCCGCTTGATGACTGAGCCACCCAGGCACCCTGACAAATATGTTTTGAAAAGTTCCAGATAAGAAACATTTTAGGCTTTCTGGATCATGTGGTCCTTGTTGTAATTGCTCAGCCTTGCTCTCATAGTGCAAAGACAGCCGTAGACAATACAAAAAACTTAGGTGAGGCTCTTTGTTCCTGTGAAACGTTACTTCCTCAAACAGGCACCAGGCCTGATTTGACTTTTGGGTCAGCTGACATCTAGACTAAGGTTGATGTCTGGGTGGCACGGACCACTCACCATCTGCCTTTAGCTCAGGTCACGATCTCAGGGTTCTGGGATGGAGCCTCTTATCGGGCTCCCTGTTCAGCGGAGAGTCTGCTTCTCCCTCTCCCTCTGCCATTCCCCATGCTATGCGCTCTCTCTCTCTTTCTCTCTCTCTCTCAAATAAGTAAATAAAAATCTTTAAAAAAAATAAACTAAGTGGAAGCTGTGATTAATGAAACATAACTTATGCAAGCTTTCCAAAGTAAAGACATTAAATAGAAGCATCTGTTCCCTAGGAATCCCCTTTAACTTAATTTATGTATGTGGTATACCTTCACTTTTAAGACTTGTTCTGCTTGGCCCAGGTTTTATGTTGAAAAGATTATGGGATTTGTGCAGAGATGGCCTGGGCTCAGGCCCTGTTCTTCCACTTGTTACCTGGGTAACCTTGAGCAAGGGGCTTAACTTCTCCAAGTCTTGTTCTTTCTTCATCAAAATGGGACTATAATAATATTTAGCCATGAGAATGAAATAAGATTAGTGTAAAAGATTTTGTAAAAATCGCTTATAAATATTTAAAGATGGCAGCAGTTACTGTACCACCATCCAGGGCTGCTGGCCATTTCTCTCACAGTATCTTTCTAAGCTTATTAGCTCATGTGCTCTCCCTAAACGAGAAAGGAAAGCTAAGCCAAGGAGGGTCTTGTCATATCATAAAACTCATAAAAATAATTAAATTTTCCATTAATAATGAGCTTTTAAGAAATGTACATTTGTAGAGAAAAAGAAAACTTAGAGTTAAAAAAAATAAAAGAAGTTATAGTAGCTGATGTAAGCGATAATAGGAATTTAAGAAGAAAAGAATATTAGAGGGTGAGAAGTTGGAGACAATAAGCTGAAGATGAACGAGGGGCACCGGGGTGGCTCAGTGGGTTAAGCCTCTGCCTTCGGCTCAGGTCATGATCTCAGGGTCCTGGGATCGAGCCCCGCATCGGGCTCTCTGCTCAGCGGGAAGCCTACTTGCCCCTCTCTCTCTGCCTGCCTCTCTGCCTACTTGTGATCTCTGTCTCTCTGTCAAATTAATAAATAAAAGAAAAAAAAAAGCAGAAGCTGAACAATAACTCAAAGGACAAAGCCAAAATAGGGCCATCAGTGGGAGTTTAGGAGGGAAAAGAATTTGAAAGGAAAAGTTAATGAGAGTAGATTTAGTTCAAGGCTGGTGTTCCCGTCTGCCGGGAAAGCCCTATGTGCATCTCTGGGTTTATCCGTCCCATTACCGATGTGACCACTTGACTTCGACACTTTGTTTCAGTCACTACACTTAGGACCATTCCATTTGTATGTGTATTTACGGACAGGCATCCAAAGGTAAGAGCCAGGGAAGCATTTAAAATAATAGCCCAGCGTTTGGTTAGTTCTGTATTTCTAATCAGAGAAAGCTTCCTTGAGAAAAAGGACGCCCATGTGCCCTGACTACAAAATGAGTTAAGATAAATGAAGATTAAATAGCAGACTTGTTAATCAGGATTTGGGGTAGACTTAGATTTTCACAGTCCATTTTCTCGCTCTCACTTTCTCGCTCTCTCAAGCCTGCATTCCTGCTTATACATTCTCACAACACACATCCACACCCACGCACGCCTGTCATACTTTCTCTACCCAGATGGATGAAATGGACTGAAGTTGGGTGCACCAATGTGTCTCTTATAATCAGTATTCACTGTCTCAGAGTCAGACAAATGAGGAGAAAATAAAGAACATACCTTTTTTTTTTTTTTTTTTTTTTTTGCAAACAGAGAAATGCCATTCCTATTTTTCTTCCTGATAGGACTCAGACTGACCTATCTAGGTACCATGTTCATATTAAGTGGATAGTCAGTTGTGCCATCTGGCAAACAGAAGGTTAAAAGTATGACTGTTTAAGGGGAAACAAACAATTCAAGAGGGTTTTATTTTCATTTCAGAAAAGAAGTATTTGGAATCTGTCTCCTCATCCCCAAACATAGTTATTTTCAGTCATTGGATTATATGTGGACTTGGCTACACCAGCAAAAATATAAAAACACACTGAAGAGCTGTATCTTATCTTTCATTAATTTGGGTTTTTAGTGGATTTGGAGGTTTGGGCTTACCAGGGAGAGAGGACAGTTAAATAATGGGAACAAGAAGATTGGGAGTGGCTTGATCCGTGAGAGAAAGGAATTAACTGCTTTGTGGAGAAATATTCTGCAGATTCTATGAGGTACTTTCTAGGGTTCCCAAAGATAGAAAATCTTTTAGAAAAAAATTTAAGATCAAAATATTAATGGCATTTTCTTATTTTTTTCTGAGTTTAAGAATGGAGGAGAATGTGTTTTAGACACACCCTACATATGCAGGCTGAGGGGAATGCATATTGTGGTAGTAGCATCTGTCTTTGTTTCATTTTCAGCGGTTTAGGTATCACTCTGTAATAAAAAGTGGGCCGAGTGGATTTCCTCCAAGCCCTGGATCCTCCGTCTTAATAAGATAAATCATTCTATATTCTTCTTTTACGGAATTTCTTTCTTTCCTTTCTTTCTTTCTTTCTTTCTTTCTTTCTTTCTTTCTTTCTTTTTTTTTTTCTGATTCCAAACTTATTTCAGACCCTTCTATACAAAGGAAAACGATTCCTAAGACTATGTTTTCAGGATATGTTCTTCCAAAAAACATTGGGATTGTCCATCTGAATCTTGTTATTTTTAGTCCAGTTGAGGGAGAAAGCAAGAATAAAAGATGAAAGCGTTAACAGGTTTCCCCCAGGTCGACAGGTGTCTGATCTTATCCCCATCACCCCAACTCACTCCTAGAACCGTTGTTTCCAAACATAACAAGACCATTGTTTAAATGGGTAACTAAAGGGAAGACTTGAAGGAATGACCTGATTGGATTGAAATTGCTTATCTCTAGATTGTCTTTCGGAAAATTGCACATACCTGAAAGAATCAAACACATGCACCTAAACTTGCAGAGCAGCTTGTCAAAGTCTGTTTGCTTAAGAATACCCTGCTTTTGCTCTTTTTTTTTTTTTTAATGCATTACAGAAGAAACACTCCGCTATGGTAACATATGATGAAAGTGACACTGATTTGGAATGTAAATATATGCAGGGTGCTTTAAACCGACAGCATTTTGTATGAAAAAGTACTTTTAAAAATATATACTGTATTTGAAATTCAATTAACAGAGACTAAAACAATAACAATCATTCTATTGTAATTTTTAAAGTGCCCGTTGAAAGAGGATATTCACTCAAGGATATAATTTTTTTACTAAGTAAGAAGAGAGTGAATATCTTACTCAGTTATTTTTTAATATTCGGCTATGAAGTGACGCTTGTTGAAAAATTGGCTTTTCATTAGGTGGAATCATATCAAATTGCCGATATTCAAGTTTTTTAACCTATATGGAGGGAAATTTCACATGGTTCAACTTAAAATATAAGGCTTTCTCAAAGGGACACTATCTCTCCAAAAGAAAAGGGATACTCATTAGAGCAGTAACCCTTTCTGCGTTTTATATATTTTGAATGACATCTAAAGACTTGCAGTTATATCACTTATAATTTATTCCTGCAATTTCTCAGGGCTATTTTCTGGAAATTGTATGGAAAATTTAGAATCCACATGGATTTAGGGCTCTAATCTAGACTCACAATTTTTAAGGTCTTGAATGTAGCTGTTGGTTTGCCAGGACAATTTTTAAAACGTTTCGTTACATTTACACACCCATAAATCCACTACCACAATCAAAACGTAAAGCATTTCCTTCACCCCACTTTATGCCCCCACATCCCTAGGCAACCACTGATTTGACTTCTATCACTATAGATAAATTTTACTTTTTATAGAACTTATGAAAGTAGAATTACATAGAATGTACTTTTTTTGTTCCAGGCTTCATCCAGCATAATGTTTTAGAGATTCGTCCACGCACCAGCAACTCATTTCTTTCTATGGCTATGTTGTAGTTCTTTACATGAATACGTTGTAATTTTGTTTCTAGTTTCACCTGTTAATGGGCTGTTACTTGTTGTTGGCTGTAGTTAAAGATGCTATGAATACTTGTGTACAAGACCATGTTTTCATTTTTCTGAAGCAAGTACCTACGAGTGGACTTTTTGGATCATATAGTAAATACGTGTTTCAATTTGTAATAAATTACCAAATTACTTTTCAAAGTGATAATGCCATGGTTTTTGTCTCATAGCTTCTTTATTAGTTCTCTTACTGCTGCTGTAACAAATTATCTTAAATTCAGTGGTTTGAAACGACACGTATTTATTATATTATAGTCCTGGAGGTCAGAAATACAAAATGAATCTTCTGGAGCTAATGTCAAAGTGTCAGGAGGACTGATTCCTTGTGGAGGCTCTGAGGAGAGAGTCCATTTCCTTGCCTTTTTCATATTTACCTGAATAATCCAGGATAATCTGTTATCTCAAGATCCTTAAGTTAATCACATACGCAAAATTGCTTTTTACATATAAAGTAATAGTCACAAATTCTGAGGATTACGACCTGGATATTTTGGTGGGCCATTATTCCGCCTACTATATTCTCTAAACTTGTAATCAAGTAATTTCAACTAAAGTTACTTATTCAGCCAAAACTGTAAGGTGCATAAATTTTTTTGTGTGTAACTTTCTTGGGCTTAATAGTACTTACATTTGGTGGTTACTGTGTGCCCAATACTAGCACATAGAGTTGGTAAAACCATGCGATGACGTAGGATCCAGGTTTATGTTGTTGTAGGTTTGTTGTTGTTGTTTTGTCACTTAAAGGAGATGAAAGTGTGGTCAGCGGGTGGGAAGATGGGAATCTGAGATGACCCTACCAGTAAGCTTTAGCGATGACTAGAAATGCCCAACTTAACATTTTGGAGAGTCTAAACCTAGAGGGAAGGTGAAAGTCTGATCCAGTCTATTGGGATCCCAGAGCAGACAGGAACATGGTGTAGTTCCATGGGTTTCTGCCTCCAAAGTGCGAAGTTTAGAAAAGCGCCAAGGACAGCATCGTGCCTGGGAGGTAGATCAGCAATGCTGGAAAAGATCATCTGATCACTAGCTTCAGGGACAACCTCTTAGAGCCCCGTGGCCTGTTAGTTGGAGAGGCAAGCGCTAACTGTAAGTCAGTAATTCCAAAAAGGGCAAATGGTTTAGCTACTAATGTCTGGAGGCTATGATAGGACAGCTTTGTCAAAGACAGGACGGGCGTTAAGTGTCCAAGTGTACCCAAAGACAGAGTGAACAAAACACTCATCATCGGCCAAGTGAAGACTGAGGATGCACACTTCGTAGATATTCCTGGCCTGATGCTGGAGACCTAATGTGAGCCTCATAGAATTCAGATTATCCTCAATGGAGGGAAAAAAGAAAACCATGAAAAGATAGATTTTTAAATCCAAGGAGTTTGAGGTATATCTGAGAGTGACTGAGCCACCCTGAATTAGGAAGACTAAATTTTCCATTAAAGCAAACTTGAGAGTTAAGTGAAAATCATTTATAGAAAAACAAAGGTTACATTAGCAAACCTGACATGTTGCCTGAGAGGGTCATGCTCCTTAAACAGAGAGAAGGTATCTGAAAATACTTTAACAAAGGTCATGCGATTACCAAGCTTGATGAAGATTATGCTACCATACATATTGTTCCTTGAGATTTCAGATTCTTTGTTCTTAGGATCATTAGGAATGTTGGCCTTAGAGATGTAGAGATTAATCTTAGGGGTTAACCTTCCTTGAGATCATGGGGAAGAGTGAAGGGGGTGGTGTGTGTGAAAAATTCATGGGAAGTCTTTGTGTGTGAAAGACCATTGTTTGGGTTTTGTTGTTGTTGTTGTTTTTGGGTTTTTGTTGTTGTTGTTGTTTGGGTTTTTTAAATGGCAAAGCCCTGTTCTCTTAACTGTGTCCATTTCCTTTTCTATAGTATCAGATCTGCCATCTTTCCTGTCATGATTCCCCTTCCCTGCCCCAACCTGCTGTAAGATGACAGCATCACGTGGTGGTGGAGGGGAAAGTGCTCGGGTTCTTCCGTCTTCGAGTCACACAAAGTGGGGGAGTATTATTAGGTGTCTGACTAGTTGCTAATAACAGCTTGAAAATGTGAATGTCCCTGGGCTGTGAGTGTTCTCTAAAGTTCATCATCTCGGCAGTGTCATGTGAGATATTTTGCAGGGGAGGGGTGGGTGGGAGAAGACGCAGAGTCAGCCTCCCTTTCTTGTAGATTGTGCTCCCGTTTGTCACTCACCTGTTTGAACTGCTAACACCCTTTAGGAGCCTGATTGTCGAAGCCTCCTGTTAGGTGGAGAAGTCTCCCCTGCCTCTTAGCAAATCACGGTAAACATGTCAACACGTTATGGGACGTGGTAAACTTTTGAATATATGAAAATCTGATGAGGAGATCTTTCTGATTGGAACTTTTCTGTTGGGCCAATAGGCAGGACTAGTTTTCCACTTTGTTTACTTTCAGGTATCTGAGACAGTCAGACGCACATGCTGGGACCTGGGGTCAGCTCTCTGTGAAATGCATGGAAACACACTTAACACATGGGCTTTGGAGTTCCAGCCTGCCAAACCCCGCACCTCTCCTCCTATTTTAAATGGATGGTCCTGCCTCTAAGTTGGTGCCTAGATATTCTAAAATAGATACATTAAATCAAGTGCAAAATGTGGTTAAATTTTTTTTTCCCTGGGTGTTTGCAGCACATTTGTAAAAGTTGTTAAAAGACTTGTTTTGCTGAATTTTCATTAGCACATTCTTAGTGAGATAGTAACATTCAGTATCACTGACAAATATATTGGGCATCTCTAGTAAGAGTTTTTCTAATTGTTGGATTTTTAGTTATTTAGGAGTTGGCAGAAATTCTAAATACTAATAATTTAAGGAATCTAACCATTAGCGCGATGGCCCTAATATTCTAAGCAGTGATAACCCCCCGCTGCACTTATGGAACACTTACTGTGTTCCGGGTATCGTATACTGTGCTTTCCGCGCCTTACCTCATTAACCACAAAACGCTCGCAGGTAGGTGCCGCTATCACTCCCTTTTAAAGATGAGGAAACTGAGACTTTTTTTTTTTTTTTTTTTTTTTAAGATTTTGTGTATTTATTTGGCAGACAGAGACCACAAGCAGGCAGAGAGGCAGGTGGAGAGAGGGGGCTCCCTGCTCCACCTCCCCGTGGGCGCTTAGGCGCGGATCATCTCCGTGGGGAAGGCCGGCCCGAGCCGCAGTCGGCGGCAGAGACCACCGACCAGAGCCCGCCAGCCAGACGGTGGAGTGTAGCCCCGCCACGGCAGGTACATGGCCCTCGGCCTGCGCCACCGCGTGACGTGCTGCCCGAGGACGTCACCGCCGTCGCTGCGGTCAAGACCACGCGCGGCGCTCAGGGCGTGGACTGCTGGCCCGCGGGCTCCGAGGTCGGGATCAACGACCGGCCCCCCAGGTGCTTCCCGGGGCGACCTGGCCGCGTGCCCGCTGAGCAACACGACGGCCGTCGCTGGGGCCGGGCCCGCCTGGACCACAGGCTCGACCTGATGTGCTCCTGGAGGGCCTCTGCGCACTGTACGTGGCGAGGGCACGGAGGAGGGGTTCTCGGGGCGGGGAGGACACGGCTGCCCTGGAGGAGGATCGCGAGGAGGTGGGCATCGACCCCTACGAGGACGGGGACGAGGGAGAACAGCTGCCTGGACCCCACTCACCATGTTTACTGCAAAATCCTTTCAAAATAAACAGTATCCTTGCAAACAAACAAACAAAAAACAAAACAACAATAAAAACCCCCCAAAACAAAAAGCTCTCCCTTTCTCTGCCTGCCTCTCTGTCTGCTTGTGATCTGTCTGCCAAATAAATAAACAAAATCTTAAAAAAAAAAAAAAGTCTCAGTTTCCTCATCTTTAAAAGGGGGTAACAGCGGCACCCACCTGCTCCCCTGCTATGTGCCGAGCAGAGCGCCTGAAGTGGGGCTTGATCCAGGGACCCCGCGCCGAAGGCAGAGGCTTACCCTGCGGAGCCACCCAGGCGCCCCCGAAAATGAGACTTTAAATGAATTTAGTGAGCAGTAAAGCTGTGATGTGAACACAGTCAGTCCAGCTCTATAACCAGAATTCTTAATCACCACCCTAATTATATTCCACTTTTTTTAGTCTTTATTTATTTTATTTTTAAATTAAGTCTGTTTTCTTTACAGCAACATTGAAGGGACGGTAAAGAGGTTTCCCACATACCGTTGCGCGGCGGCACAGCCTTTCTCTTTACTAATATCCCGCCCCTGAGCGCTACAGTTGTTTCAGCCGCTGAACCTACGTTGACACATTGTAACCACCCGAAGTCCACAGTTCAAATCAAGGTTCACTTTTGGTGTTGAACATTCAGTACATTCAGTGGTTTTGGACGAATGTGTTAGGACCTGTATCCATCATAACGGAACAGAGTACCATACCCTAAAAATGCTCTGTACCCACCTCTTCATCCCTGTACCACCCCCCCAACCCCGGGTAACACTGGTCTTTTTATTGTCTCCATAGTTTTGCCTTTTCAGAGTGTTACTTGTTAAAATCATGCAGTATATACAACCTTTTTAGATTGGCTTTTTCACTTAGTAATATGCAGATAAGGTTCCTCCGTATCTTTTCACGGTGACATCACTCTTTTTTTTTTTTTTAACGACCGAGAAGTATTCCATTGTCTGGATGTACCACAGTTTATTCACACATTCATCTACTGAAGGACACCTCGTTGCTTCCAAGTTTTGGCAATTATGAATAAAGCTGCTATAAATATCCACATGCATTTTTTTGAGAGATTTTATTTTTTATTTGACAGAGAGAAATCACAATCAGGTAGAGAAGCAGGCAGAGAGCGGGGGAAGCAGGCTCCCTGCAGAGCAGAGAGCCGGATGCAGGGCTTGATCCCAGGACCCTGAGATCATGACCTGAGCCAAAGGCAGAGGCTTAACCCACTGAGCCACCCAGGCGCCCCGTCACATACATTTTTTTGTGGATATAATCTTCAACCCTCTTGGGTAAATACCAAGAAAACCATAAATAGCGATTGGTGAGTCTCGTAATAAAAGTGTGTTTAGTTTTATAAAGAAATCACCAGATTATCTTCCAGAGGGGCCATATCACTTCGCTTTTGCCCCAGCGATGAGTTCCTATTGCTCCCCATCCTTGCCAGCATCTGGTGTTGTCAGTGTTCTGGATTTTGGCTTTTCTAATAGGCATGTAATGGTATCCTGTTGTTTTAATTTGCATTTCCCTAATGACAGATGATGTGAAGCATCTTTTCGGAAGCTTATTTGCCATCTGTATATCTTTTCTGGTGAGGTATCTGGTAAGATCTCTAGCCCATTTTTATTTTTATTTTATTTATTTATTTATTTTTTGTTAAAGTTTTTTTTTTTTTTTTTTGGACAGACAGAGATCACAAGTAGGCAGAGAGACAGGCAGAGACAGAGAGAGTGGGAAGCAGGCTCCCTGCTGAGCAGAGAGCCCAATGTGGGGCTCGATCCCAGGACCCTGGGATCATGACCTGAGCCGAAGGTAGAGGCTTAACCCACTGAGCCACCCAGGCGCCCCTCTAGCCCATTTTTAAATTGAGTTTTTTTTTAATTGTTAAATTTTAAGGGTTCTTTGTATAATTTGGATAATATTTCTTTATCAGATATGTCTTTTGAAAATATTTCTCTTACTCTGTGGCTTGCCTTCCCATTCCCTTGGCATTGCTTTTATAGAGCTCAAGCTTTTAATCTTAATAAAGTCCAGCTCATCATGGATCGTGGCTTTGTTGTTGTATCTAAAAAGTCACTGCCGCACCCAATGTCATGTACACTCTCTCTTATGTTGTCTTCTAGGATTTTTGTAGTTTTGGATGTTACATTAGGTCTATGATCTGTTTTGAGTTAATGTTTGTGAATTGTGTAAGTTCTGTGTCTGGATTCATTTTTTTTTTTTTCATGTGGATGTCCAGCCGTTTCAGCACCATTTTTAAAATAGGTTTGTACCTTTGTTTGACAATTGGTGGTTAGTTCTCATCCACACTAACAGCATATAGAATTTTGAAAGTGGTGGCAAGTACATGGGTAGCCAGTGTAGAGAGCTTGTTTGGTGAACTGTCATCCTCCGTATGCTTTCCGGAGAATTGCACATGGGTACGGTACAGGACGTTCCTTGTTCCTTTGGCTCAGACAGCGTTGGTGAGCATGGAGTCTTGGTGTCATCTGGAGTTCCCATCTCCTTCCTGGTAAATTTCTGGGTTTCTTTGAGTGCCCGAGGGACACGCTTCTTGAAACTCACTCCATGACTCTGCTTGTGAATGTTGATGGTTGTGTATCCTCTGGTCAATACCTCTTTGGGGTTTTGTATTTTGTGTTGTATTGTATTGTATTTTGGGATTGTATCCTGTCTTCTTTGTGGGAGCATCCTGCCAGGTTCTGGGTGGAAAGCTCAATACCATTTATTGAAGAGAGTGTCTTTGCCCCATGCGTTGCCTTTTCTCTTTTTTCTATTTATAAGGGTCTATTTCTGTACTCTCTATTCTGTTCCATTGATCTATTTGTCTATTCTTTTACTAAAACCACAGTTTTGATTACTGTAGCTTTATAGTAAATTTTACCCCTCTTTTATAGTTTGAGCTTGGTAAAGGTTAGAAGGTGAAACTGATATGACTTCGTCCCTTCTTTTTTCTCTTCTCTCCTGCCATACCCCTAAATCTTCTGATCGAAAGGACTTTAGAACACTGTGCATGTCTAATGAGAAAACTGTCCTAAGGTTTCCCTACTTAAAACTCACTGTTTTAATTTAATTTAACTTAATTTAATTTTTTTTTTTATTTTAGGGAAAGAGAGAGAGAATCTATGTTAGGGAGGGACAGAGGCAGAAAGAGAGAGAAACTCTTTGCAGACTCAGTGCTGAGCGCAGAGCCTAACATGGGGCTTGATCTCACGACCCAGAGACGGGAGATCCTGACCTGAGGTGAAACCACGAGTCGGCACCGGACTGACTGCACCTTCCAGGTGCCCCTAAAACTCACTGTTTTGAGGCTTCTTTGCCAAACTGGCCCTAGCCCTTCGAAATAGGTTTTGTTTGTTTTGGTGGTTTTGATTTGTTTTTTATTTTATTTTGTTTTTAACTATCATCTTCCCCTCAGTGAGGAACTTACGTTCTGAATCCCCGTGAACGGCTGGGCCACTGATGTCCAGACTTCCAACCAGCCTTTCCACAAAGTTTTAACAGGGTTATCCTCCATCCGGTTTTTGCCACCTCATATCAAATGGACATCTTAGTGATAATCTAGTTTTCTCCTGATGCTGAGAACTGATGGTATCTAGAACTTCTATGTACTGAAAGAGTTTCTTCAACTTTTCCTGTCTCAGCACTTAACATACAGTTTACTTTCTTATCTTTTCATTTAGACTCTAAACTTTGAGGATAGAAATAGTGCCTTTTTTATTATTTTATCTCCAGGACCTAGTAATATTGGTTGACTGTGTTAAGGCCCGTATCAGGTAATACTCTTTCTGTTGTTAATGACAGAAAATCCAACTTGAAGTAGTTTAAGCAAAAACTAAAACAAAACAAAACAAAAAAAACCCCAACAACCCAAAAAGCCAAAAAACCTGAACAAAACAGAATAAAATCCCCCAGCACATTAGGTCAAGTAATTGCAAAATCCAAGGCTCAAGTAATGTTTAAGAAGCTTGTTTTTTCTTTTTCTTTTTCCTTTTTTCTCCCTCTGCTATGTTTGGCTTCACTCTCAGGCAGGCCTTCTTTAGAGGGAGGCCCTTGGTACAGCAAATGCAAATTTTAGTTCTGATTTCGACCAAAAAGTTAGGTAGTATCTGTCATCCAACTTTGTTCTTCACTTTCAGTATTGTGTTGACTAGTCTGGGTCTTTTGTGTCTTCTTATAAATTTTAGAATTTGTTTGTTGATGCCCACAAAGTAACTTGCTGGGATTTTGATTGGGATTTTATCTAGTCCACAGACTAGGATGGGAAGAAATGAGTCTTGAGTCTTCCTCAATACGAACATGGACTCATCTCTCCATCTATTTAGTTTTTTTTAATTTCACTCATCAAACTTCTATAGTTCTCTTCACATAGATTTTACACATATTTTAAAAATTTGTACCTAGATATTTCAGGTTTAGGTATCAGTGTAAATGGCATTGTATTTTTAATTTCAAATTTCATTTGTTTATTGTTGGTATATAGGGAAGTAATTGGCTTTAATCTTGTATCCTGCAACCTTGTTATGATCACTTATTAGTTCCTGGAGATGTTGTTGTTGTTGCTTTTTTCAGATTTACTGCATGAACGTTCAATCGTGTCATTTGTCTAAAAAGATATTTTTATGCCTTTCTTCCCAACCTGTATTCCTTTTCTTTCTTTTTTCTTGTCTTAGTGCGGTAGGTAAAACTTCTAGTATGGTGTTGAAAAAGAGTGGTGAGAGTCGATATCTTTACCTTGTACCCAATCTTGGTGGGAAAGTTTTGAGGTTTTTCACCATTAAAGCAGGATGTTAGCTCTAAGATTTTACAGATGTTCTTTATCAAGTTGAGGAGTTCTCCTCTATTCCTAGGTTACTGAGAGTTTTAATCATGAATCAGTGCTGGATTTTGTCAAATGCTTTTTCTGCATCTAGATAGATGCTCATAAGATTTTTATTTTTTAGCCTGCTGACGTGATGTATTACATCGATTTTAGAATGTTGAACTAGATTTGCATACCTGGGATAAATCCTACTTGCTTATGGTATATAATTCTTTTTATACATTGTTATATTCAATTGGATAATTTTTTTGAGGATGTTTGCATCTTTGTTCATGAGGGATATTGGTCTGTAATTATCTTGTTATATCTTTGTCTAGTTTTGATATTAGGGTAATTCTGGCCTCATAGAATGAATTAGGAAGTATTCCCTATACTTCTATCCTCTGAAAGAAATTACAGAAAATTGGTACAATTTCTTCTTTAAATATTTGGTAGAATTTGCCAATGAGCACCTGGTTCTGGTGCTTTCTGTTTCAGAAAGTTGTTAATTATTGATTCAATTTCTTTAATAAGTATAGGCTATTCATATTCTCCGTTTCTTCTTGTGTGAATTTTGGCAAATGTGTCTTTCAGGAAATTAGTCTATTTCATGCAGGTTATCAAATTTGTGGTATTCTTTTATTATCCTTTTAATGTCCATGAGATTTGTAAAGATATCCCTTCTCTTGTTCCTGATATTAGTAATTCGTGTCCATTCTTTTTTTTTTTTTTTATTTTCTTAGTTAGAATGGCTATCTAAGTTAACATGGTTATCAATTTTGTTGATCTTTTCACAGAATCAGCTTTTGGTTTTGTTGATTTTCTCTATTAATTTCTTATTATTAATTTCATTGGTTTCCATTCTAGTTCTTACTATTTCTTTTCTTCTGCTTATTTTGGATTTAATTTGCTCTTCTTTTTCTGGTTTCACAGGTGAAAACTTAGATTATTAATTTTATATTTTTCTTCTTCTATAGTAATTAATTTAATGCCATACATCCCCATTTAAGCACTGCTTTTGTTGCATTCCACAAATTTTAATAAGTTCTAGTTTCATGTTCCTTTAGTTCAAAATCTTAAAATCTCTCTTGAGATTTCTTTTTTGATCCTTGTGTTACATCGAAGCATGCTGCTTAATCTCCATGTGTTTTGGATTATCCAGTTATCTTTCTTTTTTTTTTTTTTTCCAGTTATCTTTCTATTACTGATTTCTAGTTTAATTCACTGTAGCCTGAGAGGAGATGTATGATTTCTGTTCTTTAAAATTTGTTAAATTTGGTTTTGTCACACAGATTGTGCTCTGTTTTGGTGAATGTTCTATGTGACCTTGAGAAGAATATGTATTCTGCTGTTGTCCGGTGAAGTTTTCTATAGATGTCTATTGACTCATGGTGTTGAGTTCAGCTCTATCCTTAGCGATTTTCTGCCAGCTGGATCTGTCCATTTCTGATAGAGAGGTGTTCAAGTTGTCCAGCTATGATATTGGGTTCATCTATTTCTCTTTGCAATTCTATTAGCTTTTGCCTCACTTAGTTTGATGCTCTGTTGTTCGTTGCATACATGTTAAGTATTATTATGTCCTCTTGAAGATTGATCCCCTTATCATGATGTAGTATTCTTTATGCCTGGCAATTTTCCTTGCTCTGAAGTCTGTTCTGTCTGAAGAAAGCCACTCCTGCTTTCTTTTGATTAGTTTTAATATGGCATATTTTTCTCCATTCTTTTGCTTTCTTCTATATGTGCCTTTATATTTAAAGTGGCTTTCTTGTAAACAGTATATGGTTGTGTTTTGTTTTTCGATTGATTCTGACAGTCTCTGTCTTATAATTAGGGCATTTAGACCACTGATGTTCAAAGTGATGATGGATATAGTTGGGTTAGTATCTTATTTGTTACTATTTCCTTTTTGTTACCCTTGTTCTGTATTCCTATTTTTGTCTTACATTCTTTTTTTCCTTTTCTGTTTTTAACTGAGCATTTTATATGATTACGTTTGTCTCCTCTCTTAGAATATCAGTTATACTTTTAAAACTTTTTTAGTCGTTGCCCACATTTATAGCTAATCCAAGTCCACTTTCAAATAATACTATACCACTTCACAGGTAGTGTGAGTACCTTATAATATCAAAATAATCCTAATTCCTCCCTTGTATCATTGTTGTCATTCATTTCACTTGTATAAAAGCATATATCAGCATAAGGTATATACATAAGATATACATACAAACATATATAATCAAATACTTTGTTGATACTATCATTTTGAGCAAACTATTTTCTGTTAGATCAATTAAGAATAAGAAAAATAAAAGTTTCTATTTTACTTTCATTCTTTCCTTCTGTGATGTTCTTTCTTTCATGTAGATCTGAGTTTCTGACCTATATTAAGAACTTTAACATTTCTTGCAAGGCAGAGATACTGGCAAAAAAATTCCCTCAATTTTTATTTGTCTGAGAAAATTTCTCCTTCAATTTTGAAGAATAATACAGGGAACAGTATTCTAGGTCTGTTTTTTTTTTCCCCCTTTACTAATACTTTAAATATTTCACTCTACTCTCTTCTTGCTTGCATGGTTTCTGAAGGGAAGTCAGATGTAATTCCTACCTTTGTTCCTCTGTATTAAAAATGTTTTTCTTCTCTGGATTTTTCAGTATTTTTACCTTTTTTTTCTTTATCTTTGATTTTATGTAGTATAAGAATGATATGCCTAGGTATAGTTTATAGTATTTATCCTGCTTGATGTTCTCTGAGCTTCTTGGTCCTCTGGTTTGGTGTCTGATATTAATTTGGAAAATACTTAGTCATTAGTGTTCCAATATTTCTTCCATTTCTTTCTCTGTCTCTCCTGGTATTCCTGTTGTACGTAAGTTACACCTTTTGTGATTATCCCATAGTCTTGGATAGTCTGTTCTATTTTTTCCCGTCTTTATTTGCTTTTTTTATTTTCAAGGATTCTACTGATATCTTCTAAATCAGATATTCTTTCCTTAGCTCTGTCCAGTCTACCAATAAGCTTATCAAAGGTTGTCTTTATTTCTGTTACAGTGTCTTTTATCTCTAGCATTTCTTTCTGGTTCTTTCGCTGGGTTTCATCTCTCTGCTTACGTACCTTACCGGTTCTTACATGCTGCCTACTTTATCCATTACAGGCCTTGGCATATTAATCATAGTTGTTTTATATTCTTCTTCTGACAATTCCAATGTTGTTGCCATGTTAGTTCTGATGGTTGCTCTGTCCCTTCAAGCTGTTTTTTTTCCAAAAGAGACTCTTAATCATAGGAAGCAAACTGAACGTTGCTGGAGGGGAGAGGGCAGGGGGATGGGATAACTGGGTGATGGACATTAAAGAGGGCACATGATATAATGAGCACTGCATATTATATGAGAATGATGAATCATTGACCTCTACTTCTAAAACCAATAACAGATTATATGTTAATTAATTGAATTTAAATTTAAAAAATTAAAAAACTTTTTTTGCCTTTTCATATGCCTTGTCTTTTTTTTTTTTTAATTTATTTATAACCAGACATGTTGTATTACTGCTATAAATACGCTTTGAGTAATATGGTGGTGAGGTGTCAGGGAGGGGAAATTTTTTTTTTAGAAATTTTATTTTTTTTTAAAAGATATTTGTTTTAGAGAGAGCAAATGTGGAAGCAGTGGGCAGAAGGAGAAGGAGAGGGAGAGAGAGAATCTTAAGCAGACTCCCTGCTGAGTTCGAGCCCAAGGTGGGACAGGATCTCATGACCTTGAGATCATGACCTGAGCTGAAAATAAGAATCAGACACTTTATGGACTGAGCCACCCAGGTGCCCTGGGAGGGAAATTGTTTTATAGTCTGTGATTAGGTCTCAATCTTTTACTATATCTCTGGACTATGAACCCCACAAGTGTTTCTCAGTCTTTTCTTCCCCCTTAGTTGGGATGGGATTGTCTAGAGTGTGTTGGAGTTGGATATTACCCCCTTTATATATGGAAGGCTGGAGCCAGCTGGAGTTGAGTATTTCCCTTTTCCCAGAGCCAGTTAGGCTCTGATAATACCCCAGCAGGTTAGGCTCTGGTTAATTAGTTTCTTCCAAAAGAAGAGTGCTTTGACATATTTCCAAATGATTTCTTTTCTCCTCCCCTTGTTAGAAGCACAGGAGGATTTTTCTCTGATATTTACTGTGGGAACCTGGCCAAGTTCCTGTAGGTAAATCTCACAATATTTTGGAGAATCCCTTATCACTGAGTACCCCTGCAGTTTTAACTCTCAGATTTGTCCTAACTGAGCCTCTGGTAATTTTTCAATTACAATTCTGGTTTCCTACACCAGCACTTTCTCCCTTGCTGGTTTCTTCTTACGAGTCTATCATTTGGTTAGCCATGACTCTTGTGTTCATCTGCCTATCTCTCCAATCCTGAGGGCAGTGGTTTTCCCTTTGTCCTCCCCTCTTACGGATCCAAGAAGAGTTGTTGATTTTTCAGTCTCTTCAACTATGTACTTAGTAGAATGAACTGACTTCTTATGCATAGAACCAAAAACCGTAAGTCTAGTCTCTATTTTTTGTCCCCCCCTTTTGATTTTTTTTTACTAATTTCCCCCGATTCTGTTTCCTTTTCTCCCTTTCTCTTTCCCTATATCTTCACCACCTCTTTTCCTCGTTTTTACTGGCCTCCCTTGCTTCTCATACTCCCCTTCTCTTTCTCTCTTTTCCCTCTTTACCTCACTTCTTCTAAGGTTATGTTTTCTGAAGTATTCAAAATGCAGAAAATATATCACTAAACAAACAAACGCTGGTACCCAAGGTTTTAATTAGAGACTTTTAAAGAAGAGAACAGGTTAGGATCATGAGTTCTAGCATGAGAGAAGTAAGGTGGGGGGAGCTTATTTTACCCTTTGGGTTGAGCCTTCATCCAAAAGTATTTAAGGCATTGAATTTCCATTGGTATTCAATGTTCTGGCCCCAAATATCTTTCTTTCTTTTCTGTTTCTCCAGGGGAATTAGGAGGGGACTAAAAAGCAAACGATAAAGCGGTATGTAGAAGTGATTCATTAACCATGGAGCAGTTTAAAATGTGAACAAAACTGGGAGTGGACAATGACTCACTGAGAAGCAATTCAGGGAATATCTCCTATAAGAGAAAGAAAACTATTAGCTGAAAGATAGGTGACTTTTGGGAAAGTTGTTATAGGTCTTTAACAGGTAGAGTACCTGGGAGGTTTGTTCGTGCCTAAAGTTTATAGTAATTCTCTTCCTTATTTTAAAATACAAGAATAGGGGCACCCAGATGGCTTGGTTGGTTCAATGTCTGACTCTTGTTTTCACCTCAGGTCATAATCTCAGCATTGTGAGATTGAGTCCCATGACAGGCTCCTTGCTCAGTGTAGAGAGTCTCTCTCTCCCTCCCTCTGTGCCCCTCCCCACTCCCCCACCCCCCATCGCATGTGTACTCTCTCTCTCAAATACATAAATGAATGAATGAATGAATGAATGAACAAACAAGTAAATAAATAAAATCTTTAAAAGACCAAAATAAATTATAAACAGGCAATATTCATTCAGAGCATCCTATGTAATTTCTATGAATTATCTTCACAGCAACCCCATGAGGCAGACAGAGAGACTATCTGCATTTTTAAGATAAGAAATCTAGGAAGTTAAGTATCTTGTTGAAGAATACATAGTAAGGATGTGACAGAGCCAGCACTAAACTGAGACCACCTGGCTCCAGAGCCCAAGTCTTATTCCGCTGGGCTGCTATAACAGAATACCATAAATTGGTGGCTGAAACAACAAACATTTAGTTCTGACAGTTCTAGAGGCTGCGAAGTTCAAGGTTAGGGGACCAGCAGATTCTGTGTTTGACGGGAGCCCACTTCCTTGTTCAGAGACAGCCTGTTCTCCGTGTGAGGGCACAGTAGAGGAGCAAGGGAACTGTCTGGAGTGTGTCTCTTTTACAAGGGCCCTGATCCCATTCATGAGGGCTCTAGCCTCAGGACCTAATAATTTCCCAAAGACTCCACCTCTAAATACCATCGCCTTGGAGATTAGGTTCCAGCATGAATTTGGTGGGGGGACACAAACGTTGAGTCTGTAACAACTCACCAGCATGAACACTTTTTAATATTGCTTCCTGTTATCAATAACTGATTAATTCTTTAGTAAAGATGTGGGAAGATAATAATCTCTTTTTTCTCTGATAGGAAAGTTCTGAGAAAGGATAAGAGCGTTTGAGTGACTAGAAGGGAAGAGAAGGGAAGGTGAGATGTAGCAACTATTGAACAGAAGCAAAGGGTGATAATATTAAAAATAAAGATAATAATACAACTCAATGCCAAGAAGGCAAATAATCTGATTAAAATGGGTAGAGGACCTAATAGACATTTTTCCAAAGAAGACCTAGAGATGGCCAACGGACACATGAAAAAATGCTCAACATCACTAATCATCAGGAAATGAAAATTAAAACTACAATGAGATATCATTTTACACTTGTCAGAATGGCTAAAATAGAAGGACACAAGAAATAGTAAGTGTTGGTTGAGGGTGTGGAGAAAGAGGAATCCTCATGCACTATTGGTGAGATTGCAAATTGTTGCAGTCCCTGTGGAAAAAGTATGGAGATTCCTCAAAAATTTAAAAATAAAATTACTATATGATCCAGTGATTCTACAACTGGGTTTTTACTCAAAGAAAATGAAAATACTAATTTGAAAAGATATATGCACCCCTATGTTTTTTGCCATATTATCTACAATAGCTAAGATACGGAAGCAACCCAAGTGTCCATAGAAGATGAATGGATAAAAAGAGGTCTTATGTGTGTGTGTGCATGAGTGCACGTACACACACACACACACACTTAACCACATGGATGGACTAAGAGAGTATAATGCTAAGTGAAATAAACCGAAAGACGAATATCTTAAGATCTCACTCAGGTGTGAAATTTAGGAAATAAAACATAAGGGAAGGGAAGGAAAAATAAAATGAGGTAAAGACAGGGAGGGAGACAAACCACGAGAGTCTTAAATATAGGGAACAAACTGAGGGTTGCTGGAGGGGGGATGGGTCAGGGGATGGAGCAATCGGGTGGTGAGCATTGAGGAGGGCACCTGATGTAAGGAGCAGTTGGTGTTGTATGCAACTGATGAATCACGCATTCTACCC